>NW_022631122.1:1115213-1422951 GCF_010015895.1 Lontra canadensis | reverse complement strand
AAAAAAAAAAAAAAAAAGAAAAGAAAAAAGAAAAAAAAAAAGGGCTGGATAGCATCAGTGTAAACTCCAGAACCGGCAAGAAAACAGTTCACAGATTGTCCTCCTGTTGCTCCGTCAGTAGCATCTTTAGAAAGGAACAGCATAGAACAGCATCTGCATCTGTGTCTCACCGGCTATGTCTCACCCCGCCCCCGGCAATAATGAAGTTTACATCCTTTAGATACATAGGGCTTGGGGAGAAGTTAAACTGCTGTTTGTATAATAAAGGAATTAAATATTTTTCAACCAGGCTGGACAGAATGCTTTCAATTACAGGTTATTTGAAAGCAGAGACAAAAGGAGGGAAAATGATTTGTCACCTGACTACAATACCCCTGTTTGCACGTTAGTATATTTTTCCATAATTCTTTCTTCTAGTATATGTATTAGTTATCTACTACTCCATAATAGATTGTCCGAAGTTTAGTGGCTTAAAATAACAGGCACTAACACGTGCCATAATTTGATGATTTTTTGAAAAAAAAAAAAAACAAAAAAAACAGAGTCCTATCAAGGCAACTGGAGATGGACACAGGTTTTGAGTTCATGTAATCATTTCCCAGCAGTGACAAACGAGCTCTAGGTTCAAGTCAGCAGAAGAATTTTTCCTAGAGCTTCTGCTCGGGGAGGCTCCCAAATCGGTTTAGTGGAGGGGAAGGAGTGGGGCCTGGGCAGCCTCTCTCCTGATGCCACCGCCATGCTGTTGGCCGGGACTGTAGCCATTTCAAGGCTCGGCTGTGGAAGATCTGCTTCTGAGCTCATGCATGTGGTTGTCGGCTGGCCTGTCTCCTACCACGTGGGCCTCGCCGTAGGCTGCCTGAGTATCTCCACATGGCAGACGCCTCTCATTTCTTCAGGGTAGCCTTTTGGTGTGGTTTCCTCCCGAGTGAGTGACGAGAGGCAGAAAGTGTGGGGAGAGACTGAACCCCCACATGGAAACCACGGTCAGGCTTAGCGTTACCTTCTACCCCCTTTACCACACTCAGCTCACGAGAAGCAAGTCGCTGAGTGCCGCTCACATGCCGGGAAAGAGGGATTACCCTCTTCTTTAAAAGGAAAGAGAAGCAAAGGTGTGTATATACCTTGAAAACCAACCTTTCGTTATCCTTAAAATATGTGCTGTTGTAGTACATATCCAGTTACTTTTTAACTATTTCCTTTTAACATAATAAAAATCTTTTTCATGGTTGTGTAATATACAATAAAGTGCATTTTCATAACTTTCCCCAAAACCTACCTCTGCATATATACATACATTCTTCTTAGGTTATTTCCTAAAGTCTGTTGCTAGAAGTGATGCTAGATGCACATTTTTGGTCGTCGTCCTTTGCATTATTTCACTGGGATGGATATCTACCCGTGTGACAACAGGGTTAAGCATATGGATATCTTTTAAAATCTTTTAGGATTTAAAAAAAATCTTTCAAGATTTTTTTTTTATACCTATTGTTATTTCCCTTTTGCAGAGGGTTGGACCGGTTTAAAGTCCTGCCTGCCAAGTAACAGATCTGCTGTGATGGTTAAAAATCATGTTACAAGTCTTGCAGTGATATATACACCACATGTGATGAGTCCTTAACCCCAGAAGAAGGGCGCTGGAGGCACCTTCACTATCCTGGGCTTCACAGGCAGATCCTGACCTGATTAACACAAAGGGTCACGTTTTTCACTCAGATTATAATAAGCAGGTAGGCCTGGCTGAATAAAATTATAGCAATAATACAACACAGTGTTACCTTCATGTAAGGATCAAAAATTTATTCTTCCATTTCAGGGGAAAATTTTATTTGTTTTATTTGTATTACTATTACTTTCAAAGATTTTATTTTTCAGTAGTCCCTACACCCAATGTGGGGCTCAGATTTAACAACCCCAAGATCAAGAGTCCCATGCTTCACCAACTGAACCAGCCTCAGTGGAAAATATAAAAAAGTTTATGGCCAAACTGCCATTATATTTCCAAGTATTTCCTTGCCAACTGTAGTCCTAATATGGAAAGGGTTGTTTGAATTGCTTAGTTCTTAAAAATAATTGTATGATAACGACAACATCCTTACAACTTAGTTCTTTTTGCTCACGTCGTGGCTTTATTGACTTGTAATTCACATATCACATGATTCCATTTTCTTAGTACATTCACAGAGTTTTGGACACACAATCTCAGATCATTGTCATGACCCTAAACAGAAACCCAGTACCCATTTACAGTGTGACTTAATTCCTTTATTTTAGAAAGAAAGCCTCACAGATACCTTCTTTTGATGGGTGCCTGAAATAGTTTTTCAGTCTCTTTTGTGATCTTATTGCAAATATGGGGAGAGAGTGACTTGCCCAACACTCCCCCCAAAAAAAAGCTGTGGTCAGATGCAGGAACAAAAGTCAACCCTCTGGAGATGATGCCATTGGTCCTGGCTTAAGGCAACAAGCCCCTTCCTTCCATTTTGCTCATACTGGGGGCTAAAGACTTTTTTTTTCCCCTTTAAATTTCTCTAAGGGTCTATGTTTCAAATACTTTGTGTGTATCCTGGCAAAGGTCTTGATGAAATCTTTAATAGGAAGTCAGGCCACATGCTGAAAGAGTTGTAGGCAATCAGCAACAGGCCTGGCATCTCTTTACGGGTCATAATTCAAATGCGTTTTTAACAGTCATTTTCTCTTAAAGAGACAATGCTGGTGACTTCACTTTCAGGCCAATGAAATCACTGCCTCCTGGTGTCAATAGCAAAATAATGAAAAAAGAAACCATATTGCCCACAAACAGAATGGAATGTCAGCTAGTGACCCGGGGCCTCTAGGGGGTAATTCACTTCCTCCAAAAGCAGAGGACACCAATTTCCTCCCCAGGAGGTCAGCGGTGAGAGGTGTAGGGTTACCATGGAGTCTAGATTCCAAGAGAAGGTTGAAATGTAATTGCCCTGCTGGTTTTGTTTAGCTACAAGGTTACTGTTAGGCATAGGGCAGTAATGAGGGAATAATAGCTGGAATGGGCTGGAGTTGACCCATGCAGAGAAGGATGAAGTTTTTTTTTTCTTTAATACAGGAGGGTGGCTATTATAGATTGCCCTCTCTTCCAAATCCATTTGGCACTAGTGGCCAACTGAATGAGACAAGGATTCTTAGGTCAGTCCATTTTCCTGAATCACGAGACATAAATCAAAGCTGGGCATGAAAACTTCAGACTGTCTGTGACTCTGCAAATGGGGATGAGAGCTTCCCCTCTGGCCCCTGGGCAGATGCCTGCTTATTTGTATTCAGTGATTGAATTGGGGTCTTGGTGACATAAGCTGTGTGGACTTGACAGCAGTAAATAATTCTAATGAGAAGCCTGCCCTAGAGCCCAAAGCTATAGATATTTCCATAACGTAAGCCAATAAGCCAAGATCCTTTATGGTCAGCTGAGGACACCCACACACATCTTGTAGAAGACTCAGACATTGCCTGCCTGTGATTCCTGGTAGAGGAAAGAAAAACAGAAACCTCCCTCATACTGATTCTTCACCTGAACTTGAACCTGCATTGAAACACTTGAAAATTTTGATTAAAAATATCTTCCCCTAGTCTCAAAATAGAAATGCAGATTTTGAAAGCCAGACAGTTTTTTAAAATGGATTCTTCTGGAAAAACAGCTCTTGTCAAAGCAAAATGTCTGTGTTCAAGGCATCTAGAAGCGTTGAAGTTCACCTCCCCTCCGAAAAGGTCACAAGATTCTCACTCTTAAACTTTTAGACTTTTGTTCATGGTTACTGGTCCAATCTACGGTGAAAATCTTGAGTTTCCGGGAAGGCTTGGTGAAATTTCAAAGTATTATCATTGTTGTCTCTATGCAAGAAAATCCGTGTGCTCATATTCTCTCATTCAATCTCTCATTCAGATTTTAAAAATAAATTAAAAAAAATCAGCATCTAGCATTTTCTGAATAATGGAGACGTTTCAGATTTTCGAAATCTGCATCTTCTATCATAGAAATTATTTTGATCAGGAAACAGCCCTTTTGGAGAGTGCAATTTGATAGTAATAATAGTAGCTCTGCTCTGTTCCAAATGCCATCTTGAAAAGCAAAGGATGACATTTGTGAAGTGTTAGACTACTGTCAGTGTTTCTTCTGTTACTAATCTTCATACTGTTAAGGAACACACTGTGAAATGGGCTCTCCTACTGTCCTAAAGTTTTTTTTTTTTTTTTTTAAATGAAACTTCAGTATTTGGGAAGACTAGGCATCTGTGATGTCTTCTGAGCAATCTTTGAGGGTCCAGCAAAGATATGTAGACTAGTAGGTTCATTCATGCTTTTTATCTTTAATTTGATATCATCATGGATGGGAACAGCCGAGCTTCCCCGAGTGTGTGCTTGCCCTGTTGGATGCCTGAGAGATTCAGGAACATTGTTACTATTCCCCTGGCACTTCATCTCCCTGGCTGTGATATTAACAAATGTGTGCAGTTTCCTTGTAGCCACCTAAGTGGCCAAGTACCTGTGAAACAGAAGGACATCCGGGAAATATTTAGCACATCCCAGTGGCCTTTTAAACCAGCCCAAGAGGCAGAACTCCGTCTAGCAGGATGGAGTTGGAGGTCCCCACAGCAACTCTTCAAACCTCTCTCCAAGGGAAGGTTGAGCTTGACTCTGATCTTGGAATGCTGCATACCGTTTTGTCAGTGTCTTTCTATGACCACTGAACTCAGTTCATCCCCTCAGCTTGGCTCTGGCCTCTCAGTCCAGATGTGATGTGTTGGCTACTCTCTGTGTGAACTCTTGGGGGTGGGCCTGCTTTTTTTTTTTCCTGGCTTCATGGGCCACATACTGCAATTCATGCCTAATTTACTGACCTCAGTCAGGAAAGCACTCGTCTTTGCTTGGATTTACCTAATAATAGTCAAGCCCACTGGTTTACTTTGAGCTGACAGGCCTGACGTAGAGAAACTGGGTCTGGTCACATAGAAGCAAGGAGAAAGGGTTATCGATCTCTCGGGAATGGGGACGTTCAGCAGGCAAGCTTGGGTTTCTCTAGAGGGCAGTTACACGGGCGCCTGGATGGCTCAGTTGGTTAAGCATCTAACTCGTGATTTCGGCTCAGGTCATGATCTCAGGGTTGTGGGATTGAGCCCGGTGTGGAGCTCTGCACTTAGCACGGAGCCTGCTTCAGATTCTCTCCTTCTCCCTCCCACTCCCACTCTCTCTCTCTCTCAAATAAATATAATCTTAAAAGAAAATAAAAAAAAAATAAAGGACAGTTAGGTGGTTAGGGATATAGTATGTATGTAGGTATGATTGATTGATTGATTGATTGCTTTTAGTTTGGGAGTTGGAGAGGGAGGAGTTGGTGACCCATACAATAAGTTAATTTTCAGCATTGTGGGGATTTTTTAAAAAAAGGTCTTTTCTCTGCTGCCTAATTCTAATTCTCAACCTGGGTGTTTCAAATCATATGGAAAGACTGTTACAGGTGAAATCAGGTCCCTCCCCCCAAATATGTTGGCATCCTTACCCTTAGTAGCTCTGAATGTGATCTCATTTGGAGATAAGGCCTTTACAGAGGTAACATGTGAACATAAGGTCTTTACGGGGAACTCTCATGCAGTATGACTGGGGTTCTTATGCAGATGGGAAATTTGGACTCAGAGACAGATGCACAGAAGGAAGGGACTGTGCAGTGACAGGGAAGGTGCCATCTACACGTCTGGGAAGGAACCAACCCTATGGACACCTTGAATTCAGACTTCCAGCTTCCAGAACTGTAGGAAATGAGTGTGTGTTGTTTAAGCTGCCCAGTCTGTGGTACTTTGTGGTACTCGTTACAGCAGCCGAGGAAATTCATACGAAGATCTATGAAGAGGTTTGATTATAACACCTAATGAAGACTGGAGAATACTGAAAATGTTGGTCTAAATTAACTAAGGTTTTTAAAAAAGAAAGAAGTGAAGAGATAAAAGTAGTTTGAAAACACGGATTATTTTTTAAATAAGAGATATAATCTGTTGGGTAGGTCAATGAGTCCAGACCAGCCCAAGCAAAACTACCACTTTGTATAAAGAGAATGACTAAGGTCATAGTAATTCCTTCTCCTGGGATGGGCATTTTGGGAGTTGTTCCAACTGCACCAGTGGGTTTCCTGAGCCTGGGGCTCAGAAAGAGAAAGTTCTCTTTCTCTCTGGTTCCTGGTTTTATTCTTTTTCACAGTCCATTGGAAAATAACAGTCACAGAGGATTTTGAAGAATGCACACTGGGGTATAGGGCTACCTTTTCATGGTCTAAGGATGCAGCAAAGAGATCAGGAATCCTAAAGAAAATCCGTACAGCTTTGACTCTTCAACAAACATTTCTGGAGTGCCTGTTCTGTTCCAGGTGCTGGCCCAGATCTGGGGGCCAAAGCATGGTTGACTAAGAAACACACAGTCCCTGCTCACATGGTGCATGGAGCCATTATTTCAGGAGCAAGCTTGGACCTGAGCAGCATAAGAGGTGGGGGGAGTTCAGATTCGAGAGGCAGAAGGAGACAATGTCTTAGTAATCTGAGTGGTGGCAGGCTGGGGAGCAAGGAATGGAGAAGGTTTGGAAGGCTGGCAAGACAAAGGCCCGCAGCCCACCTTTGAATCAGCTCAGGCTCTTCTGAATCCATGTGTTGCGGTGGTTAGCTTCCCCCTCTAGAAAACCGGCCTCCTCTTTGGTCAATTTTGAGTTCTGGAAGAAAGGGATGGGCTTTGAATAGCCGTGTCTGTGTTCCCATTGCTGAGTCTTCTCTGTGTGTCAGACGGGAATGTGTGAGCCCCAAGATGGGAGCAAAAGCAAGTGTTTCTTTGATATATTTCATTTGGGAAAGTAAAGTTTACTCTTTTGTTTCTAGATTGTTCTCTCCTCCCACCTTAAAGAAAGAGAATTTTCGAAGTGTGTATGCTTTTCTTTTCTTCTTTTGAGCAGCTTTTTATCTTGAAACAAAAACAAGTCCTTAAAAATGTGTTGCAATATGTACACTCAGGTGTGAAAATGGAGTCTTGAAGAATCTTGTAGACACTTGTGAGCATCGTGAAACCTGGCTGGGCATTACCTCATGCTCTCCAAAAGCCCAAAGGGGCCAGTTCTCAATGGAGGGCCCAGTGGGCAGGTGGGCCATCAGCATGCATCTACCCTCAGATTTCTATTGCTTCCAGATGGGGGCTTTTACCTTGCTGGGGGTTGCTGGGAAAATCTTCGGAAACCACAAGGAGGCCCAAGAGCCCTGGGGGACTTCCAAAAGGCGTGAAGCTGGGAGGGGCTGAATCCAGACCCCACAACAGGCCTTGATTTCCCCTGGGCTGTGTAGTACTTGGTCTGAGTCCTCTTCTCACTGCCCCCTACCCCCCACCCTTCTCCCCCTCCTCTGTTACCTCCACATTTGTGCTTTCTAGCAATACACCCGAGTGGGAAGCGTCTGCTTGACTTAGCCCTACAAGACTCCAGTTAAGTTGAACAAGGAGGGTCATTAGACGGAGGTGGCTCTAATAGTGCCGTGATGGCCTACGTAAGGACGCTGAAATCTGACCCTGAAAATGCCTAGCGTTAGGAATTCTGAACGCTAAGGACAATCAATCACAAACAGCCAATTACACTTCAAACTCTAGCCTATCAAATACTTTCCTTTCTTAGTTTCCATACTTTATCTATTAAAGATATTATTTATTTATTTATTTATTTATTTATGAGAAAGCGACAAAAGGAGAGAGGGCATGAGCAGGGGAAGGGATGGAGGGAGAGAATCCCAAGCAGACTCCCCGCTGATCGAGGAACCTGACCTGGGGCTCGATCTCGTGACCGTGAGATCATAACCTGAGCCAAAATAGAGAGCTGGAGGCTCAGCCTGCCGAGCCACCCAGGCACCCCTGTTTCCATACTCTGTAAGTCTTTTCTGTAGCTCGTGTTTGGGGGAATGCTCCTAACTGCTGTTGGTTTGGTGCTGCCTGATTGGAATCGATTTTTGCTAAACAAACTCTTAATTTTTTTTTAAATACACCCCAGTTTATCGTTGAACACCCCGAATGTTAGTTTTCTCTCTGGGAATTCGAGAATGACAGAATTATCACACCTGACTCCCAACAGTACAAGAGCTCGTCTCTCCTTGGTGCGGCAGCTTTTCACTACCCACTGGGTATGGTAAGATGATCTGTGAAGGCAAAGGAATCCAGGGAACTCTTAAACCTGAGAAAGGAGGCTGATTTGATTTTTCATTCATTTGATAGCTGCAGAGGGCCTGTACAATCGCCTTGCTCTGGGCTTGGTGCAGCGATAAATAAGACTATTCCTGTCCTGAGACCTTGACCATTTAGTAGAGAAGAGAAAATCCAGGGGATTATAATACAGCATAGCACAGTGTCCTGGGCTTCTCCCCTGATGCTGGAGGGACCTGTATGGGGTAGGGGTGGGGGAGGTGAGGAGCAATTAACAGGGAGGGATCCCCAGAGGAGCTGGTGTAGGAGCTCAGTGGGATAAGCCAGTAGTCACTGGCCGGTTGACAAAGGAGTTTCAAGCAGGGAAGAGTAGAAAAAACTTGTTAAGTCCTGGAGAGCATGGCATGTCCAGCAAAGTGGAAGGAGTTGGGGGAGGAGTGTGGCTGGCAGGGAGGATATGGGGGAGGAAGGGACAGGAGCACCGGCAGGGAGAGTAGACCGGGCTCCCATCAGGAAGAGCTTCTGTGAAGCTGGAGTTTATCATTCGGTTGATGAGCCACGTGGGGGGAACCATAGGGCCAGGTCTGCGTTTTAGGAAGAGCCCGCAGACAGCAGGTTGGAAGTGTCTTGGAGCCCAGTGAGCCGCGGAGCGGGGAGGTAGGAACAAGGATCTAAAAGCCCCAGCAATTCAGGCGTGAGCAGTGGGATCTCAGGTAGGTCTGTTCCTCTGGTGTCAGCAGCATTTGTCCTGTCACACTGAGAACACTGACAGGTTGCACTCCACTTACTTAAAGATCGACTGGACCCATTGTTCAGTAAGCACACTCGTGGCTTTCCCGTGTATCTTGACTGTGACCTTCAATCCTCCTGGCTTTGCAGCCCAGAGAAAACAGACAAGTCGTGTGGATCGTGTGTGGCCCTGGGGACACAGCCGTGAACGAAATGGACTACAGTCGCTTCCTTGGAGGAGATGACATCCTCGTGGGGGTGGGGGAAGAATGGAAGTAATCCACGCGAGATGCTGGGTAGCAAGGAAGGTGCTGGCCAAAAATACACCCAGTGGGGGACAGTATGGAGTGTCAGGGTGCAGGAGGCTTTGCAACCTCAGGAGACCCCAGGGCACCCTCGATGAGGTGGTATTTTAACAGACATGATCCTTGAGACCTTCACTTTGGGGGTTAAGTTGTCTGAAAGAGGCCCCCTATGATCCACTAGTGTTCGCAGAGGTTCTTGGGACTGTAAGCGTGCCAAGGGGTTGTGTGCCGTGTCTCTGAGTGGGCAGCCAGGTTGACCAGACAAGATCCTACCCCTGCTGACCATGCTGGCAAGAGGTTCTGGTAAACACTCTGTATTCCTTGGCTTAGAGCTGCTCTTGACTATTTCAAACAACTCACCACTCCCTCCTCCCCTTGGGCTGGCCCCCAATTTATTTACTCGAAAAAAACATTCAACTCCGCCGTAACATCTGTTTTCCAGTGAGGACCCTGTCTCTTACTCAACCTCCCAGCTGGTTTGACTTATCAGGACACAGGCAGGTCACCTGACTGGCCCAAGGCCACACAGTGAGCAAAGGGTTCAGCCAAACACAAACCCAACCTTATTATTATTATTATTATTATTTTATTTATTTATTATTTTTTTTTCAGTCACACAGTTTCTGGGAGCTCCATTGTTGTGGAAGACGGGATGCTAATCACATTCCCTGACGACTTCACACAAGGAGCCTCTGTGTGGAGCTCTGACCTGGCTCAAAGAGTGGGTATGAGTTGGTTTCCTGAGCAGAGAAGACAAAGCCGGAAATGCACCCCCCATCCCCCGTTAAGAGGCCATCTTGCACATGACTGGAAGGCTGCCTCCGTCAGATGCCACAATTCCAAGGGAGCAGCATTTTGGGTTGGCATCTTCTTCAAAGACCACACCTCCGGGGCTCAGCCTTTCCTGATTAAATTATCCTTCCCTTTCCAGATACCCCTACCCCCCTTCCTGCAAGCAATTTCAAGTTCATAACCGAACTACTACAATGTGATGGAATTTCTGGGTGCAAATTGCACACAGTTGTGGGTGAGATCTTAGGAATAATTTCAGTGAGGTTAAGGTTGACACAAGTTGGGAAACTTCAAAAAGCACCCTTTGGGTACTCCCATTGGTGGCTCTCCTTAATTTTTTTTTTTTTAAGATTTTATTTATTCATTTGACAGACAGAGATCACAAGTAGGCAGAGAGGCAGGCAGAGAGAGAGGAGGAAGCAGGCTTCCTGCTGAGCAGAAAGCCCAATGCAGGGCTCGATCCCAGGACCTGAGATCATGACCTGAGCTGAAAGCAGAGACTTTAACCCACTGAGCCACCCAGGCGCCCCTCTCCTTTATGTTTTCATTAACCTTTGAGTTACATTTTTCAAGTGAATATATTCATCTTTAATTCTCTGAGTCTTTGATTTTTGTATCTTGTTCAAACGAAGATCAGTGCACAGACTTGGTGTTGCTTTTATAGAAAGACCTTTGGATCCCAGCCTGATGGGCTGCTCCATTCTCCTCCCCACCCATCTGCACCCCTTTGTGACTCAGGGTGCTAGGGGACCTGAAGCCAAGGTCTGTAGCTCTGAGGGCCCAAGTGTTCCTATCTGTCATTTGGGCACAATTCCATATACTCTATGGGATCCATGATGATGAGGTTTAATGAGATAATGATGTGTGTTTTTTTCCCACACCATCAAGAGATTCTCTGACACAGGCTGGGTGTCCTACAGTTCAACTCAATTCAGGGCACTATCTATCTGAAAGTAGGATCTGATTCCATGGATTAAGGGCTCAGTCCCTACAAGGCTGTCCCCTCTCTTCAGATGCCAATCCCAAGTCCAAGTTTTCACCCAGGCTTCTGACCAACCAGCTTATAGATAGGGGCTTCCCATAACGTCTTCCTTGGGTTTGATTCTTTTGCTAGAGAGGCTCACAAAAGGCTGAGAGACCTCTTACTTACTAGATTAACAGTTTATTGTAGAAGGATACAACTCAGGAACAACCAAATGCAAGAGGGCAGGATATGGGGAAATGGTGTGGAGCTTTCCTACTCTTCCTGAGCATGCCACTCTCCCAGAATTCCCACTCTCCTCCATGCGTTCCTCAACCTGAAGGCTCTCAGAAGCCTGTCCTTTAGTTTTTATGTTTTTTTTTTTTTTTTTTTTTTTTTTTTAAGATGACTTCGTTACAAAGGCTCAGTTGGTTAAACCATTGCCCATTGGTGATTGAACCTAATCTCTGGGTAGGACTGAAAGTTTCAACCCTCTATAATCACAGGGTTGATTCCATGGGCAACCAGCTCCCATCTTCAGGTTACCAAGGAGCTTTCCAAAAGTCACCTCATTAACAGAAATTTCCAGGGTTTTAGGAGCTCTGTGCTAATAGGGATGGAGACCAAATATATATTTATAAGTCACAGTACTGTATGCATACGTAGCGACTCCAGACAAACCCCCTTCTCCCCATGGAGTTCATTTCTTGGTTTTAGCATTTCTTCTGTCTCTTTAGGTGCCCCCAACACTTTCATTCCAGACCATTCCCTCCCAAGCTGTCTTCTCCACCCTTCCTCTCTAAACCCTGTCCCCCAACAACATATTTTCTTTCTTTTCCATAATAAAAAATTTCAAACATGTAAAAGTAGAATGGAATGACAATATTACTTATCACCTAGAATTATTAGCATTTTTGCTAAATTTCCTTCATCTTTTTCTTTTTTTGCTTAAGTATCTTAGAGCATTCCTAAGAAATCATGAATTTTTATCTATAAATTTTGTCCTTTTAGTGCATAAACATTCTAAAAAATGAAGATATTTTATTAAATATTCACAGTAGTATTGTCATATCTTGCAAAACCAAAACTAGGTAGCTGGTTAGTGTCATCTAATGCCTACTCCATATTTGGTGTCCTTTTATGTTTGGTTTGTTAGAAGCAGAATCCAAAGAAGTTCTGCATGCTGTGTTTGGTCCCCTGGATTACTCATTCTGCCTTCACTAATTCAGTCTGCTGGGACAAGTCCTGGTTCCTGGGTTCATAGTCTTTCCTTCTTGACCCTACTTGGGAAGAGATGTGAAGGCAACGTCAAGGATTAAAGACAATCCCCATTTTGGCAGGGTACTTTGATTGCTCCCCATTGAATGTTCTTCTTCTTCTTCTTCTTTTTTTTTTAAGTTTATTTATTTATTTTTAAAAAACCGCCACACCCAACGTGGGGCTTGAACTCATGACCCCGAGATCAAGAGTCACATAGTCTTCTGAGCCAGTCAGCCCCACCCCTATTGCATCTCTTAAGTCTAAAGCCCTAAATTTTATTCTTTTGGGAAGGAAACATCTTGTTAGAGACAGTCCCTGAAGATTGGTGTGAGGAAAACCAAGATGGCACACACAGAATGCCTGGCACATAGACAATAGTCAAAAACTCAAAAAGTTTATGGATTCTTAATTGGCAATGATGATATTTACAATGACTGCATCTCAGAAAGCAAGTCTGAGGATCAGCCAACCTAGGTTGGAAATCTGGACTTTCTACTTGTGAGCAGGCACGTCATAACAGGAATACCTCTCAATCTTCCTTTCACCAAGGGTGAATTGAGAATAACATTTCCTGGCACTTTGAGGAAAAGAGATACTGTGAATAAGACACATATAATATTATTGGAGCCCAAATACGACTTCAGTAAGTAGTACTATATATGCCATATATGTAAAATATAAATATTATATCGTTTGTTACCACCCATCTTCTTTCTCTGCCTCTTTATCTTCCCTAGCTTTCTGTTGTTACCACATGGGAATAGGAATCTATGTTTCATGGGTACGTGGCATAGCAGAAAGGGTATTTAGGATTCTAAGTCTAGACTCTCCTTTTAGTAACAAACCTGGCCTTAAGCAATTCTTTCTATGGACTTGAGCCCATTTATTCATTTGTAATAGGAATTCAGTTTGTAATAGGAACAACCGTATCTGTTGGGAGAACCTCATAAGGTCACTGTAACACTCATAGATTCCCTGTGGCTGAGAGGGCTTTGGGAATAGTAGAAGTACCTACACAGAGACTAAGTCCCAAAGTACACTGAATGGATTTTTTTTTTTAAGATTTTATTTATTTATTTTACAGACAGAGATCACAAGTAGGCTGAGAGGCAGGCAGAGAGAGAGAGAGGTGGAAGCAGGCTCCCCACTGAGCAGAGAACCCAATGCGGGGCTCAATCCCAGGACCCTGGGATCATGACCCGAGCCGAAGGCAGAGACTTTAACCCACTGAGCCACCCAGGCGCCCCCACTGAATGGATTTTTAAGTAAATGAATGCAAATTCCAATAGTATGATTACATTCAGGAAAATCATCCCTAAGTATTGTCTTTATAAAAAAATCATGTTACTCTCCCCGGGTTAACTTGCTTTTCTTTGCCATTAACTCACTCCACCAGGATATCCTATATTTGGGAGACCAAGTGTTAAAGGTAGGCTGAATCTGGGAGGTCATGTGTTCAGCGGGAAGTAATGGTGCCCTCCAAGTACAGCATGCCACCTACTGCAGAGGTCAGGAATGGAAAGGCCCACGTGCCCAATTAAGCTGTTTGTGTCATGTAGTTGAATAAACTTGTTTCAAACACACCATGAGAAGCAAGGGGAAAGAGACAGAATGGAGAAGTAACACACCCACCCATGGAGGGTACCAGTGGGATTAAAGGATCACACTTGAGTCATGGGTTAGGCAAGGCTCACGGTTTCTCTTTCTGTTTCTCTGACACATCGGCCCTCCCTTTTATGTGTGCGTGTGTGTATGTGCGCATAGTTGTTTTTGTTTTGTTTTTGTTGTTTTCTTTTGTTTTTACAGAGAGACTGAGAGAGAGGTAGGTGTGTGTTTGAGACTGAGCACAGGAAGAGCCAAGATGGAAGGACCCAATGAATGGCCAGCTTAAGGCCTGGTGAATTCTGATTGCTTCAGATATACTTAGTTCAATTTTAAGTATTCCATTCTTCCCACCTCCCACCAGGATGCACCAGTATGCTCCACTGACTTTATCTGTGTTTAATGTGTCTCACCAACTACTTGAGTCTCTTCTTTATCTCCTCTGCCCCCATGGGTCTGTTTCTCTTATTTTCTAGAGTCACGTCGAACATTCTTAAAGAACACAGCAAACATATGTGGCATCGTGCACTGCAGTCTTATGTGAAACAGGACTGGACTGAGAACCTAAGCACAGGGTGGGAGAGGCAGGACTGGACATAGCCCTTCTCACTTTTTTAGTGCAGCACACCTCCACTGTTCTGGAACCTTCTTCTCGTTCTCAAGAAATGGAGACCACCCAGACTCTGCTGGTTGAGGCAAGCAACTCAGCACCACTCTGGGTCTTTCTGAATAAATTTGGAGGTGAAAGTAATGTCCATGAATGGCAACCTTCGGCAGACCATTTGATACAGTGGGGAAAAGCCAGGTAGACCTGGGTTGAAACCCCAGTGCTTCTGTTTGGCAGAGGAACATGACCCTGGAAGATCTGCTTCACCTCCCAAAGCCTTCTTTCCCTAGCTTATGAAATAAGGAGAATAGAGTTGTTGGAGAACATTCTAGAAAAAGCATGTCAAATGTTAATCTTCCAGACTGGCCTTCAGCTAGGACTCAAATAAATGGGATTCTGCTGTTTTTCCACACACTTCTCCCGCCTTCATTCTAGGCTTCAAATGGTTCCCAAGCTGATGACCTTCAGGGTTCCCACCAGATTCCTGCTGCAGTTTTGACTCAGGGTGGTAACGGGTGATGGGGCTGGGTTTGGGGCTGCCTTGACAGTGAGGGGGTTTGCCTCTTCTGCATGGGTACCACTGGCTGCTTCCAGTGGGGTCTGCGTGGGGGGAATGCTTCCTTCTAAGAAGGGCAGGATAAATTGTGAACAGGGCTGACATCCATGACGGCCAAGGGCAGAGTTGCGAATGGCAGGCCTCCTTGTTCCTTTAGAAGCCTGCTGGGCCCTTGGGGTAAAGTTTCCTGTAAGTGTGGGTGTTCAAGTGGTTTGTTTTGGTGTTGTTTTTGAGATGTGCAACTCCTTCCAGAGGCTAAGAAATGAAAAGCGTTGCCAGAAAATCATCACAGAGAAATAAATAATATCCTAACCGCATCCTGAGAACCAGCGTCCTTCTCCACACTCTCGCCCCCAACGCCTCTCCTCCACTATCCAGCTCCAAACTTGTAGAGGTTTCAGCAAAGAGGCACAAGGCAGAAAAATGTTCCAAAGCTGTCTTGGCTCAGCGGGGCCCGCCCATGCTGGGATGGGGAAAATTCCAAGCTAAACAGGCTGCCTTATCACTACCGACTTTCTTGGCACAGACAGCCTGTTTCCAGCCCCGAAACCTATTTTATGTAGATAATGGACAGCCAGTCACAGAGTAAACACAGGAGGCGTGCACAGGTGCTCTGATCCTTTGAGCTTGCCAACCAGATGTTCTTCTCGGGGACTTGCTTTTAGCCCCCCTTGGCACCCTGAGCTGAACAGAAATGTCCCTCTTTCTTGACCTTGTCAGTGAGATAAAGAAGGTTCTCATGGGAGAGTTCCCAAAATGAGCTGTAGATTTCACTTGCAAACTATTAATCTATTTGTGTCAATTTCTTCTTCTTTTTCTTTTCTTTTCTTTTCTTTTTTCTTTTCTTTTCTTTTCTTTTCTTTTCTTTTCTTTTCTTTTCTTTTCTTTTCTTTTCTTTTCTTTTCTTTTCTTTTGGTCCCCCAGTCTGGATTAGCCCAATAAAAACCAGTCAAAACAAACATGTTAATCTTGACCTTTAAAAAAGTAACTACTATAGCAGAACTATAAAAGTTACCCCGGGGAACCTCGGCGGCAGAGCTCATACCACGTCCTGGTGCTCTGGCTTGGCATGGGGTGTCATAAAGGCCGCCCATCCCATGCCCCAAACCAAGGCCAAAAGCAGGGAGGTGCCCGTGTTATTTCTACTGCTCCCGCTCAAGATGTCCCACATGCTGGGGACGCTGGACGACATGTGGACGGCATGTTCTCTCTCTCTCTGGCCAAGTGTACTGTGCATCAGTGGGTCCATTTGGAGAAGGCTGAGTGCTTCTAGAATGCCTGACAGATTGAGGGAGGCAGTGAAGGGAACACACTTGAGTTTAGAAGGACAAACTTCAACAGAAGCCACTCTGAAGTTCAGTCTCATGTGTTGTTAACCCAGAAAGGGTTTCACCTGGTTCTTGTTGAACAAGTCTCCTTTGAGCACTGAACTGGCTTGACCAGAGCAAGGGGAAGGTTACATGGGTGCCCCGCTTGACCGCCCTCACCCTTGCTATTGAACCTTAGAATTTCTGGGACAGAAAGGAGCCCCTCCTCTTTCCCTCCCACCTTCCCCAGGCTTGGAAGAGCATCAGGCCATCACTCGTTAGTCGCTGAGTCTGAGTTTCAGGAATTAGTTGGACAGTTAGGGAGTCAGGGCCAGGGTTCCCAACAAGAAAAGATGGAGTCAGGGCACCTGGGTGGCTCAGTGGGTTAAAGCCTCTGCCTTCGGCTCAGATCATGATCCTGGGATCCTGGGATTGAGTCCCGAGTTGGGCTCTCTGCTCAGCGGGGAACCTGCTTCCTCCTCTCTCTCTGCCTACTCGTGATCTCTATCTGTCAAATAAATATATATTTAAAAGAAAAGAAAAGAAAAGAAAAGATGGAGTCAGGACAGCTAAGATCAAACAGCACTGACATCGGGTTGTGCCTCTTAGACCAGACCACAATGACATTCTGCTTTGCAGCCTTTGCAGAAAGGACTTCTGCCAAACATCCTAAAATTAAGACTGTTAACCACAAAGCATTTGTCACTCTCACGGGCAAGGGGCAGTTAGGACACAAGCCCCAAGACATCGGCAAAAAAAGGCCATCAGCATGTGGACATTAACTTGATAGGTAGACAGATACGTGACCAAACCCCTGATAGGCACAACTTAGCACACCCTGATTGCTTAAGAAAGTTCTGCAAAGGAGCTCATCAAACCCCCTAAACTTAGAAACTCAGGGGGCAACCCACTCAGGACTCCGTCCCTCTCCGGGACCTTTATACTCTTGCTCTATCAACTGTGCTTTGCTGCCCGCCACTCTTCGTCTGCTCTACCTCTTTATTCTTCGAAGCGGCGTGACTAAGAACTGCGGGCACCAAGGGGACCCAAACATCCTATACTGTTAGAGTCCTCTAATCTTTCTAGGATGGGCTGACGCAAGGCACGGTGGGCCTCCTGAGCCTCCTGCTGCCCAGGATCTTCCAGCCTCTCCCCTGCTGATGATAAAAGGAGGTGGCCCTAAAACGTCCTAGAGCTTCAAGGTCGATTATGGCAAAGGTGCGCAGCACGGTTGGCTGCCTAAGAAATTCGGTATCACACGTACTGTGTGGTCTTCAGAGCATGGTAGTTATAAGATCTTACTCCTGATCTTATTTGATCCTAATAACACCTTATGCTACCATAAGTCGCTGTGGTTTATGCAATACTTTGGATTAGTTCCTTCAGGACAAATTAATGAGGCAGGTGAATTAACGTGGCCTCTGTGAACTTATGTGACTTCCCAAAGTAACAGGCGAGTCGGCAGCAACACCGAACACCAACATTGACCTCTTACGTCTAAATCCTGTGCTTTTTTCCAGCAGGGTGGGAGTTTAGCGGGCTAGGCACCATCATTGACACGCTTTTCATGTGCGGGAGAGGAGAGGCCTGAGCAGCGATGAAATTGCTTTGCCTACAAAAGGTCGCTTGTGATGGAGTCTAAGAAGCCACTTTTCCTGACTCATGGTCCAGTGCTCTTTCCAGGTTCCCAGAAAGCTGCGAGGGGGAATAAGAGAGGATGGGAGGGGCACCTGGATGGCTCAGTGGGTTGGGCCACTGCCTTTGGCTCAGGTCATGATCTCAGGGTCCTGGGATTGAGCCCCACATCGGGCTCTCTGCTCTGTGGGGAGCCTGCTTCCCCCTGCCTCTCTGCCTACTTGTGATCTCTCTCTCTCTGTCAAATAAATAAACAAAATCTTAAAAAAAAAAAAAAAAGAGGATGGGAGACAGTTTGTGATCATAGGAAAAGAAATCCAGTCTGTAAATCCTATCCTCAAGGCAGACTGCAAATTTGTAGCATGTATATATCATCATGAGGCATAAAATAAAATAGTGGCAAAAAAGTCTCTACTGCTCGTCTGTTTCATTTACGAAATCTATCGCCCAACTATCCTTTTACGTTATTGCAGTGTTTGTGTATGGAATGTGTCTCCCCTGTGAAAGCAGTAATTTTGTATTCAAGACATGATGGATAATTATATACAGGAGTTGCACTTGAATTTCCTATCTACTGACAGAAATGATGGAGTCAAGTCACAGTCTTTCCCTGAAACACATTTGTTTTCCTTCCCAATTAGAGTCTTATGAATGAGATTTGAGGGTCGCTCTAGACTGACAGAGAAGACGGTGACTCTGGAATTAGTTCTGTCACATGCAGGAGGGACTTGCATACCATGCTGTCAAGTGTGCATTCAGATGGAAAAGCATATCTATAGGAGATGGAAGGACTCTGGTGACAAGACCAGCTTGATGGGGATGCTGTGTATTAGGTCTGCTTGGACCTCATCCAAGTGGGCTTGCCCAGTGCAATACCACGAGGCACCTCATTTCCAAGTCCTAGACCCCCATCTTCCCAGGCCAGGTCTAGAGTTCCTGCTCTGGAGTTTCTCTGACATTTCACTTATTGTATTTGTGGCCTTCTGACTCTTTTCTCGAAGAGCTGGATGTCCATTTTCATCATGATTTAGGCTCTGAGGCTCTAGCACAAGGCCTAGCCTCTTGTAGGGACTGATATAAAGCTATTGAACAAATATTTGCACAGAAGAATGACAAAGGAAGCTTAAGTGTGTCATTCTAGTGATGCTCTGTGTGTCCCCAGAGATCAGACATTTCCACGTCCATTCAAAATTCAGCCCGACCTGAAGGACTGTCGTGTTTAATTCTCTTGGCAAAATAAGATAGTTCTTTGCTTGTTGACACACTTTCTCTTGGACCAAACCTAAGTGTTCTGAGCTTTGCTTGATAAAGTTTGGGTGCAGGTGTCTGGAAGCACCCTTGTCCATTAAGGCAAAACTTCTCGCAGAGTTGCTGCTAAGATCTTTCTGTTTGGTGCCTGGTTCTGTGGTGTGGCGACAGGTGTCACCTGTACAAAGGACATCATTCCCCAACACCTGCCATGGGAATCTCCATGTACTCTTGTCCACTCTCCCCTCGTACATTGTGCTCTCTGCCAGGAATGCCGTTTCTTGGCCTGGAAAACTTCTACACACAAATTTGGTGACCCTGAGCAATGGCATGTCTTCTTTCTTCTCCAAAATTTAAAAATCCATCCCTTCCTTCCCACCTTTGATGGGTATCCAGTATAGTAATGTAATCATTATTGTATTGGTCACTAATAACTGGAATACTAGAAATCTTTGACTGGATCTCTTTAAGGGCAGGATCTGGATTCTATTAATCTTGGTACCCTCCAAAGGGATAGAAAATGCCCAGGACAAATAAAATGCAAACAAGTACTTTGTTTGGTATGCAACTGAAGAATTAAATGAATGAAAGATAGAAGTAGAATGACTATGATGTAATTTTGATTTAGGAAAAAAGATGACAGGGTTTACCCACAATTTTTGTTCAATGGACATTGCTAGCTTGATGTACGGGTAACAAGCTTCTGGAATATAAGAACCCAGCTCAGTTGCTGGCAAATCCTGGTTCAATAAAGTTTTGTTGTCTGAATGAGATAAATGCATGAACAAATGGTCTTAGATGCACCTGCAAATCTGTAGTTTGACCTTTGGCTTCATTCGGTCATTCATTAAGCTTATGTTTAGCCATATTTTTTATATGCCTTCCCCTGTGCACTTCTTTTTCCCATCTTTGTCTAATTCCTAAGCACTGGGAGCACTAATTCTTAAGATACTGTGAAAGGTGATCCAGGCAACTTTAGAAACTTCGTGAAATATGGCATACCAAAGCAAAGGCTCACTGGTTATTTTTAAATCTGACTTTCCTTCCTTGGGTTTCCAGCATCCGAGATCATTAAAAATAGATAGCACTGTAGACCATTTTAAACACCTATCTTACATTATTTCCACCATTAATTTTGCTTGTTCCTCCTGTGGTTGAAGAGAGGTTCTCTGAGGTTGAAGAGAGAAACCTCAAGGTCACTTTCAATATCAGTTTCCCTGTTCAGACCCCCACCTTCCTACTAACAGGCGACTTGATTCTCACCTTCTGTGCCTTCTCGTGAAAATATGGTTTGCAGGATCCTTATCTTACACTCAAAATTTGGGATGCTTCAAATTTGAAGCTCTGAGGTGTGCACACCTGCTCGAGTATCATTTGGATTTAAAATGTGAAGAGAATATTCTAGTAGCTGATCTACCTGGGGATGAGATCAAATTCACGCCTTCTGTTGGCATTAGTTTCTGCATCAGCTGGATGGCTGAGCAGGTCTTGCCTCTGAGCCTAATATTCTCTCCCTTTAGTGATCCATCTGGGACAGGACTGAAACTCCGTCCTCCTCTAGCACCAACCAGGCTCAGACCACATTCTTGCACTTCCTACTTCCTCATGCACTTTGATTTGATTCCTCACGACATTTATACCCACATCCGTTTTCCTTTCCCAATTGCAAATTTCCGTGAGACAAGGATTTCCTTATTCGTCTTCTCCCTACCCCAAAGCCTACCATGATATGTAATAAATGTCTACACAGTGGGCACAGACTTTCTCAAAAGGATGACAGACCCCCACCCCCTCCAAAAAAAAAAAAAAATTCCAAAGACAAAAGACTAGGGGAATGTTAACATTTTGATTTTGCTTGAATCTTGTCAATGCCCATGCCTGGGGATTTCCCTTTTCCCTTTCTTCTACCTTCCTTTTTCCTGGTCTGAGCCCTCCATGAATGCTTGTTAAAATAATGAAAACGTTGTTGACTGGCTGCATCATTGATCCAATCTCAGGGAGGGAGGAAACAAGCCTCAGGGGGCCTGGCTGGCTTTGAAAGGCACCAGCCCCAGGCTGCAGGTGCGGGGGTGAGGATGGGGCTCGGTGCAAGGCTGGCTGAGCGCTTGACATGTTGCACAGGCACACGCTTTCCCGCTGTGCTCTGAAACAGTGTCTAAAATCAATACCCATCCCACAGAAGGTGGCGGAGGACAGGAGGCTTGTGGGGCTGCTTCGGACATTTCAAGAGCGTCGTCGCTGTCCCCAGGGCTGGTCTGGTCTCATGCAAGCCCAATGTGGTATTGGGTGGGGGTGAGGTGGGGGTGGGGGTTGAGCTGTTCTCTTCGGGAATCCTGGAGCAGTTTTTGATTGGCCCAAGCCCGCGGGAGGACATTTCACTCTTGGCTTGTGATTTGTTCTAGCAGGACCGATTTTAATTCATTGTAGGATTGATTTGTAGGGCTGATGTCACAAAAAGAGTGATGCATTTTACTGCCAGGCAAGAGAAAACAAGCAAATGGGGCTGCTCTTGGTAGATTGCTAGGGCTGAACCAGGCAAGAAGCAGGTGTCTGCCCTCATCAGAGGGCAAGGACACCAGGGGGCGAGGACACCAATGACGTCCCCGCGTGTATTCCTTAAGACAGTCCATGCACAGTGTCCAGCGTGGCTCCTGGCACAGCATCCATGGTCCTGAGCATCACAGCCCTTCTCCAATGTTGTCACATCAGTTTTTTATTGGAGTTCAAATAGGTGCGTCCCCATTTTAAACTAGATACACATAAGGCCTGTGAATCCTTATGAGGTGGGGAGCTGTTGTTGGCACTTTGCACTGGCCAGTTAGCCTCGGGTTTCCCCTGGAGTTGGGGAACTCCCTTTTCTCTCTGATCCCTTTCCCTTGCAACTCCCGGCACCCCAATTATTTATCTGGGGTGTCCTGCACCTGACAGTTCTAGACTATGGTCGCGGGACATCCTAGCTGGTCTTCCTGACCCCAGATTTCCCTGCCGTCTCTGCTTTCAGCCTCTCCTGTGCTCTCAGAGTGTTTGTTCTAACACAGATGGGGCCCTCCTTTCCCAGTTTTGTTCTCTCATGCCTTTCATTATCACCTGTAGAGTATTTCCAAAAACATTTGAATTGGATCATTGCATTTTTGCCTCAGCCCACATGTCAAGCCCTGTCTCTGGCCTCTTTTTTCCATAGATTTCTTTTCTAGGATGTAGGACAGTGTGTCCCATCCGATATCACTGGACTCTTAGCTCACTTGTAAGGCAAGCTCCTCTCTATCCACCAAGATGCTGTTCAAATGCCATTTCATTCCTGTAACTCTTCATGCTTCCTTGACATGAAGAATTCGTCATTCTACCCTTTTGTGATCCAATAATGCTTCACGTACCTTTATAGAAATACTTACCATTTATAGTGCTATTTGGATATTCATAATATTCCTTCTGTAATACATATTATAGAATATGAAGAAAACATATTTATTTATATAAATACAAAATTAATACAATATAAATATAAAACATATTTATAAACATAGTATATTGATGTCTTTATTTATCAAATCATAGTGTAGTTTTGCCATTAACATTTATTTTCATATCATCACCCATAATAAGCCATGAAGGCAGGAACTCCACCTTAATTCATGTTTGAATTTCTTGTGTCCATCTGTTGTCTCGTAGAGGCTTTGACAAAAATCTGGGTCGCATCTTCAAATTTGAAGCACGTGTGTTTCTTGGGTTTGACCATTCATGAATATGAAATGGTGACATGCTGATATTTATTGGTTATTGCTACTGCTCTGGGGGTTGGGTAGGGATAATGAGCCATCTTAGAATCAGATCCCATTGCATCCTGGAATTAAAAGTTTCTTAATAGGCTTCTAGATCTTTGTACTTCTTTTGGTTTAGAACAGTGCTTCTTAAATTTTTTTTGGTGCCAAAAATTTGGGGTCCTGATGCATGCATAATTCTGAATATATGAATACAATGTCCATAGAGTTCCTAAAGTGTATGCAAGAGATAGACTTACTTAGAAATCTCTGATGGAGGAGAATCTTTTAGAAGGAAGACTCCATCTTGATTTTTCTGCTTGGTGACTTGTCAATGGGGAATATAGGCTTATTTATGGAGAAGTCAAGTTTCATGAGTTGGATTTTTATTACCTGGGACCAGCCTGAGTCTAATTTGTGTGGTGCTGAAAACAGCATGATCCCTAGGTGGTCCTATGTTTCACAGGACTGGTCTAATCCATAGCTTCTGTGCTATCTTAGAGGCAAGAGAAACCCACACACATTATCCCTATGACCCGAGGCATAATTCCTGATGAAGAGAGCACACACTTTGGAGTCACAGTACCTGGATTCCAGTGCTGGCTCTTTTAAGAGGTGTGACCTTGGGCAAGTAACTCTCTTCTTCAACTTTCTCATCTATAACATGGCAATAATAAAAATTGCCATAGGAGATAAGATCACGGTATGCACATCATAGAACATCAACATATTTATGTAGAAAGCTGGGTTTAGTGCCTGATACAGCCTGAAAAAATGAGCTTTTCAGCATTACTTTTCTTTGGTGCTCTCTGCATTGAGTTGGCTCTTCTAGACTTGGTTTTGATTTATTAATGTTAATATTCGGTGAAAGGGGATGTGTGATTTTGAATGTCTAAAATTGCCATTCTTTAAGATAATGCACAACCTAACAAGCCAAACAAATTTAGGACATGAGGCATCAGGAGAAAAAAAAAAGGTCAGCTAGCAACTTAGAGACCAAAGCTTGCCAAATCTGAAGAAGTTAGGATTAGAAGTTTTTTTCTTCTGAGACTATTGTTTGATATATTCTGTATTTTCCTAAAGCACAAACGTAACTACATACATGAGTAAGTGATCGGTGTCTTAATTCTTTCATTTTTTCTTTCCTCCGGGATTGTTCAGTCGGCAAGAGGAGGTGAAAATGAATTCTAGTCTTAGTTCTCACATGATGTCAGAGAAAGAGACTGAAAAAACATATTTGAATTGATTATTGAAACAATTTTGAATATGTTCCCTATGAACTACGGCCTTCCTGTACAATGTCTCAAATTTCATACATTTCATAAGTTTGCGAGACAGATCTTCTTACTTGATTTTAGAGCTAGGGACATTAAGGCCCAGAGAGGTTATAAAATGGTCATTTTTAAAAAAGGATACTTTTTTCTATTAAATTAATATTAATTTGGTCTTTTTTTTTCTGGTTTTACTGATTTCAGGTGAAAAAGACGAGGGAGGTTTGAGTCACTGATATGGTCGGTGAGTTCTCTTATTCGAACATCATGGATTTTTACAACCTGCTTCTTCAGGAGAAACATTCCTTCGCATCTTACTTTTTGTTTAAAACAGAAATCCTTGTGTTAAATGCTCCCAGTGTGGCTGCAGAGCTAGCTACAACATGCCCTTCAAAGACATCAAGGAAGGAGAAACCCGGCTGCCTGGCAAACTGCCTCCACTTCTTATCCAGAATAGACCTTTGACTGAGGCCAGGCCAAAGTCTGTTCCATGTTCCTGACTGTTCCCCATTTAGTGGGGTTTAGAGATCTCTTTAGAGTAAGATGAACAACGCCATCTGTTTAAATATTACTTGGACGCTATTCTACATTTTGTCATTAGTAAAGCATTTGGAAAGGTAGCTTTCTATAACGGAGTTAGAAGCATTTTTAATCTGTGTGGGTCTCAGGGCTCAGTTTAGCATCCCAGGGGACAGCTGACAATGTCTGGGGACATTTTTGGTTTCCCTACGTCAGGCTGGCTGCTGGCCCCTAGTGTGTAGAGGTCAGGGTGACGCTAAACATCCCACATTGTGCAGGACAGCGGCGCTCCCCCCACCCTTCCGACAGGTGATTTTTCTGGCCCCAGAATGTCAGTAATGCCAAGAAACCCTGGGTGAAATTCATCTGCTTCAGAATCTCTCCTGTATTTCTGATCTTAACGTATTTAAGAATATTTCTCCCTTTCTGCGCAAGGAGAGTTAATGCGGTGCTGAATTCTGTGGCTTTGTCTCAACTCCATGTCTGAGGATGATCAATGCCTCAGATCCTTTTCTTGCTGTCAGTTATCGACTTTCCCTCGGCCTCTGGTATCCGAGCTCTTGTTGCCGGGGAATGCTCACGGGAGATCTTGAACCCTCTCCCACCTCTCTGAAATGTGCCTTTAATTAGATAGAAGGAAGTCATCTAATCAAATAAATTTAACACCAGGCCAATGAAGAGATTAAGGAGACAGAAATAGATGATTTTGCTGATAAGGATTAGAAATATGACTTGAATGTGTTTGAGGAAATAATTTGTTTGTGGGTGGATAGATTCCTCTCAAATCATTTAAAAATATGACTTTTACATTCCTAAGACTAAGAATCCCCTATTTACCTGCCAAACATTCTGGGTGTTTCCTTGGCATTCCATCCTCAGTCTTCAGTACACTAAGTGAAATGCAGATGCTTTTGTGTTATGTTGGGTCAAATTTGAATCCGACTTCCCAGACCTTGCCTGTATGCATGCATTGATTAACAAATGAATTTTTTAAACCATGTTTTTTGTGCCCTGTATATTTTGGTACTCCGTTAGCCCTTGAGACTTGCAAATGTGAACAGAATGTGGTTCTTGTGCTTGAGAAACTGATGGAGTCTATAGTGGATGAGAAAGATTTTGAAGCAAATATTTACAGTTAGTGAGATCAGTGCTATTCAAAGAGAAATGCAAAGCACTCTGGGAACACACACAGAACAGATTCTGTTTAGGGAATCCAGGAGAATTTTATGCCCAAGGTAACAAATGAGTTGGGTGTTGAAGAATGATGAGGAAATTTTCAGGCAGAGGAGTGACAGACAGAGGCAAGAAGATAGGAGAGAGTGTGAATTCAAGATATCATGTCAGGAACGTGATGCGAATAGGGATGGATGGCAGGAGTTGGAGGTGGATTTCATCCTCCAAAATATGGTGATCTCTTTGAGGGAAGGAGTTCTGCTTTGTTCTTTTTTTGTATCTCCAGTATCTATGACAGCTCTGGGTACACATCATCACACCAACATCAGCATCAAACTGACAGCAGCAAGGGATGAGAAATTGGATGCTCCAGAGGCTCTAAGCAGAGAAGTAATATGATTAGCATTGGAGGGACTGGGGGAGGGTAGGGACGAACAGAAGTAGGAAGTCAGGTTGTAAGGAAACCCTGATCTGGGCAAGTAGTGGTAAGGACCATGGTGGCAAGAAAGAAAGGAAGAGGAGGGATGTAAGAGATTCTTGGTAGGAAAATCTAACAGAACTTGGCAAAGGAAAGAAATTGAAGTGTGATGTAAGGGGCAGTTGGGGGTGCCGTGATTTATAGCGCACACAGAGTACACCTAGGGACATCTAACGTTCATAATGTTGTATTTGAGATGGCATCTTTAGTGCCATGGATAAGCAGTGCTATGGTTGAGAGATAACAGTGCATCTATCCCCTGTTAACGAGTCTATACACAGAAACAGGTTCTGTTATGTTTGCTCCTTAGGACCAGTTACCTGTGATCAATCCAATACTAAAAAAGGACACGGGAGAGTTTTGGTACCCCTGCTCCCAGAAGGAAGGCTGTGTGCACTGACTGTGTTAATAGAAGGGAGGATGAATTCAGGCATGGGGTGGTGAATCTAAGGCTCTACTTATTGTCCCCATGAATCCTGCCCTGCTTCCCACTGAGGAAGGGTCTGAGTTTTATGTGGTGGGTGAATGGCACTCAGTGACCAACGTAGGGACATTACCTAACTAGGTTGCTTGTTCCTAACTAGCATTCGGTGTACAGTTACTGGAGTTTTTATGAGCAGTCTAGGCTGGTCTAGTTAATAGTTAACTACTACCTCAGAAAGAGCTTAAGCCATTTTTGGAATCCAATAAGAGCAATAACATCAGATTAAATGGGGGATAATGGGAAATTAAAATGAAGGTAGGAGTAAGTCAACACACAAGTGCTATCTCAAGGACTCATTATTGAATACCATACCTGTTGGCATAGAAAGGTCCTGAGGGCCTGTTTCCAAGATTCCTGGGCTTAAGGTCATACTAGATGTGGTCCTGACCTTGAGGCTGTGCCTACTTATGATGCCCTCGGGACAGTTTATTCTTTGTCTGCTGATACATGGTCTGGAGGTTGGGATTTTCAGAATTCTGCCAGGTCCTCATTTCCAAGTGGCTTCATGTTGGAGGAGAGAACAACTAAGAAAACACAGGCACAGGGTGTTCTGGGTCTGTCAACCCAGTTCTGTGTTATATTGTTGTATAAGGGCTCTGGATCAGGAACAAACTGTCCTGCAATTCCAAAGCATGGCACTGTAGGCATGAACCATGTTATTATTTATGGAGAAGCAGTCAATCCCAGTGGTGAGGAACATAAGCTATAAGTGAAGTAAGACAGGTTGATTCATGTCTGTGCTTGGGTAAGACACTGGAGTTGAGTCGCCTTGGGTAAGACACTGAATTTCATCAGCTCAAAGATAGAGGAGCTTTCCATGTTACACCTTAATGAAAATTTCCTGCAGAACATAGTTTAGAGTGAAAACACTTAAAGTGGCTAGTTTTAACACAGACTAATGCTAGAAAGCACGTATACATTTCCAGACACCCATGGTCCAAGAGTTCGATTCATCGACAGTGCCCAGAAATGATTAAATATTATTTGATAAACATGCCATAAGTAATGAAGACACACTAAGAGTCTTCGTCAATCACTCTTACTTTAGAAATGTTAATTTAATCACTCTTACTTTAGAAATGTTAACCCTTGGCCTGATGTAAGACTAATAGGTCTTGGGAAACTTAGTTAAAATTATTAACTGGAGAAAGGAGTGCATTAGGGATGGGATTAAAGGGGAAAGCAGAATGGTAGAGGACCCATATTCACCTCTTCCAACTTTTTGGCATCCAGGAAGGTAGAGGTAGATGGAAGGTGATGAACTGCATTTGATTAAGGCTGAAGATTATTTTCCTTTGAACATTTTTTGAGAAGGAAAGATAATGAGTGTAGCTTCAACCTCTTTTTTTTTTTTTTTTACTATGAGTATTAGTGACCCTGGGCCAATATTTGAAAAATATATTATACTAATACATTTTATTCTCTATAAATGATGTTGTCCCAAGGGCAGCTCATTTACCCAAAACATTAATTTTTTTAGGGTGCACTTAGACCGAGGAGATCAGTGATCAGAGTTTTCAGAACAGATTTTCTTGACTCATCATTGAAAGCTAGGGTTTGTTGAAAGAGAAAATGTTTAACTTAATCCCATTCATATCCCCCATGAATGGGCAAGACAGTACAAAGAAGGGCGAATGTAAGGTTTAAGGGTATGTCCTATTAGATGGGAATGATAGAAAGTTCTTCCATGTGAAAAGGAGGAGATGAGCCAAAAGCAGCAAGAATCGGTGAAATGCTTATGGTGTGGCTCAGAGGGACCCAGAGACTCGGTCACTTTGAGGAAGATGAGGTAGATAAGGAAATAAGACTGATGGGGGAAGTCAAGATAAAGGTTTGGGGGAACAGAGGGAATTGATATTCTATCTCTGTCCTTCCTCCTAGTTGATTTCTGGGGTCCATCTAGCAGAATGCCCCAGAGCAAGATGATGTTGAGGGTGTCGATGAGTACAAACGGGTTTGTGTAAATAAGGTGGAGAGAATCTGAGCTTATCCCCATGACCTCTGTGAGGTCTCTCAGAGATCCTTATCTGAGATCCTCTGGGGCAAGGGGCCTGTATGGTGGTGGAGAACTAAGATTCTGTGTCTTCAATAAATATAAACAGTGTGTATTCTGAACAAGTGTTGGTGCCATAACCTAGATCATCTGAACTGATTTCTTTCCAGGCTGTTGTGAAGATTAGCTTAGACGCTGTGTGGTATGTGTGAGGATTACTCTAGATTCTGTACAGGTCTAGAATAGAGCAAGTAGTCAATCCATGGTATCTAACATGATTGCTACTAACAGAGAATGGGCATTGTTTTGCAGGTGGTGGTTGATTTGGAAAATACCAGTGTATTTACTCTGTGGGTTTCATCCAAAAAAAGTCTGAAAGCTATCTTAGGTTAAGAGCAATACAGGCTTGGTTGGCCATAGCTGAATAAGAAGCGGGACTATGATCGAGGGTCTATATGGGATAAAGGTAGTAATGTCTTTATGGGCGCCCCTATCATGGCATCATATCCAGAGACCAGGCTAGTGTAAACTCATGGGCCTACTATACCCTACACTGGCCTCAACTGTCATATCGTGCCATGTCAGGGTTTGGTGGGACTGCACTTTGGGAAAAGGACTGGGAAGGGGGGATAGAAAGATGAAGATGGTTCTCTTACAAGGAGGTATTTGTAGGTCAAAGAAGCATGTTAGATGTCCATAAGGATAAAACTGTCTTTGAGAGGAGAGACCAAAATTACTCAGTCTTGTGGTCCCCCCCGCAAAAACTAACGCATTACCTGTATGTGTTTGATAGTCATTGGGCCCTCAAGCAATGATTATTGCAAGAATGGCTATAGAGGATGATGAATGGGCCCCAGGAAGGAGAGCAGGGCAGAGGGTGGTTTGGCAATCTCAGCTGTGGTGGTGGTTCACACCTTATGGAATGGGGCATAACCAGAGGATTTCACCTTTATTTATTTATTTATTTATTTTTTAATTTATGTTTTTAAAGATTTTATTTATTTATTTGACAGAGAGAGATCACAAGTAGGCAGAGAGGCAGACAGAGAGATAAGGGGAAGCAGACTCCCTGCTGAGCAGAGAACCCAATGTGGGGCTCGATCCCAGGACCCCGAGATCATGACCCGAGCTGAAGGCAGAGGCTTTAACCCTCTGGGCCACCCAGGCACCCCAGATTTTGCCTTTAAAAACAAGAGTCAGGGGACCAAATAGAGGCTCCAGCCCTTTGTTACTATGTGATGTGCTGTGTACGTGATGCGTGAATAAGGAGCTTGAAGGATGCTGGGGGATTTCCACCCAAAGATCAGCAGGGATCTTTAATGTACTTCTTGCAGGAGGGCCCAGTTTTATAGAATGAAATACTGACATCTGATCCTCTGAGCTAGCAGATGTGATTTTAAAACAAATTTCGAGATTTAGAGTCTCCCTGAGAATCAAAGAAGAAAGTCTTTACAGGGAATGAGTCATTCCTAGCACACGAGTCCCTTTGCTGTCTGTTCCTGGCGCTGGGAGGGGGTAGGTCCTCAATAAGTGTGCTTAGCTGAATCTCAATTATTTAACAGATAATTCTGAAGGACCTGGTGTGTGCCAGGCCACTGTGCCAGGTGCAGACATCGCTTTTCAACAGGGGGTTTAGGGTCGGGTGGGGGAGATGGGCAGATAAGCAGATGGAGGCTGTGTGATATGGTATGTATCACAACAGGGCAATAAACAGGATATTGGTGAGAGCAGAGGTCTTCTTGCCTATTGCAGACCATCCGAGGGTGCCTTTCAGCTGAACGGCACCAGCATGTGTCTTTTATTTGATTTTGCGAGTGTTGGCCAACTCAGCATGAAAAAAAACATTTTCTTAAATCTATTGTTGGCACATGCAGATTAGTTTTGTTTTCCTGTGAAAAATCTGAATTACTGAATTTTCTTGAAAATTTGGAAGCTCTGGCAGCCCTGGGCCCCCATTACCATATGGCTGAGTGGTAGAGGCTCCATCCTGATTCGGCCGGTGGTGTCCAGCCCATTCCCTGCTGGCCCCTCTATTCTATTGGTGACTACTGACAATCAAACTTCCAGAGCTCTTTCCCCATCGTAAAGTTACAAGGGAGTTGAAATATTTCCTTTATCCATCTCCATCTCCATCTAAACTGGAACAATGAAAGATACATAGGGAGGGCACTGTGTTGCAAGGAAGAAGAGGAGAGAGCCCATTTCTCTATAGATGTGAGACGTTCTCTGAGGTGGACACACTGATCGCATCTGTGCAAAGTGACCTCATCATCAAAGACATCCTTGGGAAATAATCACATCAAGAACCATGGGCTGAACTAAAATTAAAATTACTAGAATTTAAACAGGTTTTATATTTGATTGAAAATAAGGATGGTGTAGGATTCGGTAAGAATCCTGGGCCCTGAAGCTTTGAAGAGAGAGCCAGTTTATAACGGAGGTGTGGCAGAAGTCTCATGTCATGAACAAATGTCAGCTCAGTCGTCGCTAATGTGGAATGTTTGAGAACCAGAACCAACTTCACAGGCATGGCTCCATGTTTAGGGTTGAATGCTCTGTGGCTGCTATCTTAAAATGCTACAGAATTTCATCTTTGAACTTGTGACTTGTAAATGAAGTCTGATGGGCCAATGAAGCATGCAACGGGTTTGGAGCTTCAGCTCAAGAGCAGTCCTATGTCCAGGGCCTCACTACCACCATTCCCTGGGAAGGATTCTTGGTCACCTACTTCCTTACCTCCTGGTGCCCCAGGCCTTGTCTGGCACCCTTCCTATCCCCGCCTCATGACTACTGTCCCCTGCTTCTTCTAGTAGGAACCAAAGCATGGATATGGGGAGAATCAGGGTTGGACATGCATGTCCTAGAGAATCCTGGAGCAGGGCATGATGGTGGCTGTCTCCAGCCTGGGTTGGCAGTGCCTGAGTGCTTTTGGTAGGTGACTTAGCAAGAGTGGGGGTCTCATATATCCCCAATCTGGGTACCTAATATGTTATAGCCTAGAGATTTGCCATAGCTCTGGTGGTTGCCCATCTCTCATGAGTTGGAATGGTAGGCTTCTGGTAAGAGAAGGTACATGCCTCAGCTTCCTCTATCATGGTGGGGCATGGGGTGCTGGTCCAGTAGCTTATGGGAAGGGGACCTTGGCAATTGGTAGATCAGACATATGGAATCATGAGGAGGGAGTGTCTGTTTTGATTGCCCCCCTCTTCTCCCTGTTTAAGTCATGGTGAGGGAGAGAGCCCCATCCTGGGATTATGGGGCTGCATGAACACATGACACTGGACAGATGAGATAGACAGTAGTTTATTAATCACATATATTCATAGCTCTGGGGAGGAAGAAATCACATGCCACCCAGGGCCACCCAGAGGTTGCATGTAGAGCAGAATGAACAAGCAGGAGCTCAGAGAGGGAGAATTTGTAGTAAAAAAAAAAAAAAGGTAGGGATGACCCCTGGTTCCTGCTTATTTGAACACTTCAGTGGGCTGGCAGGAAATGGAGACCCACTACTTAGGAATAAGCAGGCGCTGTGCCTGGCCCCATGATAAAGAAAGATGTTTGGCCAGGAGAGCTTATCTGCAGGAGCAGAGGGGAGGGGACCTGTGGTCAGGCCTTTGGAGGCACACCTGGCTTCAGATGTCAAAGCAGCACGTGACAATGAACCTTGATTTGAAGTCTCACCCACCATGGGATCTGTGCTCACTTCATGAATGTCCCTGTGTTGGGGAAATGCAAGACTGACTAACAAATAGAAAACATCTTACCGGATAGATGGAGTTGGGGGTGGGGGCAGGAGAAAGAAGAGAGAGAGGGAGAGAAAGTGAGAGACTGAGGAGGAAAGAAAGACCTTTATAGTTTAGTACCTTTCATACCATTTTTTCTTGCCTTTACGAATGAGGGGGCTGACATTCTGATCTTGCATTGGACTCCACAAATTATGCAGCCAGTCTGAGAATTTTTTTTTTTTAAGATTTTATTTATTTATTTGACAGACAGAGATCACAAGTAGGCAGAGACGCAGGCAGAGAGAGAGGAGGAAGCAGGCTCCCCACCGAGCAGACAGCCTGATGCGGGCCCGATCCCAGAACCCCAGGACCATGACCCGAGCTGAAAGCAGAGGCTTCAACCCACTGGGCCACCCAGGTGCCCCTCTTGCTGAGAATTTAAAGGATAGGTTGTGAGAACTGGTTTCCCTGGGACGCACATATCGCTTACTTCTGTTACGTGTTTGACCTGGTGAGTCTGGAGCCTGGGACCGTAACACAGAGGATGCATCTTGAAATGAGCTGTGAGATGTGCAGTCCTGGTCCCCAATGATGCCTTTGCTGTCGGTGAAACTCCAGAAGCCAGGTAATCTGCTCCGTCTCCTGTGGTACAGTGATGCTCTTCTCAACGATGATTCTGATTCTCCGTGTGGTCGTTAACATGTAAATGTGAGTCATAAAGCACTGAAATGAATCCTTGATTATTGCTTTTGCAGCTATTAATTCATGCTGTGGACCATCTGATCATAAACCCACTCTCCTTTCTTTTCATTTTTTTTTTTTTTTTTTGCAGCAACTGGTAACCTGGTCCAGTGTCTTCTCCTGGTTGGCCCCGCATATGTTTAAAGTCATTATGTTGACTTCACTGATTATTGACTTTTATTATTTAACAGCTAAAAAAGACAACAACTAATTGAACAGGCTGTGAAATATATTTGCGCTGTGAGGCTTCCTGGTTTTACTAGTCCAGAAAGCTGTGTTGCTTTCCACTTGCGAGTTGGAAGGGTTACTCATATTAATTAAACAGGGGAAGAAGTTGGAGAAGTCTAAATAAAATTTTAATGATTCATTGTTATGGGGGAGAATATTAATCTGATTTATTGAATCTCCCTCCCGCTTCTTTTAATAAAAATAATTTTATTGCTTTCGATTACAAAGAACATTTCTAACCAACTGCTAAAAAAAAAAAAAAAGAAAACCACTTGGTACTGCCAGAGAGAAGTCCTACTGGGACTAGTTAAGGAATAAAAGGTTTATTTATAATTAAACTTGTTCCTTGGAGGCAAATTAACATGTGTGTTCTTAACCAGATTTCTCTATGCAGGTACGTGTGTGCATGTGGGCAGGCTGAACAACTGTTATATTTGCTTACAGTATTGATTTGCATGGGGAACCCTCTTTCTCGATAAGCAAAGGCAAAAGCCACCCTGGCTTAGCAGCACATATTCTAAAGTAAGTTTAGATCATGGAGTTATCCGTGTTAGATCACGGAGTGCGCCCAGAAAATAACTCCTCTCTGCCCCAACTGGGTTTTGAACCAACTGGGAAAGAAGCTTAAGGACGAGGGTAGGTAGAAAACAAAATGTTACCCTTATTAGTGGCAAAAGTGGTGACCATGAAATGTGGCTTGAGAATGAGAACCAAAGGACCTCTCAGTAGCAAACCTCCAGCGGGGCCGACCTCTGTGTTCTGGGCATGCGTGGTTCTGGATGGGGCTGCCTTTCCATAGGGGGAAATCGGAAGCTGAAGTTACCAAGGGAAGTGGTATTCCCGAGAGTGGGAACGCAGTTCTGTTGAGATACCTAGACTGGGGGAAAGGGTAGGTGAGGAGGTAGTAGAACGAGCACAAGATTTAAAGCCAGATGGGTCAAGGTTGGGCTTCTAGCTCTATCGTTTACTGCGGAGTGAACAGGGCTTACTCTCTCTGGGCACCTGTTTCCTCCTTTTAAAAAATAATGTCTAGGGGCACCTGGGTGGCTCAGTCATTTAAGCGTCTGCCTTCGGCTCAGGTCATGATCCAGGGCCCTGGGATCGAGCCCCACATTGGGCTCTCTGCTCAGCATGGAGACTTCTCCCTTTCCCTCTCCTGTGCTGGCTCTCTTCTCCCCCTCTCTGTGTCAAATAAATAAATAAATAAATAAATAATTTTTTAAAAAGTAATTTCTACTTTGCGTCATGTTTGAGAAGATTGGCCTTTTATATACTCATGTCTGCTAAGTGCTAGGATTAAAGAAGGCACTCAAGAAGGGGTAGTGATATTATAGGATTGGAAGGTGTGAAGAAATAAATATATTATGCAGAACTGAAATGACAAGGGTCTAGTAGGGAAAAGTGAGTTATGGGATAAGTGGGAAGAGGAAATGAATTCATGTCCTTGTGTGTCTGTGTTTGAACAATTTCATAAGTGTTATCACCAAGAAGAGGATCTGTGTGTCAGCTATTAAGAATGTCTCTGTGCAGAGCAGAGAGGAGGGGGAGGTGGGGAGAGGGGAGAATTTCAGATCTTTCCTTGGGGAGGCATCATTAAAATGAATTTGGTCAGTGTCAGGCCAGGACAAATAAGACTAGTATGACTGAATAATGTACATATGCTTCTTTTCCTGGGTTTTTTAGCTCGTGGTCCTGTCCACAAGTTACGTACTTTGATTAACCAGAATGGATAAACATAACACATACATAGGGATTTGATGTAATGTGTTTTATATCTTCCATGCAGAGGTAGAAAGTTGCTGGACCAAAATATTTTGCTGAACAGACTCTAGAATATTGTTTCCGTGACCTTGTATGTTAGGACTCAGTTTCCATCTGCAACTTATAACAGAGATCTCTGTTTTGCATCCATATATTTTAGAAGTCTCATTGGGATAGCCCAGAGTTTTGTGGTATATTTTAGTGTTATATCTGGGTGTACTTGAGCAAGAAGCTTCCAGTGTAATTGTGGGGTCTGTGGTGTCCTCAGTAAATCCATTTATGATGAACGCATAGAACAGATTCAGCATAGGATGAGAAATATTTAAGGGATGTTTTAATGGAAGGGAAGCACACATTATATTTATAAATAAAACCTCAGAGGGGCTAACAGTTTTTAAAAATTCTTAGACTTTTGAAAAGACAATTCAGAACATTTAGAGACACTGATTTCTCTAGTTCCTTTCTCTTTCCCAAAATGGATTTAACTTTCTCCCATCCATCAGAAATGCCAATATACTGCCCAGAAAATGGGACAAATAGTTTATATTATCCCCTGAAGGATCCAGTTATTTCTGATCATTCAGAAATAAAAGTAGAAATAGTGTTTTAAAGAAATTTCTCAGATTAACCTCAGACTAGGGCTTTGGCGTTGTGCCATGATGGCTGAGTGAGAGATGAGTCATACTGAAAACATACAAATTCAGGGTCTGGAAATCTCAGTGAAGTATAGTGATCCCTTCTACCTCCTAATTATGCTCAGAGACTCCTGGACAAGCTTGCCTCCTCAGGCCAAGACCTTGGGTGTTCTTGTGTCAATTCCTCCCTTATCTGCCAGTATGGGGACTCAGTGAAACTGTCACGGAAACAGAATGGTAGAACAAGGCTTGAGTCATTCTATGGAGTAAAATCTCCTTTATGGCTTGGAAAGGGAACAAAAGTATGAGATACTCTCTTTATATCTGGTATTATGTGAGGAGGATATACATGTATGCTTACCTTGTTTTTAAATATTTTATTATAGGAAATTTCATCTATACATAAAGGTAAGGAGGATAACCTTCTCCTCCAAACCCACTAGGTACGTATCACTAAGCCTCACTAGTGATTAACTCTTGGGCAATCTTGTTTCATCTACATGGTACTTACCCACTCCCCCTTCACTCCATTTGGATTATTTTAAAGCAAATCTCAGACTTCACAGATTTTTATCTCAGCATGTATCTCCAAAAGACAAAGCTTTAAAATATGCAACCATGTGCCATTATCATGCTAACAAAATTCACAGCAGCTTCTTAGTGTTATCAATTGTCAGCATTCAGACTGTCAGCATTTATACTTTCCTGCATATGTGTGTGCGTGCGTGTGTGTATGTATGTGTGCATATTTATATATATATAGAATATATATTCATATATAAATATATATTTCTAAATATACAAGGAAATATAGAAAAAATATTATAAACCATATTATATATCATATATTGGAATATATAATATGTAACATAGAAATATATTTATAAGTATATAAAAATATAAATATAAATAAAAATAAATTAAAAATATATTTTTAATTAGGCCCCATGCCCAACATGGGGCTGGAACTCTGAGATCTAGTCATATGCTCTACTGACTGAGACAGACAGGTGTGCCTCTCTTATATATTTGATGTATTATAATGGGCTTTTTATAATAAGGATATACATGATTTTCACAGTACCATTGTTAATGTGTTTGTTAAGTAACTTTTAATCTATAGAAAACTCCATTATTTATTTTTAATCTTTTTTTAGTTTGATTGAGGTATGATTAATTACAAATTATATTATACAATAAACTGCACATATATTTTGACAGATGTTTATAGCTATGGAATCATCACCACAATCAAGATAATGAACATATCCATCATTAGCTAAAGTTTCCCAGAGCCTTTGGCAATCCCCCTCCCTGCATACCCTCTACCTCTATCCCAGGAAAGTCATGATCTGCTTTCTGTCTCAACAGATGAGCTAGCATTCTCTACGATTATAAATGAATGCAATCAAACAGTTTTTATTTTATTTATTTTAAAGTGCATTTATTTTATTTTAATTAATTAATTAATTAATTAATTTTTATCTTATTTATTTTAAAGTGTATTTATTTAATACAATTTTTATTTTATTGAGATAAAACTTACGTAACATAAAATGAACCCTTTTACAGTGAACAATTGTGTAACCAAAACTTTTATCTGGCTCTGAAACATTTTGATTGCTCCCTCCCCTCTGCAGAAGTTTGTGTTTTCCCTTTCCCTCCATTCCCCAGCCCCTGGTAGCCATTAATCTGCTTTCAGTCTCTATGGAGTTACCTGTTTGTAGTATTTCATATGAAATGAATCATACACTATGTGGCCTTTTGTGTCTGCTTCTTTCACTTAGCTTAATGTTTGCAAGATATATCCGTGTTGCAGCACATTGAAATATGACATTCCCTTTTGTGTCCTAATAATACTCCACTGTACAGATATGGTTTATTCATTCCACATTTGGATGGTTTCTACCTTTTGGCTCTTCTGATAGTTCTGCTATGAATATCATGGATAAGGTGTTTTTGAATACCTGCTTTCAGTATTTGGGGGCATATATTTAGAAATAGAATTGCTGGGCCATATTATAATTGTGCTTAACTGTTTTCCATAGTGGCTGCCTCATTTTACATTCCCATCAGCAATGTAGGAGTCCTCCTATTTCTCCACATCTTCTAATAACATCTGCTATTTTCCACTAAAAAAATTATAGCCATTCTAGTGGTGTGAATTGGTATTTCATTGTGGTCTTGATTTGCATTTCTTTGATGAGTAATGATGTAAAACCACCATGACATCACACTGTGGCTTTAACAATACATTTCCATGTATTGGTGACATTTGTGTATCTTTAGAGACATGTCTGTTCAAGTCTTTTGCCCATTTTCTAACTGGGTTGTGTCTTCTTTTGTTGTTGAGTTGTAGTGTTCTATCTATATTCTGGATTATAGACTCTAATCAGATTCATGGCTTGCAAATATTTTCTCTTACTCTGTAGGTTGTCTTTTCACTTCCTTAAAAGTATTCTTTGAGGGCCACCTGGGTGGCTCAGTTGGTTAAGCATCTGCCTGAGGCTCAGGTCATGATCCCAGGGTGCAGGAATCACAAATCCTGCATCAGGCTCCCTGCTCAGTGGGCAACTGGCTTCTCCCTCTGCCTGCTGCTACCCCTGCTTGTGCTCTCTCTCTCTGACAAATAAATAAATAAAATCTTTTTAAAAAATTGTTCTTTGATGCACAAAAGTTTTTACTTTGGATCAAACATAATTTATCTATTTTTACTTTTATTGTTTGGTGCTTTTCATATCTAAGAGTCCATTGCATAGTCCAAGGTATTGATGGTTTACTCCTGTTTTCTTCTAAGAATGTTATAGTTTTATCTCTTACATTTATGTCTTTGATTAATTTTAAGTTTACTTTTGTGTGTGGAGTGAGGTAGGGGTTCAACTTCATTCTTTTACATATGACTCTCCATTTGTCCCACTACCATTTGTTGAAAAGACTATTCTTTCCCCATTGAATGCTCTTGGCACACTTGACAAAAATCAATTGAACACAGATGCATGGGTTTATTTCTGGACTCTTTATGCTATTCTACCTGTTTGTTTATCTTTATGCCAATACTTTTTTTTAATTTAACAGAATTTATTTAAACAAATGAAATTGTTGGAACTTTAGGTTGTTTCCACGTTTTTTTTTTTATCTTTTTCAAAAAAGACTTTATTTTATTTCATTTTTTATTTAAATTCAATTAGCCAACATACAGTACAGTAAGTACATCATTAGTTTCTGATGTGGTGTTCAGTGATTCATTAGTTATGCCAATACTATTTAATTATTGTGTCTTTGTAGTAAAATTTTAAGTCAGGAAGTGTGAATTCTCAAACTCTGTTTTTCTTTTTCAAGCTTGTTGTGACCATTTGGTGTCACTTGCAACACCAAATGAATTTTACTGTCCTTTTTGTTTCTGCAGAAAATTTTGATGGAATTTTGATAGAGATTACATTGAATCTGTGTACTCTTTTTGTCTTATTTCTTTCACTCACCATGATTATACTGAGACTCATCCAAGTTGTATGAAGAACTGTAAAAACAGTACTTTTTTTGCTGAGCGGTATTCTATTATATGAATATACTACAATTTGTTTATCCATTCATCTCTTCACGGCCATTTGGTTTGTTTCTAGTTTTTGGCTCTTAAAAACAAAGCTGCTGTGAACATTTATTTACAAACCTTTGTATAGACCTATGTTTCTACTTTTGGGAGTTAAATACGTATGAGTAGAATGGTTGAGTGTTAGGGTAGGTTTATTTTTAAACTGGTTTTCAAAGTGGCTGTAACATTTTATATTCCCACCAGCAGTGTATAGACTGAAAGTTCCATTTGCCTCATATCCTTGCAAACATTTTGTATGTTCAGTAATTTTAAGTTGACATGTTCTACATGACATCTCATTGCAGCTTTAATTTGCATTTCTCTAATAATTAGTGATATTAAGCATCTTTTCACATGCTTATCACCTGTATATCTTCTTGGGTGAAAGGACTATTCAAATCTTCTCTACATCTTTAAATTTTTTTCCTTATGGTTACCTTTTTGAGAGTTCTTTGTATATTCTGGAGATACCTTTTATCAGCCATGTGATTTGCCAATCTATTCTCCCACTTTGTGGCTTATTTTTACTTCTTAGCACTGCCTTGTCCTATCTTTTAGATAGTTTGTATTTTTAGGTTTTACATTGAGGTCTGTGATTCATTTTGAGTTCACTTTTCTTTAGGAATGAAGTGCAGATTGAAAGTCTTTTTCTCTCTTTTTGCATATAAATATCTGATTGTTAATGTGTCATTTCTTGAAAAGACTACTGTTCCTGCAGTGCATTGCCTTTGTATCTTTGTTGAAAATCAATTATCATGTAAGTGTGAAGTTAGCCTGCATTTTCTACTATGATTCACTGGTCTATTGGTCTATCTTTATGCCAATATTAGACTTACAATGCCTTTTTAGTTAGGACTTAAATCACATTGTGACAGTATTTCAACTATGTTTTTCTTTTTCAAAGTTGTTTTGGCTTTCCTGGGTAGTATGTCTAATAAATTTCCTGTGAATTGGTCCCGTACTATATACATTTTAGAGTCAGCTTGTCATTTTCTTTATAAAAATCTTCTTGATATATTTCTCCATTTACTCACATCTTTTCTAAATTCTTTCAGCAGTGTTTTGGGGTTTTCAGTATAGAAGTCTTTTTTTTTTTATTAACATATAATGTATTGTTTGTTTCAGGGATACAAGTCTGTGATTCATCAGTCTTACACAGTTCACAGCACTCACTATAGCATATACCCTCCCCAATGTCCATCACCCAGCCACCCTATCCCTCCCACCCCCCATCCACTCCAGCAACCTTGTTTATTTCCTGAGATTAAGAGTCTCATATTGTTTATCTCCTTCTCTGGTTTCATCTTGTTTCATTTTTCTCTCCCTTCCCCTGTGATCCTCTGTCTTGTTTCTCAAATTCCTCACATAGTGAGATCATATGATAATTGTCTTTCTCCAATTGGCTTATTTAGCTTAGCTTAATACCCTCTAGTTCCATCCACATCATTGCAAATGGCAAGATTCCAGGGTTTTTTTGGATGGCTGCTATATATATATGTGTGTGTGTATATGTATATATATCATATCTTCCTTTATCCATTCATCTGTTGATGGACATCTAGGCTCTTTCCATCATTTGCCTATTGTAGACATTGCTGCTATAAACTTTAGGCTGCACATGCCCCTTCAGAACACTACATTTGTACCTTTAGGGTAAATACCCAGTAGTGCAATTGCTGGGCTGTATGGTAGCTCTATTTTCAACTTTTTGAGGAACCTCCATACTGTTTTCCAGAGAGGCTGCACCAGCTTGCATTCCCACCAACAGTGTAGGAGGGTTCCCCTTTCTCTGCATCCTCACCAACACCTTGTTTCCTGACTGGTTAATTTTAGCCATTCTGACTGGTGTGTGGTGGTATCTCACTGTGGTTTTGATTTGTATTTCCCTGATGCTGAGTGATGTGGAGCACTTTTTCATGTGTTTGTTGGCCATTTGGATGTCTTCTTTGCAGAAGTGTCTCTTCATATCTTTTACCCATTTCTTGATTGCATTATTTGTTTTTTGGAGGTTGAGTTTGATAAGTTCTTTATAGATTTTGGATACTAGGCCTTTATCTGATATGTCAACTTGCAAATATCTTCTCCCATTCTGTCAGTAGTCTTTTGGTTTTGTTGCCTGTTTCCTTTGCTGTGCAGAAGCTTTGATGCTTAACCAACTGAACCACCCAGGCAGCTCTGAAATTTCTTGATGAAGTTCCATAGTTCATTTTTAGTCTTGCTTCCCTTGCCTTTAACGATGTTTTTAGGAAGAAGTTGCGGCAACTGAGGTTAAAGAGGTTGGGGGAACCAGGTGGTGGGTATTGGAGAGGGCACGGATTGCATGGAGCACTGGGTGTGGTGCAAAAACAATGAATACTGTTATGCTGAAAATAAAAAAAAAAAAAAGAGGTTGCTGCCTATGTTCTCCTCAAGGAAATGGACTAGTTTCATTCTTCTGCATGTAGCTGTCCAACTTTCTCAACACCATTGGTTGAAGAAACTTGTTTTTTTCCATTGGACATTCTTCCCCGCTTTGTTGAAGACTAGTTGACCATGGAACTGAGGGTCCACTTCTGGGCTCTCTATTCTGTTCCATTGATTTAGGTGTCTGCTTTTGTGCCAGTACCATACTGTCTTGAAGGTGACAGTTTTGTAACAGAGCTTGAAGTCGGGAATTGTGATGCCTCCAACTTTGGTTTTCTTTTTCAACATTCTTCTGGCTATTTGGGGTCTTTTCTGGTTTCATATAAATTTTAGGATTATTTGTTCCATTTCTTTGAAAAAAGTTGATGGTATTTTGATAGGGATTGCATTACATGTATAGATTGCTCTAGGTAGCATAGACATTTTCACAATATTTGTTCCTCCAACCCATGAGCATGGAACGTTTTTACATTTCTTTGTGTCTTCCTCATTTTCTTTCATGAGTACTCTATAGTTTTCTCAGTACAGGTTTTTTTGCCTCTTTGGTTAGATTTGTTCCTAGGTATCTTATGGTTTTAGGTGCAATTGTAAATGGGATGGACTCATTAATTTCTCTTTCTTCTGTCTTGCTGTTGGTGTATAGAAATGCAGCTGATTTCTGCGCATTGGTTTTATAGCCTGACACTTTACTTAGTTCCTGTATGAGTTCTAGCAGATTTGGAGTGGAGTCTTCTGGGTTTTCCACATAAAGTATCATATCATCTGAAAAAAGTGAGAGTTTGACTTCTTCTTTGCCTATTTGGATGCATTTAATTTCTTTTTTTTTTTTAATTTCTTTTTGTTGTCTGATTGCTGAGCCTAGGACTTCTAGTACTGTGTTGAATAGTAGTGGTGATAATGGACAACCCTACCATGTTCCTGACCTTAGCGGAAAAGCTCTCAGTTTTTCCCCATTGAGAATGATATTCACTGTGGGTTTTTCATAGATGGCTTTGATGATATTGAGTCATGTACCCTACACTGTGAAGAGTTTTGATCAAGAAAGGATGTACTTTGTCAAATGCTTTTTCAGCATCTATTGAGAGTATCATATGGTTCTTGTTCTTTCTTTTATTAATGTATTGTATCACATTGATTGATTTATGGATGTTGATCAACCTGGCAGCCCAGGAATAAATCCCACTTGGTCGTGGTGAATAATCCTTTTAATGTACTGTTGGATCCTATTGGCTAGTATTTTGGCGAGAATTTTTGCACCCATGTTCATCAAAGATATTCGTCTGTAACTCTTTTTGATGGATTCTTTGTCTGGTTTTGGGATCAAGGTAATGCTGGCCTCATAAAAGAGTCTGGAAGTTTTCCTTTTATTTCTATTTTTTGGAACAGTTTCAGGAGAATCGGTATTAATTCTTTAAATGTTTGGTAGAATATCCCTGGGAAGCTGTCTGGCCCTGGGCTCTTGTTTGTTGGGAGATTTTTGATGACTGCTTCAATCTCTTTACTGGTTATGGGTCTGTTTAGGTTTTCTATTTCTTCCTGGTTCAGTTTTGGTCATTTATACATCTCTAGGAATGCATCTATTTCTTCCAGATTGTCAAGTTTGTTGGTGTGTTGTTGCTCATAATATGTTCTTATAATTGTTTGTATTTCTTTGGTGTTAGTTGTGATCTCTCCTCTTTCATTCATGATTTTCTTTACTTGGGTCCTTTCTCTTTTCTTTTGGATAAGTCTGGCCAGGGGTTTGTCTATATTATTAATTCTTTCAAAGAACCAGATCCTAGTTTTATTGATCTGTTCTACTGTTCTTTTGGTTTCTATTTCATTGATTTCTGCTTTGACCTTTATTATTTCTTTTCTCCTCCTCAGTTTAGGCTTTATTTGCTATTCTTTTTCTAGCTCCTTTATGTGTAGGGTTAGGTTGTGTATTTGAGACCTTTTTTGTTTTTTGAGAAAAGCTTGTGTTGTTATATACTTTCCTCTCAGGACCACCTTTGCTGGATCCCAAATATTTTGAACAGTTTGTTTCCATGAATTTTTAAAATTATTCTTTAATTTGCTGGTTGACTCATTCATTCTTTAGGAGGATGCTCTTTAGCCTCCATGTATTTGAGATCTTTCCAACTTTCCTCATGTGATTGAGTCCTAGTTTCAGAGCATTATGGTCTGAAAATATGCAGGGAATGATCCAAACCTTTTGGTACCAGTTGAGACCTGATTTGTGACCCAGGATGTGATCTATTCTTGAGAATGTTCCATGTGCACTAGAGAAGAATGTGTATTCTGTTGCTTTGAGATGGAATGTTCTGAATAGATTATGTGATGTCCACCTGGTCCAGTGTGTCATTTAAAGTCTTTGTTTCCTTGTGGATCTTTTGCTTGGATGATCTGTCCATTTCAGTGAGGGGGTTGTTAAAGTTCCCTACTATTATTGTATTATTATTGATGTGTTTCTTTGATTTTGTTATTAATTTTTTATATAATTGGCAGCTCCCATATGAGGGGGCATAGATATTTAAAATTGTTAGATATATTCTTGTTGGGCAGACCCTTTAAGTATGATATAATGTCATTCCTCATCTCTTATTATTGTCTTTGGTTTATAATCTAATTTGTTTGGTATGAGGATTGCCACTCTAGCTTTCTTTTGATGACCATTAGCATGGTAAATTGTTTTCCACCCCCTCATTTTAAATCTGGAGGTGCCTTTGGGTCTAAAATGAGTTTGTTACGGAGAGTGTATAGATGGGTCTTTTAAAAAAAATATTTATTTATTGGACAGACAGAGATCACAAGTAGGCAGAGAGGCAGGCAGAGAGAGAGGGGGAAGCAGGCTCCCTGCTGAGCAGAGAGCCTGATGTGGGGCTCGATCCCAAGACCCTGGGATCATGACCTGAGCCACATGCAGAGGCTTTAACCCACTGAACCATCCAGGCACCCCAGGTCTTTTTTTAATCCATTCTGATACCTGTGTCTTTTGATTAGGGCATTTAGCCCATTTACACTCATACGTAAATTGAAAGATATGAATTTAGTGACATTGTATGGCTTGTAAGGTGACTGTTACTGTATATTTTCTCTGTTCCTTTCTGGACTGTTACTTTTAGGTTCTCTCTTTGCTTAGAGGACCCCTTTCAATATTTCTTTTAAGGCTGGTTTGGTGTTTGCCAATTCTTTTAGTTTTTGTTGGTCCTGGAAGCTTTTTATCTCTCCTTCTATTTCAGTGTAACCTAGCTGGATATAGTATTCTTGGCTGCATATTTTTCTCTTTTAGTGCTCTGAATATTTCATGCCAGTCCTTTCTGGCCTGTCAATTCTCTGTGGATAGGTCTGCTGTTAATCTAATATTTTTACCATTGTATGTTTACAGACAGACCTCTTGTCCTGAGTGGCTTTCAGGATTTTTTCTTTGTCACTGAGACTTGTAAGTTTTACTATTAGACGACAGGGTGTTGACCTATTTTTATTGATTTTGAAGGGGGTTCTCTGTGCCTCCTGGATTTTAATGCTTGTTCCCATCCCCAAATTATGGAAGTTCTCTACTATAATTTGCTCCAATATCCTTCTGGCCCTCTCTTTCTTTCTTCTTCTTTTGGGATCCCAACTATTCTAATATTGTTTCATCTTGTGATATCACTTATCTCTCAAATTCTCCCCTCATGGTCCAGTAGTTGTTTATCTCTCTTTTTCTCAGCTTCTTTATTCTCCATCATTTGGTTTGCTATATCACTAATTCTCTCTTCTGCCTCATTTATCCTAGCAGTGAGAGCCTCCATTTTGATTGCACCTCATTAATAGCTTTTTTAAAATTTCAACTTGGTTAGATTTTAGTTCTTTTATTTCTCCAAAAAGGTATTTTATTTCTCCAGAAAGGGACTCTCTAGTATCTTCTATGCTTTTTTCAAGACCACTAGCATCTTTATAATCATCATTCTAAACTCTAGTTCTGATATCTTACTAATGTCCCTATTTTTTTGGTTCCTAGCTGTTGGTACTGTCTCTTTTTCTTTTTTTTGAGGTGAGATTTTCTGCCTTGTCATTTTGTCCACAGAAGAATAGAGGAATGAGAGAACAAAATGCTAAAAGGATAACAACGATCCCCCCAAAATACATGCTAACCAAATCAGAAGAGACCCGAAACCGGGGGGAGGAGAAAGGAAAAAAAATAATTAAGCTGGTGAATAGAACAGAACCACACACTTGATTTGGGTGTATTTTGGTCTGTTAGAAGAAATTGCCTCCCAAAATTTTAAAGAAAGAAAAACTTTATATATACACACATACATCCACGCACAAAAATAAGGGTAAACACAATGAAGGGATGGAATATGACTGTAAAGATGAAAATTAAAAAAGGTTTTAAAAAAGGAATTGTTAAGGTAAGAAGCTGGTTGAAAAAGAAAAAAAAAAGGAGGGAATATGATCAGGCTGGAAACTAGAACAAAGCCATATGCTAGATTTAGGGTATATTTTGGTCTGTTAGAAGAAACTGTATCCTAAAATTTTAAAGAAAGAAAAACTTTTATCTGTACAAAAAATAAGTTTAAATACAATGAAGAGGTAGAATATGACTATAAAAATGAAAATTAAAGATTTTTAAAAAGGTATTGATAAGATAAAATAGTTAAAATAGGTTAAAATAGGAAAGAGGAAAAATTTAAAAAAATAGAAACAGGAAAAAATAATGAAAATTAAAAAAAAATTAACTTTGAAAGACTAAAGAATCATGGGGGAAAAGCCTTGAATTCTATGTGTTGCTTTCCCCTAGCTCTCATTGATTGGTGAACTTAGTCTTGGCTGGATTTTCTTGCTGATCTTCTGGGGGACAGGCCTGTTGTCCTGATTCTCAAATGTAATTGCCCAAGGCGGAATTGCACCGCCCTTGCGAGGTCCAGGCTAAGCAATCTGCTCAAGTTTGCTCAGACCTTTTGTTTTCTGAATGCTTTCCATAGAGCTCTGGAGGATGGGAGTGAAAATGGCGGCATCCCAATCTCCTCCTGGAGGATCGGAGTGCTCAGGGCCCCACTCCTCAGTGTGCCCTTGGAGAAAAGCACATAATCCCTCCCGTCTCCCTGGTCTCTGGCCACACTCTGAGCTCACCCAGCCTGTGGCTGAGCATTTCTATCTCTGGTGCATGGCCCCATTTGGAGTCTCCAAACCCAGCAGATTCCTGCCGCAGGCTCCCCAAAGAGGAAGGTGAGTCTCCCCAGATATGCCACTTGTGGGGTCCCTGCTCGAAGAGCAGTGATCTGACTGTGCCACAGATCACAGTTTAAGGTAACCCCGAGCTGAGAGCCCCCTCTCGGTTCCATCTCTATAGTTGGCTTCCCTGCTCTGATACCTGTGACCTCTTCTACACTCAGACACCCCCGATCCTTCTGTGACCCTGAGGGTCCTGAGACCACATTGTCCCCCCGAGGGCCCCACCCCCTGGTTAGCCTCTGGAGCAGCATTCCTTTCTGGACCAGACTTCTGAAATTTCTGATTTTGTGCTCGGCTGCTCTCTTCCTTGCCAGTAAGTGCCTGATGGATTCTCCCTCCCCCTGCTGTTTGTCTTCCAGTATATCGCCTTGGATTCACTTCTCCGCACATCCTACCTTCCAGAAAGTGGTCACTTTTCTGTCCATAGAATTGCTGCTGTTCTTCTCTTTGATCTCCTGTTGAATTTGTAGGTGTTCAGAATGGTTTGATAACTATCTAGCTGAACTCCTGGGACCAGATGAAATTTAGATCTCCTACACCTCCACCATCTTGCTTCTCCCTAAGTGTCTGCCTAGAAGTCTTTTAGATGTTTTGTTAAAATGCTAAGTGTTTCATATAATCTCATGCTATAAAAATGGTTAATTTAAAAATATTTATAATTTTGGATTACTTGTTGCCAGTATGGAGACATGCTACTGATTTTTATATATTGATGTTCTCTCCTGCAAATGCACTAAAATCACTTATTGTTTGAGGTGCTTTTTTGTCAATTCCATAGGATTTTATTCATACAAAATCCTGTCATCTATGAATGAAGGCAGTTTTATATTTTCCATTCCAGCTTTGATATCATTTATGTATTCATGTGTATATGAATTTATTTATTTATGCAGATTTATTGCATAGGTTATAATCTCTACTTTATCATTAAGTAGAAGTGGTGAGAGTGGGCATACCTGCCTTATTTCAGATGTTAAGCTAACGCATTCAGTCTTGGGGGACTTGTCCCATTTATTGTAGAATGACTAGTAGCATCTTTTACCTCTATTCATTAGATGTCAATCATCTTCAAATGCATTTTAACAACCAAAAGTGTATCCAGAAATGGTCAAATGACCCTTGCTGGGCTAAATAGGTCCTGGTTGAGAACCATCACTGTGGGGCTCTTCTGGCTATTTATTTAGTTATTTTGAAGGGAGTTCTTATATACTTATATAGTATATAAGTATATATGTAAACTTATATAGTTTGTGTTTTTCAAAGGTTTTTTTTCTCATTTTCCATCTGAATTGTTGAATGTATTGTTATATAATTATTCATAATATTTTTTATCATCCTTTTGTTATCTATATGGTTTGTATATATGTCATCCTTATGATTCGTATATATATCATCCATTTGTATATATGTATATACATCCATATGTATATATGTGTGTATATATATATATACATATATATGTATATATATGTTCGTGAGGTTGGTAATTTGTGTCTTGTCCATTATTCCTAAATACTTTGTCTAGGGCTCTGGTTCTCAACTGTGGAGCTCTTGCCACAGATTCCACAACATGGGTTCTGGCAGTGCTCATTGCTATTGAGTTGGTTATTATTTCTAGGCTAGGGCTAGGAAGCATGTTTTTCAAGATAAATGATACATTCAGTCTAATATTTCAATTCAAATTTAGAAATAGAAGTTTTTAACTTAATTTCATCAACTTACATCTGCATCTCTTTTCTTCATGTCAAAAATCTGGATTCTCAATGAGACCAAAATAGTTGTAGATTTATTCTACAATATATGCAAAAGAATCTCAGAATACTGATATCACTATTATCTATAACAATATGCTTGCAGAAAGCAGTTTGAGACTAAAAAAAATCCTTTTGTGTTTAGAGTATTACAGTAGGATTGAACACCTAATTGCTATGTTTCAATGTCAATTGGAATAGTTCTTTGCGTGGTTATGTCCTCAACTAAATATGCAGTTTGGCACATTATTTTATTCTGTTTTCAATTCCCAGGAAATATTTTTTGAATTTAATTTGGTTTTATAATGACATAAAATTTTATTATGATTTCAATACCAAATCAGCAAATATTCTGAGAAGTGTGGCTTTTGTCTTTATTCCTTACATCCTCCTTCTCCCCTTGGTAATATTTAACAATTTTTATGTTACTCTTCCATCAGTGAATAAATATATGTATATATGAATAAATGTGTATATATATATATATATATATACATATTTATGTATACACACACACACATATATGAAAATATGTATATTCCCCATTCTTAGATACATGGCAGACACACACTACCCACACTTTTTTCCACTTTGCATATTTTACTTTCTACTATTTATTACATCCTGGAATTGATCCATATAATATGTGGAGATACACCTCATTCCCTTTGATGGTTTCATATTACTTCATTGGTTTGATTTATTGTTAATTTTTCAGCCAGTTCCTTACTGATGCACATTTGGGATTGTGGTCTTCTGTTATTAAGTTTGTGCTTCAATGAACATGCTTGAGCATGCATCATTATATATATATTTACCAGTGTATATTTGGGATAGATTCCAGAAGCAGTACCTCAGGATCTGAAAGTCAATTTATATACAGTTTTACTGGATGTTAATCAAATTCCTCTCCATAGGTATCACAGTATTTTTAAGTTCTCTTAACAATATATGATTAGGCCTGTTTCCCCACATCTTTCATCCAAAATAAAAATTTGTGGCCAAGCTTTTGGATAGTCACCAATTTTCTCTCAGTGAAATTTTAATATGCCTTATTTTGAGTAAGGCATTAGCCAGAGTCCACTTTAAAAATCAGAACCGGTAGGAAATGTATATAATAAGCCTTGATTTGATGTACCTGGCCTTATGCTATTGTGAGAGCTGGTTAGGCAATTCATATGTGGCTATTGCTTCTGTGTGTGGTGTTGGAGCCTAGAGTCGGCAAGGCAGGCAGTTGAGAAAATAAAGAACGTGAAGTAAGGAAGCAAAGATAAGCAGGATCCTGGGAGGCTGAGTCAGAATCCAGGAGGTTGGACTGCAAAGCAAATTATGTCTTCTAAGCCTCCGACTTCAGTGGTGAAGTGGTGAGTTAGCTGTGGGGCAGACTGCTTCCCTTTGACACAGAGCTAAAAGGCACTTGGCCCAGGAGAGTGAGAAGCTGAAGGCAGGCATCTGGCAGGAGCGGGAAGGCTGCAGGCTGGCTACGAACCCGCCACAAGGTACGTCAGCCAACAGACAGTAGATGTGAGCAGCAGCTCTGCCGGGTGCCCTGCACTGAGTGTCTGGGGAGAGAAGGAACATGGCTCGTGCTTGTCTTGCCTCCTCCAAGTCCCAGGTACCATGTCTCTTCCAGTCCAAACTAACCTGGAGCTACGTAGCAAAGGGAATTTTGGGACCTGTAATTCAGCCTTCTCTAAGTTAGCATAAGACAAATCCACCAAAGCAAGGGTGAGCATCTTTCTGTTGCAGTTCAGGGACCTCTTGCCTTTTTTATTCATGGATTCTCTCTCTTAATCTCTTAAGAGAGTTCTTAAAAATAAAGCTATGGCTTTTTCTTTCCAATTTTAGCAGCTCTTAATATATTTGGGGTAATAATGCCTTGTCTGTAATATAAGTGGCAATGCCTACTTTTTCAAATGCCTCTTACAAGAGACACCAAGAAGCCAATGTATTTGTGCCTCATGAAGAACGACCCAAACTGAATTCAATCACTGTTCTTTCCCCTGATTACTAGAGAAGCACCAAGGTTTCTTCTAGGAAGAAGACAAATGACCAACTTGTTTCTAAAGAGTGGATCGTGGATGAATAGCAATTTGTGTATTTCTAAGATCAGGTTGGGATGGTGACAGATTGTGACTGCTGAATGGTCCTTACAAATAGTTCAAGAATGAAGACTGTGTGCCAGCAGAATGCCAAGAAACTTGCGTGGGCAAAGTAGGAGTGTAATTTACTGTTATCTCGACCAGAAAATTATAATAATTTGCTAAAAAATTTTTTCTTACTACATCTCTCTCATTCAACAACATCTTGTAGAAATCCTTCTGGGTGAATTGTTTTGGCTTCAATTCATTCTTCACAATGGCTCTGTGATTCTCTTTGATACATAAGTACCATGATTAATTCAGCTCTTGTCTTATTGATGGCCCTTGACTTCATTTCCTTTCCTTTGTCACTGCGTGTGTGGTCAGGTGTGTAAACACATTGGTTCCTTGCTTTTTCTAAAAGAGACAACCAAAAGTGGCATCGCTAGGTCGAAAGAGAAACGTATTTTTTTTAGTTTAATAGATTTTTCTTGGTTACTTTTCCAAAAAGTCTACCTGAGGTATATTTCAGCCTATGGAGTATGAGAACATTTATTTATTCCATTTATTCGCCGGCAATAAATGTTAACTGTGTAAAAATAAATTTCGCCGAGCTGGTGATTATAGCTGTTATTTTGCTGTTACTTTAATTAGCATATTCTTGATCTTTAAAGAGTTTATGCATCTTTTTGTATAATCACCATTTGGATTCACCCTTCTGTGACTTGCTGTTCATTTCCTCTGCCAAGTTTTCTACTCAGTCTTTTTTTTTTTTTTTTTTGCTTGTCGGTTTGTAAAAGCTTTTTATATTATATAGATATATAGACACTACTTCTTTATCTGTAACTTGCATTGAAATATTTTTTCTATCTCTTCCATTTGTATATTGATATATATTTATGACAAACATTTTCAACTTTTCATATATGCAAAAAAAGTGTGTAACTTCTTGTTTCTAAGTTTCTTGCTTTGATTAACATGTCCTACTGGTCTAAAAATTGTCCAGGCAGCCCTGCTGGGTTTCCTTCTAAGGTTGTTAGTTGTTGTAGTTGTAGCCATCGTTCCTGTTTTTGTACTGAACCTTTAATCCATTAGAAATTTATAGTTGGGGGCGCCTGGGTGGCTCAGTGGGTTCAAGCCTCTGCCTTCAGCTCAGGTCATGATCCCAGAGTCCTGGGATCGAGCCCCGCATCGGGCTCTCTGCTCGGTGGGGAGCCTGCTTCCTCCAATCTCTCTCTCTGTCTACTTGTGATTTCTGTCTGTCAAATAAATAAATAAAAATCTTAAAAAATAAAAAAGAAATTTATAGTTGATATATGGTGTAAGATCCAGAGGTCAATGTGTTTTTCTTCTAATAAAAAACTAGCTACTCTAATACTATTTAGAAATAAACCTTTCTACTTCTATTCAGCCTTTATCACAACAATGCAAGATAGAAGGAGGCTGCTGCTTTTGCCATTTTATGTGAGGAAGCTGATAGATTAAGTAGTCTTTCCAAAGCCACCCGACTAATATGTGATGCAGCTGTGATTTGAGCTAGAGTCGGCCTCCAGGTCTGGTGCTTGTAATAACTCTACTGTAAGTCCTTTCCAGGCCACCACACTGCCTCTCACTTAAAGAACAAAGAATGAAAAAGTTAAGAAAAAATCTGTCTGTGTACAAATTAGTCTGGGAAATTCTGGTTGGAAAAAAAAATAGGTTTCTTCACTGGATGAATGTTCAGAGTCTTTAAGGCTGGCCGGTCATCACCTTGGGTCCCAAGCATCACTCTTTTGTAGACATTACATTTCTGTTAGAAAAGGATCACAGATTCAGTATTTGGAAATATAGCTTTTGTGGTTTATGTAGATCTTTAAGCACGGTGAATGGAGGGGTGCACCCATCAGCCAGAAGTTGGGTTAGTGCACACCATAGTTCTTAGAAAGTTGGTACTGAGAGATCAAGTAGGAGGAGAATTGGGGTGCCAGGGTGGTGCATTTGGTTAGGCATCAGACTCTCTGCTTTTGGTTTTGGTTCAGGTTGCGATCTCAGGGTCTTGAGATCGAGCCCTGCGCTGGGGTCCACACTGGGATTGGAGCCTGGTTAAGATTCTCTCTCTTCTTCTCCCTATGCCTGTTTCCCCTGCTCATGCTCTCTCTTTCTCTGAAATAAATAAATAAATCTTAAAAAAAAGACAAGAATTAAATGATGCTGTTTGGATTTAGCAGCACGAGGTGATTTATGATCTCAGCAAGCCTCATTTTGGTGGGAAAGTTGGCATGGAATCCAGATTGGGGGTGGGATCAAGTAGGAGTAAGAGGTTCTACCACATTGAGTGAACAAAGCCAGACAACACTGTAAATCAGTGTAAGTAAGGAAGGGATGCTTGAGAGCAGGAGGCAGAGGGAGGAGTGGGATGGAGGAGGACAGGACAGCAGTGATCACAACAGGAACGTGATGGGCTCCAGAACAGGAATTGCCAAAGAATGGACTATGAAAAAGCAAAAGCTGCCTTGGCTTTGCTCTTTCTCTTTCCAAGGGGGACACCCCTTCCTCCAGCAATGGTTCTGAACATGAGCTGCCAATCAAAAGTCCATGAAGTGATCATGACTTGTGATCCAGCCTACTTGTTAGCCACCTACCTGTTAACCTACTGGTTAACCACCCTCCAACCTGTACACATCCTCACTGATCTTTCTCCAGACCACATTTGTCTCTTCATGGTTTATCTGGTTCCCTTATAAAAGGGGATTGTCATGACTTCTCAGGCTCTCTCAATGTCTGGAATCTTTCAAAACTTTCAGTTTTTGCTGTTCAGACTGCTCTGTCCTTTAATTTACTCTATCACGAATCCTAGCTGAACACTCACAAGCTGACCAATCCTTGTAAACCAGTCATCCCCTTTCAGCCTGTCTTTAGGAGGTTGTTCGATCCTTAGTCTCAGGGCCACATGGTACAACACAAACTTGCTCAGTTCTTTGGGAAGAAAGTATGGGTTCTCAGATATCGTAAATCTCTGTCTGTTTAAAACATGCTTCCATGAATCCCAGGCAGCTTTGACATTGGGAATAATAATAGTAGAGTGGAGGCCAACTCAACCATTTATAAATATAAGAACTTCAAAAATTGGGTCTTTCAGGACACTCTCTCTCTAGTGAGTTTTTTCTTATTAATATGAATATGGTTTCTCAAGACAATTGCTACTCCGCTGTTGGCTCCATGCACAGATTTAATGGCCTCAAAGTGGCTCTAAATCTTGATATCGGGATTAAAAAATAATTCCCTCTTCCAAGACAACTTTGAAAATCTCTGGACCAAATTTTTCTCATGTATTCATAAATCTTTCTAATCAGGGCTTCTCATAAAGTCTAGTTTTAAGCTTTATTTTAAGGAGCAAGGCCAAACACGTCCTGGCTTCATCTGTAACCCATTTGTTTACTCACTAATTAATTTACTTATTCCATGTCTTCTTTAGATTTGCTCTGGAGAAGCATTAACTCTTGTTCAATAAATCACAGCTCATTGTGCAACACGGCCCTTACAGTGCCCATCTTAACAAGTGTACACTATTGTAAATCAGGCCTGCAATTTGGTATGTCCTTGTGACTTTCACTGGGAGCTCATGTATAAAACCATTGGAAGTTTTTGTTTTGTTTTGTTTTTGTTTTGCTTGTAGTTTCTTAATGTATATGGTGAGTTACTAAGGATATAGAGCCACGTGAGTCTGTCACTGGAATTGAATTTTATAGCTCTGAGGTATGTCTTAAAACTACATCCCTTCCAAGACTATTCAACATAAATTTTCATGTATACACTAGAGTCTTTAATACACAGTTTCGATCCCACTTCTCATGTATTTTAAGATTATGTATAGCAGTTTTCATCTGATGTAGTTAATTTTTAAAAAGATGAAAATGAAAAATAATTAATTAATTAATTCTGCATATATATTTTCCCCCCTTAGGCTTCTTCTTCTTTTTTTTTTTAAAGTTTTTTTTTTTTTAAATTCCAGTTTGTTAACGTACACTTGTAATATTAGCTTCAGCTGTACAATTTTGTGATTCAACACTTCCGTATAACATCTGGTGCTCATAATACCTAGTACACTCCTTAATCTTCATAATCTATTTAACCTATCCTCCTAGCCACCTGCCCTCTGGTCATCATCAGTTTGTTCTCTATAGTTAAGGAAGTTAAGAGTCTGTTTCTTGCTTTGCCTCTCTCTCTTTCTTTCCCTATGCTTGTTTTGTTTCTTAGATTCCACATATGCATGAAATCAAATAGAACTACCCAAGGATCCAGCAATTGCACTACTGGGTAGTTGTCCAAAGCATGCAAAAATACTAATTCAAAGGGATACGTGTACCCTGATGCTTATGGCAGCATTATCTACAATAACCAAACTATGGAAATAGCCCAAATGTCCATTGACTGATGATTGGATAAAGAAGATGTGGGATAGATATACAATGGAATATTACTCAGCCATGAAAAAGAATGGAATCTTGCCATTCACTATGATGAGGATGGAGCTAGAAAAAAAGATGAAAACTTAATTTTGCTTTTTATGTATTGATTGATTAATTAGGCTATCAATCATACTCTCTTGCCCCAATTGCAAGTAAGAATTGAGTAGAATGTAATAGAACATAGAAGGCAGGGCAAAAATAGATGTACGAATTCAATATTTAAAAGCCAGTGAACATAATGTTTCAGGGACCAGTGTATAACACAGATACTATATGCTGTGAGTAGACACTCAGATAAATTTGTGGGGGTGAGGCAAAAATGAAAAATGTGTTGTGTTATATAACTTTTAGTACCAAAAGGCGTATATACCTTTACACAAAAGGGTGAAACTTCTCTTGACAACAACTTTCAGGTAGAATTTATTATGTGGATTCTTATATGCAAGACAGTTGATAATAGATGGAATTTTTAAATATAGTTTTCTAAATATTTAGAAACTTTTTCAAATGATTTTTTGTTATAACATATGCATCTATATAAAAATCCACGTGGTGTTAGTAGTAGTAGGGATTGGGGAAGGGCAATGGTAAACATTAACTTCATTCAGAGAAAATATTGCTGTAGAAATCTAAGGAAATAATAGGACATTCATGGCATTTCCCAAAGCAGCTTGTGTTCTATGAGATGCTAATTCCATGAGAAGCCCACTAACAGGCATTTAGCATGTTTGGGAAATTGTATATGCATGTGCATTCTAGAATATGCAATGTTGCAGGATTTTTGTTCCCTTAGACGCTCACTTCAAAGAATGAGGAGATAGACCAGACTATGAGTGGTGGACAGCAAAGCAAATTTTATTGAGCGTTATTGTATAAAGCTCCCAGGGAGGGAGGGGACCCGAGAGGGTTGTGACTGTGGAGTTCAAATCTCGGGGTTTTTATAAGCTCTTTTGCAGAACTCTCTTGAGCATTCTGAGTGTGGACCTCCTGGGGACTGGCTGCTAAGGTATTCCAATCAGGGCTTTGATCGTGCACCTGTTTGCCCATCAGGTTATTGTTCACGTGTTGACAGTCTTTTGGGCTGACCTTTGGAGACTAATTGCCTCACCTTCTGATAGTGACCCAGATTTTATGGTTAATTGTTTTGTTTCAGGATGTTTTGCAGAAGACACTCCTGCAGAGGCTGCTAGACAGGGTGCTATTTTGGGCTTATCTAAGCTACAAAACCAGATGCTAGTGTGGTTTGGTCTTAGCTGTCCTGGGTTGTTGTTTTCTTGTTGGTGATACTGGCCCGGTGTCCAATGAAGGAGTGTCCAATCAACTCCTAACATCATGAACCTTAAGTTAACTGAGTAGTCCTGGAACGTGATACCGTGTGTCACAAAGCAAGGGGAAATAGCTTCACACTTCAGGCAATGGGAGACCTGTGTTGTTTCTAGACACAGTCTTGCCATGGACTTGGTTTGACACAGAGCAGGTTCCATCTCTCTTCTATGTCTCACTTGTTCAACAAATATGTAAAATTAGAAGGTTGGAACAGATGACCTCAAGTTTTGTTTTCTTTTTTTCCCCCAAAGTCTTCACTGCTAATTTTGTAGCTCACAGTGCGCTGGATATTTTCTATCTTCCACCTTGATTTCCCAGTGGATCATTGAAGTGAGCTAGAGATAGAAACAGACGTTGTCTCAGCAAAATGTATTTGGCGTGCCTTGCCACATGCTTTGTCATCCCTGGCACTCAGATGGTTTTATGTAACTACGTGCTGCCTTTTCCTTATTCCAAAATAGACCCCGTATCATTGTGTCATGGAAGAAAACCCCACTCCATGCCTGAGCCTCCCTGCAAGCTTGCATCAGGCTCCCAAGACGCTCCAATTGACGTCTCTAGCTTCTGCATTTTGGAAACAGGGGAAGGGTCACAACTTTCCTCCCTCTTGGCCCTTGGAAGGCTGCCTTGCTCTGGAAGTTCCAGTCTGAGGCATTTCATGATTCATCTCTGGTCTTTTATCCCACACAGAAAAGGACTACTTTGCTCTAGACTGTTGTTCCATTTGCTCATACCCATTTCCTGCCAAAGTAACTATTTCCCCCAAAGAAAATAAAAGATGTTCTGAGTTGTTCATTAATTTCTGCATGTGGAACGAATGAGGAATTGATGTGAGGAGCCCAACAGTAACGAGGTGATGACCAAAAGATGGGATGACCCAAAAAGCAATCCCTTGCAATGAATAATTAATTATTAAAAATTGGAGCCCAAGTACATTATATTACTAAATCAATCAGCCTGAGCTTAGAGTCTTATTAAAATTAGTGAGTTCAAAGCCAATTTATTAGAAATGGATTACTATGTCCCATTTGAAGTCTGTACCATTTGCTAGAGAGAATGAAGCTTGGATAATCATATCTTCTCTGGATTATAAATATAGGACCATTAGCAGATTATTTATGGAAAATTTACATATATGCATGGCTGTATCTTTCCTTTTCATTTCTAAAAGCACAGAACAGATTGCCTGTGCTCAATGCTGGGTATATTAGTAGCTTTACAGAGCTTGTTTTCCCCCCAAGATGATCATTTCTCTCTATCAGAAAACAAGCAAGCAAACATTTGTAAGGAAAATGTGTCTTTCTTAAAGGTTTGAAGATTAAGTGCCCCGAAATGAATAAATAATGACTAAATAGTTATTTTGCACTTGGCTAATAAAGAGAATGATATTCTTTGAGGGAAGAAAGAGAAAAATTAGTATGTATGAATTTGAGAACTATATATGTGGTTCAACAAAAGACTTGCCCCTGAAAATTATTTGAAGTCAAAATCGTTCTGATTCTTGCTGTAATTTATTATTTTCAGTTTGCAGCTTTCTCTGTCTTTTTTCCTCTATGTCTAGTTTCTCTTTTGATTTAGTACCTTTGTGAAATCTCCTTCTTCCTTAATAGTCCATTTCATCCACATAGAATACCAAAAGTAGTTGTCAGAACAGGGATTGTCTGGTAGCAAAAAGCAATGTTTATATGCAAATAACCACAATAAATATGACTTCTCTACATGAAAACAATAAAGTTGCCAATGTCTAGGTTTCTGGAAATTACATCTATTTTTTTCTTGAACTGGAGCTTTGCTCTTCTACAAGGCGCAAGGTCAAAAGCTTTCCTATTCTAAAAATCATACGGAAGGGAGTTTGGAAATCTTATACATACACCCACAAAGATTATGTTCAGCCTTCCCTGTTCTGTGTTCACACACACAGTTTTTAATAGTGAACAGCATTTGGGGCACTGTTGTTATGTTGAGACCTCCTCCAAAGACTGGAAGTAAAAATACGTTGACCAGTCTTCCCTAAAAAATATGAGATCCATGAAGGCAGGGATTTTTTTTTTGTCTGTTTTGGTCACAGTGATGTTTTTGGTGCCTAGAGGAATGTCTGACCCATAGCAGGTGCTCAATAAATATTTCTAAAATAGAAAGGGGAGTAAACAGCATGGGTCCAAGGAGAAAATCCTAAGATATTTATTTTAAAATCTCTTGGCAGTGAGTTCTTTTGGTTCCCTTTAATGCAAAATCCTTGCCTTTAGGAAGTGACTTTTTGAACAGGTAATAAAATTTCTACTAAAAGTTAGGAAATGTTTCACCCACATTGATTTCCCATGTTGAGCTTTAAAGTCCAGGTGTTTTATTTATTTATTTTTGGAGTGGTATTAAGAAAAGAAGGAGGACTTAATCCTGTAAAAATGTCAATTCTCCCTAAACTGGCTATAGGTTCTACACACTTCAATAAAGAAAGTTGTCAAAATTTACACCCTGTTCTGAAATTTATATAAAAATCAAAGAACCTGTAATAGCCAAAACAATTTTGAAAAATAAGAACACTGTTGAAGGACTTACACTACCTCATCCTAAGACTTATTATGAAGCCACAGACATCAAGACTGCAGTATTGGCATAAGGAAATATCCATGAAACACAATAGAAAATCCAAAAATAGACCCAAACTTCCATGGTCAATTGATTTCTGACAAAAGTGCTATGCCAAAGCAATTTATTGAGATGAGGAGTTCTTTTCAACAAAGGATGCAGGAATAACTGTATCTCTACATGGAAAAAAAAAAGGTTTTACCTCTATTTAAAAACATATCTGAACATAAATTTGTGTGGGTCACGGACCTAACCATATAAGCTAAAACTATAAAATTTTTAGAAGAAAACAAAAAAAGAAAAATGTTTGTGACCTTGGGGTGGACAGAGGTTAGTCAGGACACAGAAAGTCACAGTTGAAAATGAAAAAAATAGAATTTGGATTTCAAGACCAAAATTTTTGCTCTGAGAAACACTGTTAAAAGAACGAAAAGGCACAGGGTAGGAGAAATGTCTGCAGATCAAGTATCTCACAGAGGACTTTTATCCAGAATATATAAGTAATTCCTACAGTGGAACTACAGCAAGATTAAAAAACACAGTTAAAAATGGGCAAAAGCCTTGAACAGACACTTCACAAAGCATGTCCAGGAAACCCAAGGAAAAGAACTCAGCATCAGTAGTCTCAGAGGATGGCCATTTAAACTCTGATGAAGCAGGAGGCTGGGGGCTGTCAGTGGGAGTGGGTGAAATGAGGAAAAGGCATAAAAAATACAAACTTCCAGTTGTAAAATAAATCATGGGGATGTAATGGACAGCATAGTGACTGTAGTTAATAACATTGTCTTGCATATTTGTAAGCTGCTAAGAGAGCACATCTTAAAATTCCTCATCATACACATATTTGTAACTATGTATGATGATAGATGTTAACTAGACTTATTGTGGTCATCCGTTTTCAATTATAGAAACACCAAACTGTTATGTTATACAATTAAATCTAATGTAAAGTTATATGTCTGTTCTATCTCAATCAAAAAGCTCTGTGCTATAGCACTGTATACTCACTAGAAAGGTTAAAATGAAAACCATGGGCAATCCCAAATGTGGGCCAGGATATAGAGCCACCAGATCTCTTGTGTATGGCCAGCAGGCCTGGAAAACAGTACAAAGCACATTTTGTAGGACTCTTTGGTAATTTTCACCAAGTGTCATATATATCCACATTGTAATCCATGGTTTTGGGTTTTTTGTTTTTGTTTTTGTTTTGCCCCAAGAGAAATAAAAACGGATGTCCACAAAAAGACTTGTACAGGAATATTCTGAGCAGCATTATTTGTAATAGCCCTAAACTGGAAGCAACCAAAATGCCCATCCTCAAGAAAATGAATAAATTAATTGTGGCATATTCATTTAATGACTACTATTGAGTAAAAAAAAGGGAAGAGATTACTGATAAGCCAATGAACACAGCTGACTCTCAAAAGCAATACAGGAAAAGAAGACATAAAACAGTACACACTGAACACAGAAATTACACTAAGAAGAAAGACACATGAACACAAGAACAGTTTATCTATACTGGGTGATATTTTATCTAAAGGGTGATAAAAGTAAGTTTAATAAAATAAAATAAGTAATAAAATAAAAAACTAAGTTTAGTAAAATAAAAAAGATAGTTTATCTATAGGATGATAAAAGTAGGGAAACTTTCTGGAGTATAGAAATATCCTATATCTTATATTAATTATCCAAGTATATGAATTTATCAAAACAAATTAAGTTATACTTTATGTACAAAAAAACCCCCAATCATTCTGATAAGTATTGACACTTTATGTCATAGAAAATAGATGTTCTTGTTGTGTAAAAGAAGATAATGAATATGTAAACCATCATGATCTATTAAAAATAATATTATGGGCTCCCTAAAAAGCACAATAATCAGAAGTTACTGAAAGGAGACTTTAAAACAGAGCAAGACATAAGAAAAATAACCTATCGTTGAGCCACCCTTAAAAACACCCACTCCTAATGAGTATGGAAGTCAGGTCAAACTTTTAAAGAAAAGATATTAAAGAAAAAACCCAAATGTCCCTGCAGCTAAGTAGCTCTGGGTAGGGGTGCACTTAGGTTCCTGGTTTGTACACTATCTCCTAAGGCTTTGGCATTTTCTTCAGGAGAGCAAAGGAGTACTGGTTAGGATAAAGAAAGACTAAATAAAACCAGTAGGGGAATGTTCTCTACGAGAATCATACTAGATAATTTATTTTTCAGTAGGAACATGTGAAGGAAAGTTCTTTAGCAAACTCCAGTTTTTCTTAGCTAAGGTAGTTAAAATAGTTTGGAATTTTCTCCTGTCATAATTAAACATTTTCTTATGCACTGAAATCCCTCACACATTTTTCTAACTTTTATTTATATTCGACCCTGCGATATTGACTAGTTTTGGGGGGAAAATGTGAAGTTCTGTATTTAGTTAGAACATTGAATCTGAGAAGTGCCTGGGTGGCTCAGTCAGTTAAGCATCTGCCTTTGGCTCTGTTCATGATCGTGGGGCCCCAGGATTGAGCACATCAGGCTCCCTGGTCAGTGGAGAGTCTGCTTCTCCTTCTCCCTCTGCCTCTCCCCCTCTTTGTGCTTGCGGGTGTGCATGTATGTGCTCTCTGTCAAATAAATAAATAAGATCTTAATAATAAAAAAATATTCGGATCTGAGGTTTGATTCCCCAGAAGTGGACCCCGGGCTTGAGGCTTCATATGCAAGAGCTTAGTCAGGAGGTTCTCACAGAGAAACCCCTAAGGCACCAGGGCAGGGAGGTGGGATAAGACTGCCAGCCAGAAGGCAGTTGTGGGCAAAGTCTACTCCATGAGAGTTGAGTCTGACTTGGCCCTTCTGGGGAAAGTTGGAGATCAAGCTTCACGTCAGAGTAATCTGGGACTCCTCCAGCAAGGCCTGAACACTGGTGGCTTTGCAGACCCCTGCTCCTGCCCATCATTCCCAGGGACTCAGGCTCTCCACCCACAGGAGTGCTATGGGCTCTTCTGAGAAAGAGCCAAAGGTGTTGCTCTTGGAAGCAAAAATACACTGGAGTCAAGTGGTGCCTCAAAATGATAAAGAGAGACCTGAAGCCCCAACTTTATTTTGGAACACCAGTATTATTATCCACTAAGCACTAGAGCATTCTCAGAATGTTTTGCAACCCTTTTGTCTACCATGATATATCTGGATTTCTTTTTGTCTTGCATCTCTTGTGCCCTATTGATTGTATTTTTGCCCACTCTGTGCTTCCTTCTCCTACCCCAGTCTGGTTTCTTTTGAATTGCTTGGATGGCCCTTCTTCTTTCCCTCCCTTTCTACTGGTTTGAAAAGCATGCATTCTTTTCTGTTCTGTAGGTGGTTGCCCTTGGATTTTTGGCACACACATTTGACTGCTGTGATACCAAGTTCCTGATCTATCATTTCCCTAAACATGCAGAAGCCCTAAGCTCCTTCAATTCTTATCATCCCCTTACAGTTCCTTCATCATTTTTTTCCCATTGTTTTTGTTTGTTTGTTGTTTTGTTTTGTTTCAACCTTCCCTTTGACTGGCACTGCTGCTAATTTTGTAGTCAATGCTTATTTAGACTCAGCAACATGGTGGCTCACCATTGCCTCTTGCAAATGGCTCCATCTTTCTGGGTTCAGTTTTCACGATACTGAGGTACATCCCTTAGCAGCTGATTTCCTTCTTCTTTCAACAAATATTGATTGTATGTCTCCTCTCTGTGAGAAGTATTCTAGGCAACAAGGATTATAGTGAGGAGGAGACAGAGAAATCTCCTGCCCTCATGTGACTGTCTGTGAGAATGGTGGTGAGCTCTGCATATGTGTCTGAAATGCCTGCATTGTCTCCTTATTCTGGAATGGTAGTTGAGCATACAGCCTCTGGACTGACCACATTTTACCTCAGCATCCTGGGGGTTACTGTGGTAGAGTTAGTTCTGCTCCTTCATGGGTCTTCTGTCTCTCTTCTCCAGCTAATTTTAAGATTGTCTTAGTTTTGTGTTTTCTGAATTTCATTATTATATACCTAGGGGTGGTATTATTTTTATTTATTTTCCCCAGAACTTGAAATGTGTTTTTAATGTAAGGATTCACATATTTCTCTAATTCCGGAAAAATCTCAAGAATTTTCTCTCCAAATGTTGTCTTTCTCTCCATTCTTTCTATTCTTACCTTCTGGGACTCCTATTAGGCACATGCTTGTTTATTTATTTAATTAATTGATTTATTTTTAAGAGAGGTAGGGAGGAGCTGAGGATAGAATCTTAAGCAGTCTCCATGCCTAACGCAGAGCCTCACACGAGACTCATTCCCACAACCCTGAGATCATGACCTGAGCCAAAATCAAGAGTTGGACACTTAACCCACTGAGGTACACAGACATCACAAGCACATGCTTGTTTAAGTTTCTTCAAAAGCTCATAAATCTTAGAGCTCAGGCTTGGCATAGACTTGACCTACACCTTCAGCGAAACATCAGTTCCCAAACAAAAACTTTGTTTCAACTCTACAAGAAGGTAAAGGAGAAGATAGCAGCCATTTTGGCTCAGCTGACCTCCATGTTTTTGATCTTCACACTCAGCTTCCCTTTTGCTCTTAGACACACTCCATTTCAGGGCTAGATAGATGGGTTTTTGAAAAGAAACCCAATCTTCTATTTCTAGTTTTGGACAAGTTTGTGTTTTGGATTTCACGCACTCAAGTTTTTTGGTTTCATTCCCCTCTAGCTAGTCCTACTCCTGAATGACATGGCATAATACCACTTCTGCTGTGTTCTGAGTCCTGGGACTCTCAGAGCTGCCACAGACTTGGCCCCTGGGTGCTTGACCCCTGGGGTGGCTGTCTGGGCAGCCTCTTTGGCTATCTTGTCATGCAGATGGGACTACCATGCTGGCTACTCTTTTTGAAAAAGATTACACAGACACACACACACACACACATACATACACACACAGATATACACAGACAGATATATTTTTTATATGAAAGGGAGTTAGGAATACACAATTTTAGGTTTTAAGAAATACTTTTTTTGTCATGTGTTTATATATATATGTGTGTGTGTGTGTGTAGAGGTGTGTGTGTGTGTGTGTGTGTGTGTAAAGATAGTATATAAATATGAGTTTTACTTCTGTGGTCAAATCCCAAGAAAATACTCTTCTTTGAGTGATTAGGTGACTATATGTTGCAAGTGTAAATGATAAATTGGTAATCAATTCAGTGCAAACTACCATGCCAAAGCCAGAGAAAGAAAGGGGCAATGACATCAGTCATGACAAAGGCATTTTTTTTTTTCACAGTTAGTCCTCTTGGAAGGTCATCAGATTAAAACAATGAAAAGCACAACATGCACAGAGACACTCTATCTCCATGCCCCACCCAAAACCAGTGGGCACACTGTGTAGATTTGTAAGAGCCCTTAGAAATAGAGCCTTGGACAACTAGCTAAATACTAAAGACATGTAATGGTTTCTTCTAGAAGGGGGGAAGCCTTCATCATGAGTCATTGACTATATGTTTATGGCTGGGAAACACTGTAACCCTATAATTTGGTTCTTGAAGGCCACATTCTTCTTTGGGACAGAAGCCACAGGTCAATTGCTGCAATTGGTGAGCTTTTCTTTTGGGCGTGAGTCAGGACCAATTTTGCCTGAAGGAAGAGTTTCCCTTCTGGCACAGACTCACTGCAATTATGGAATCCTATCATGGGGTTGTTGAACACCATATTCTCCAGGGAGCTCCCAGGGGATCCTGTAAGGTTACTCATGGGACACTCTGCCTTGGAGACTATTTCCCACAGTGGCACCCAGCTTCTTCTCTCCATGACTCTTCCTGTGAATTTCTCTTCCTTTTCCAAGAGTTTGGAATCTAGAGTAACAAATAACCCCTTAAGAAACCCATAGCTGTCATTATATACTACATATTATGTACTATAGTATATACTATATATTACATAATGTATATATATTATATATTCATAATTTGGATCAAGGAACACTCTGGCCTGAGTTCTCTTGCTTATATGCATCTCTTTCTACCTACAGGAATATGTGCCCCTTCCCTCCCTCCTTCTTTTTCCCTACAATTATTGATAAACCTGTTATATGGAGGGCTTCTCCAATGCTGTGTTACACTCACACTGTGAATTTGGGGCAGCTTTTACACTTTCTCTGTTGTGATTCTCATGAGAGCCCTGGGGGAAGGAGGAAGAATGATATCTCTGGGAAGAGATACTTTTGGAGAGAATAGGAATTTAAGAGACATATGGGGATTCTAACCTTTTCCCGTGTATACCATATGTGTATGGAAACTTGTTCCATTGCTTTTGAGCCTTCATGTCCACATCTGTAAATCAGCAATGATAACCTTTCCTTTATAGCATTGCTTTGAAAATTGGAGATACTTCAAAAAAGTGCCTTGTGCATTACTTAACACATAGAAGTCCTCAGTGTGTTATTGTTGTCATGATCCTTTCTATTATTAGTCTGAATTTAGACATGGAAACTGAGGCTTGGTGGGGGAAGGAACTTGGCAGAGCCCATAAAGGTAACGAGTGGAAGAGCCAGCACCAGGTCTATGGCCTTTGGACCCCCATCATCATTCCTCATCCCTCCTTGCATGTGCAAAGCTGCTCTCTCTTCCAAGGGTGAAGTGGGAGGAGACGGCCAGTGTCCCCATTGTGTCTTTTCTTCAAAATGACTTGAAGGAAAAAAAGACTTTCATAGATTTGAATTGGAAGGGAATTCACGGCTTGGGTTTGTGTTTGTGTCTCCTTTTCTGGACTTTTGTGACTTAAGAGGAGTGAACTTCCCCCAATCTTTAGGGAACACACTGGGGAGTGTGGTGGTTTTGTACATGGTGAGAGAACCCATGGAAGGTAGTGGGAAAGACAGAAGACCCATACTTAGGAGTGATTATCCTCAGGGAGGTGAGCCATGGCCCCAAGCAGTCTGAACGAGCAGGTTGTGAAGGATGCTGGTTTATTAATACTGTTTACTTTGTACTCTTCTTCACTTGCTTGAGATGTATCACAGTTTTTCCCGAGAGTTTACCTTTAATACCAACAAAGTTGTATTCAAAGGAGATGACTGTGTGTCTTTCCTCTCCTTAGCAGAAGTCAGATAAATAACAAAGATGATTAATTGCAGGATTTTTGCTTCACAGAGATAGAAACTTTATATTGTGTTGTTTGAAATCATTCCTTTGAAGCACTATGTTCAGAGGGGTGGGCAGTAGTTTCCAATACAAATGACCCCTACATGTACTAATCCCATTTCTTATTTTTTTAATATTTTATTTATTTATTTGACAGAGAGAGAGACCACAAGTAGGCAGAGCAGCAGACAGAGAGAGAGGGGGAAGCAGGCTCCCTGCTGAGCAGACAGCCCGATGCGGGGCTTGATCCCAGGACCCTGGGATCATGACCTGAGCTGAAGGCAGAGGCTTCAACCCACTGAGCCACCCAGGCGCCCCATGAATCCCATTTCTATCTATGGCGTATCGCCTTTAGATATTGATGAAGGAGGCAAGCAAATGTCTTGTGTATTTGAAAATGCTAGAATTACCCATGTCAATGCTTGAAGTAAGTATGATCTCTGTCATCAAAAAGAAAAATCCCCTGGCACTTTACTTCAGCACAAGAAACACTGACAAATTGCTTTGGGGACTGTCTCTTCTATACCTTGATGTACTTTGAAAGTTCACCCAGTTACGGTCCCCGAGTTAGGTCCCTAGAAGTTTTATTTTCCTCCACTTATCTCTCTTCTCACCCACCTTCCACACATCAAACACTCTCTGGCAACTTCCTTTGACTTTAAGAGGCAATAGCCCAGAAACTTTTGTTCTGTAAACAGTATTGAGAGCAGGAACTCCATGCTGTTTCAAAAGGCATTTTTTTTTTCTTTTCAGAATGACTTAGAACTGTCTAGAAAAAAAAATGGCATGGGGGTATACTTGGGATTTTGAATGAATCACTTCTTTGTGTTTGTACCCTGGAAGAAAGACTTGGTTTAGTTTATAAAGAACTATGGACATCTGTCCTCATCATTACACTCTAACATTGGCTTGAGTACTTAAGATGTATAAATGGGACATTTAGAATAATATTAAAATCTATTCTTGTGCCAAATAATATGAAAGGGTAACTGAGGACTTTTTCTGGAATTCTAGGTTGCTGACATACTACATTTATAGAAAAGACATACTTGACTGTTCAATCATTTCTTACATTTCCTTGAATGACCTAAAGAATAAGGTGAATTGAATAGTACCATAAAAATCAGTCAAAAAACACACAAAAATCATTTATTAGTTTGATTATGGTCTTCATCATGTGGAGTGTTCTCTCTGAGCTTCTTGGTAGCTCAGTGAGCTAGGCATTGTCTCTATTTTATGGTTGAGGAAGATGGTTCACAGAGAAGAAAGTAAAAATCCCAGGATTTATTACTTTGTAAGTAGCAGGTTATTAAAGCAAGTCTGCACTGAATTTCAGAGATCAAGCTTAGGACAATCACATAAGTGTACTCCTTCCCCACACAAATTTTCTTTTTGGTAATAAATAGCAAAGTAAAATTCTTACTTGTCCCAGACTTTAGAAAAGACAAATGTCCCAGTTAAACACTCAGGCAGGAGGATTTCCCTCTTACTTGGTCTTTTGTTTGTTTCAAGTCTTTGACTGATTGGGTGAGGCCTACCTGCATTAGGGAGGGCAATCTGCTTTACTCAGTCCACAGTATTATTCTTATCCAGAAACACCCTTACAGACACACCCAGAATAATGTTTTGTAAATGTCTAGGTACCTCATGGCTTAGTCCAATTGATACACATAATTAGCCATGAGAAGTCAATGTTATAGGCTGAATATTTGTTTCCCCCAAATTTACTTGTTGAAGTCCTAATCCCCAGTGGGGTGGTATTGGGGATGGGTTTTTTGGGAAGTTTTTAGGTTTAGATAGGGTCATGAGGGTAGGACCCCCATGATGGAATTATTGTACTTATAAGAGAAGATACCAAGACTCTCTTTCTCTCTGTAGGACACATAAGTACACAGTGAGAAGGAAGCCATCTGCAAACCAGGAGGAGGCCCCTCACCAGAGCTGTACCATGCTTGGCCTTCTGGCCTCCAAAAGTGCAAGACACTACATCTCTGTTGTTTAAGCCACCTACTTTCTGATGTTTTGCTAGGGCAGCCTGAACTGATTAAGACGCTATCTGTAACAGTTGGGGATACCCCGAGCTGAGAAGTATAGACACCCTGACAATGAGGCACATTAGCAAATGGGTCAATGTTTCTCATGCTGTCAGAAAGCCAGAACTAGGTGGCAGTCCAGTGCTCAAGAATGGTATAGCCTTTTGCCACCCCCAGAAATTCCCCCTGCATTTACCTGAGGGATGTGATCACCCTGACCAGCAAGGGATGCTGGGGATATGAATATTTTGATCTATAATTTCTAAAAAAGGATAATTTGGATATGTCTGAAATGAGGTGACATACCACATTATCAATGAAAAAATTAGAACAAGAAGGGCCAAACAAAATATAAACTATCTAGGTCAAAATATAAAAGAGACAGATTTAATTTTTATTCCCTTCCTATTTGATATCTAAATAGGAGAGAGTCAGATCAAGGTAAGGTAAAAATCACTTGGACAGACAGGTCCTTTCTAGCAGATATGAAAATTAATTAATAAATATTTAATGAACACTTGGTATATTTTTGTACCAAATCTGAGGCTTTGCATGAAGCAATGGGAGCCATTCTCTCTGTCCATTTGTCTTGAATGAACAAAGCCGCTTCATTCCATTTGTTATTTGTATTTCATTAATATTGTACTTTCATTGTACTTCATTAATTCATTAATTCATTAATTTCATTGTACATTTCATTGTACTTCATTAATATTTGTCAGATTATAATTCGTAACCAACTAGATTCAAAGGGCAACTGCGTCCACTTGGCTAGATCTTAAAAAGTGATTCTTTCATGCCAGAACCTCTGGTTTACCTTCTAAATCCAGTCTTTTCCAACACATCTCCTCTCTCTCTTTCTCTCTCTCTAATTAATCTCAGTGGAAGGCAGTCTTAATTTTATCTACATTCTGTCCTCATCTTGGGATGGACTGACCTTCATTTCCGTATCCCTGTCACTTCCCCCCAGCTCTTCCTATTTCAGGCTGAACCACACTCAGAACAGGTTGGTCACCAATGGTGAGCCCCAGACTTCTGCTACCACTTCTCCATCAGGCTCATGGGACTAGAGCTTCTCTACCAGCTGCTCCCCTAATCCGCCCTTGTAGGGACTCTTGTCTGTCCCCTCGTACTTAGGTGAATCCTGGGAATTGCTCTGCTCCCACCTGCATCCTGACTCCTAGGTTCCCTCGGGTTTATCTTTCTTCCTTGCTTGACTTCTAGTCGGCTACCCCCCTGGCTCGCTCTTTCCAAATTTGCCCCCTAGGCCCATCAATTTGGGGAAAAGTTCATAGGGTAGGGGTGAGGTGGCAATGGTCCCAAGGACACCTTTGGAGGAAGTCTGCAATGCAGTGTTTGGTTTTCAACGTTAGCAATGACAAGTCCTGAAGATGAAATACAAGGACAGACAATCCCATTTGGTAAGAGCCATTATTTTGTGTCTGCCGGTGATTAGCAATGGGAGACCAAACATTGTCAGTGAGCAATTTTGAACCTGGATCACTGGAGTGTCAGGCTGTGATTTTAGATGGTGATACTTGGGATACCTTAACCAAAGAGAACTGATGCTCTCCTGTGTGAGAGGCAGGTATGTTAAGGATCTAATTTGGAGGTTATGCATCAGCACTGAGTCATAGGAATAGCACTTGAACTAATTCCTTCCTTCTACATAATTCCTTCCTTTCTTCATACATACTACAACTAATTCCTTTCTTCTACATACATACTGTACCTGACCTGGAATCAGTTCCATCATAACCTTGCAAGGGGGCTCCTTAGCTAATTCTGTTCAGAATCACTTATGTAAATCAAAGGATGTGAGATGTTTAGACTGTCTACCGAGAAGCCCATGTGTTAATGTCTGAGGCTGTTACCTAACATCAGGGCTTGGTTAATCCTCTCTTCTATCACTTCAGTGAGGACAAGATACTTGCACCTTCTAGGTAAAGGTTCTTAAATGGGGTCCATGAACTTTGTGGAGCTATGGACACAGTGGAGAGGCTGCTCAGTGTCTGCCATACTGCCATTGTCCCAATAGATACTTGCCAAAGGATGAGAGTGGGAATCAACGAAAGCTCATTTGTCAGAGACGATGGGGCAGCCTCATTTCAGGAAATACATATGTTCATGTGCTGTTACAGACCTGTCCCTTTTCTGTGATGCAATGCCTGTTTCATACACTGGTAATTGAAATCTGAGAGGTAGATTCCATTCACAGCGGTGGAGACTGCTTTTTGTGCATTGCCAGCAGTGCAATTTTAAAAAATATGTGTATATATATATACATATATATATGTATATATATATATATGTAGTCTAGATATATGTAAACTCTCTTGAATGAGGAGAGGTGGAATTATGTCTTAGGGTATCTGCCTGTGCTCTTTCTTGGGCCACCATGCTCTAGTTCTTTGAAAGACACATTTGGCTCAGTTGACTACTTTTTTTCCCATGACTCTTTTGAAAGCAATGAATGAGGGATGCCTGGGTGGCTCATTCAGTTAGGTGTCTGCCTTTGGTTCTGGTCATGATCCCAGGGTCCAGTAATCAAGACCTGCATCAGTCTCCTTGCTCAGCGGGGAACCTGCTTCTCCTTCCGCCTGCCACGGCTCCCCGTGCTTGTGTGCTCTCTCTCTCTCTTTCTCTCTGACAAATAAATAAATAAAATCTTAAAAAAAAAAAAAAAAGGGACCAATGAATGAGGGGAAGCCATGCAGTCAGACCTGGGCCATGACGTGTGACCGTACCAAGGACTGGACATGGTTTTCAGGAGACCACAGTCTCTAGTCCCCTCAGGCTTATTAAGGATGAATGATAGTGACAATACTTGGCAAGGTTAGCGTGAATATTAAATGAGCTGTTTCATATCAAAGCACGTTATAAACTGCAAAATGTTGTCTTCTTCTAAAGAACTAACATCATGACTTTTATTATTAGCGGTGGAAACCTTGCTGTGAACAGAAGTAAATGTGAACAGAAGTAAATGGCTAAGGAAGGGCTTCTGGCCAGCCATCGGCGAGAGGAAGGTGACTAGAGGGTGGCACGAGTTCTCTTGCAACCAGTAGCCAAGCTGAGACTCCACAGCAGTGGTCCTGTGCCCTAGCAGTCACATCTTCAAGGCCCAGGCATGCCCTGCTTAGCCAGACCGGCCACTGTTGGCATAAGGTTTAACCTAGAAGAAGTTCATGTTCATGATTTCCCTATGATGCCTGCTTCACCTTCCATGGCCCTTTGCTATTTTCACTGCTGTCATGCTATCCAAGGCCGATTCAGTTTAACAAACATTTACTGAGGACAGAGAGAAAGCCAGAAATAGGTATGACCTAAACCCTATCACTATGTTGCTTCTGTTCCTAGGACATCCGTCCATCTCTTCTTTTCTTCTAGGGTAGAGAATTACCCCTTTCTAGAGGTCTGATAGATAACCGTATATAATATCCTTTTATTTAATGCCATTTTCAATTTTGTCTGTAGGTCTTAACAATTATTAAATATTGAGTGTCGACTATGTGTTGAGTATTAGTATTATATTTATTTTGGTCTAAGTATGACGTGAAAGTCTATTTCTCCACATTGTTATCAGTCTGAAAACCTCTTATGGACGAAATGTGTGTGTGTGAATTGTTAACCATTTCTCTTTGCTACAAACTGACTCTTTCATTCAGGTTTTCCATCTATACAGTTCATGCCAGTATCAATTTTTAGTACTGTTTTTCTGTAATATGCATTGCTCTCTGAAAAGATTGTTCCTTCTTTATTATACATTTTCAAAATTATATATACTCTGTAAGCTTTCCTTCCTGGTGACATTTAAAGCAATTGTTCAAGAAAAAAGGCATGTTGGGATTCAGATTCAATTTGTATGAGATGTAAATGATTTGGGAAAATTGGTCCTTTTAAAATATATTGTCTCTCACCTTCTCTTTTTCACTGACTCAAGTCTTTATTTGTGTCTTTTATTAAAATATTGCAGAGTTATTCATGTAGACCACACATAGTTCTCAGGTGAATGAGATTTCTTTCCCATTACAACTTCAGCTGCACAATGGGAAGTGGTGTGTGTGTGTGTGTGTGTGTATCTTCTTCCACATTACCTATCAAATGTTATTAATTAAAACAGTTTCTCAGCTTATTCTTTTGGGGTATCTGACAATAAAATCATACCGCCCCGCATGTTTTATCACTTCTTTTTCAATAATCTAACCTTTCATGCTATCTCACTTTTGCTTTCAGTGAACAGTATATCTATAATATTAATAACAGTGAAACTGGACACATTTATTTTACCATAGATATAGCTCTTAGATTGAAATATGGACTTTATTATGGTAAAGTAGTTTTCCTATATTCCTGTATTTTAGTATTTTATCAAAAGAATGTCACCAATTTTTAACATTTTTCCTACTTGTACTAGGAACATTAATCCACTTATGCCAGATATTACGTACATTTAGATCATATTTTTCTTCTTTAATCTACTTGTGTCAAGTGTTATATTAATAGATGTCCTTATTTATTTATAGTACTTCTCTCTGAAAAGAAAAAAAAAAACCTGGAGAATCTTAGTAAAAGATTTTCTCATACCAGGTCACCCTTGAAATAAGTGTCCCTAGTCCAAGGGTGTGCGTCCCTAGGACCAGTTTTAATCTGGGCTGCCATCTTGAAAGCAAATTTGTAGTTTTCAACTGTAACCAAAGTAAGGGTCTCCTTTTGAGAAGCCTGTGGACCAAGGGTCCACTTTGGAGGTCTGAGCTGTTCCAGGAACGATCCCCTATTTCCAAGCCTTGCTTTTGTGATACTGGTTTTAAGTTGTTCAGTTTGGACGCCTGAGGGCGGCCAACAGTACTGCTGTTTTTTCCTCTACTCTTGGAGGAAGTTAGCCCAGAGAACAGAGAGGCTTTGGTGGTTCCTCAGTTTTTCTGTAAACAGTTACCTGAGTGATCTGTTCCATGATTTTCCAAACTGGGATCCATGGCATCTTCTGGAGGGATTTGCTGCAAGTATAACAAATAATTAAACAGTCCGGCTGTTCGTCTTCTCTCTCTTTCTACTCTCTGCAACTCCCAGCCCTTGTGTTTTATTCTTCATCTTCTCTTTTATCTATTTCCGGGTTGTTGGCCCCCTGCCTGACAAGATGGGTGGGATTGGTGGCCACAAGACCTCATAAACTCCGAATGCTGAAAGCTACAGAATTTCACAAATTCCCCTTGAGTGTCTTGAAACAGTCCGATGGTGTGCTTTCAACCACGGCTGAATTTCACCGTCACCTGGGGGTCCCCTCAAACATGCTGATGTGTGGGCCCACCATCCATGACATAAATCCCATCTGCCACTCCCTCCAGGACTGACTGCACATAATGAGGTCTCACCCACGGCCTTCTGCCTGCTTGGTGGCCCCATGGTGACCCGAGGGAAGCTGCCTTTAAGGGAGGCCAGTCACCTTAGATATAATTGCCCCTTTTTCTTGCTTCTCTTCTCAGGATAACTAACTTCTTCTGTTACTTCCTTTCAGTTTTATAAGTGTTAGTTGTTAGTTGGTTTGTTGGATTTGTTGCCTCGGGGGCAGGGGCATGAGTTAACCATTCTTCTCATTCTGCAGTACACCGTTATCATGGTTAATGGTCACTCCTGCCTCCCCCATTCACCCTTTCCTGCTCTTTTCCTTAGTTTGAACCTAATGTTCCCCTTCTGTTCCAGGATCCTACCTACATTTGGTCATCATATCTCCTTAGGATCCTCTTAGCTGTGGTAGTTTCTCAGACTTTCCTTGTGTTTGATGACTTTGACAGTGTTGAAGGCCTGGGTTAGAGCTGGGTGGTGGGTTTTAGGGAGGAAGAACACAGAGGTAAAGTCATTTTCATCCCATGATATCAAAGGTACGTACTGTCAGCATGGCTCATCACTGTTGATGTTGGCTTTGATGAACTGGTCTAGGTCTTGTTTTTCAGATTTCTCACTATAAGATTATTGTTTTTCCTCCCTTTCCATGCTGTCTGCTTTGGAAGGATGTCCTGATGTAGAGCCCACTAGTAAGGACTAGAAGGCTTTATTCTACCCCTTTGACATAGAGCATCTACATAGACTATTTGGAATTCTTTTCAGGAGATATATCTCTTCTCCTCACCTCTGTTTATTTATTTAATCATTTATTTATATCAGCTCATGAATATTTATTTTATACTTCCGGTTATAATCCAATACTATTTTACTTATTATTATTTTTAAATTAAATTAAATTAAAATTTTTTTCAGTGATCCCAAATTCCTTGTTTATGCACCACACCCAGTGCTCCATGCAATACATGCCTTCCTTAATATTCACCACTGGGTTCACCCAACCTCCCCCACCAAAAACCCTCAGTTTGTTTCTCAGAGTCTACAGTCTCTCATGGTTTGTCCCCCACTCTGATCACACCTGATACTACTTTATTTTATTGCTCAAATGAAATTGTTTTAGCTGGTCTCTGAGAATGCTTTCAGTTGGTTTCTATGTCCTTTTGACATGCAACTTCTTTCTCTCTCTCTCTCTTCCTCTGTCTTTTACCCCTCGTTTTGCCCTCTCTTGCTCTTTTCTCTTTAACTATGTCCTGCTTTTCTGGCACTACAAAATGGCCCAGGTTCATCTTGAGCATTTTCTGCCTCAGTCCTGGAATCAGCCATTTCTCAAGGGTCCCTGGTTCTTTAATTGAGAATATTATTAAAAACCATGATCTTGGCACTCGGTGTCCTTATTGTTACTGGGCTGCCCTCTCCATGGACAGAGCAAGGAGATACATGTGTGTATATACACAGGGCAGCATGTAACCATCTGTATTGATGTTAAGTTACATTTGCATTCATAGTCGTATCTCCAACTACAGTCTGTTAGCACATGGGTCATTGGAACCTCCTCTCCATGCTTGTCCACAACATCTCACTCAATAGTGAGAAACCTGGTTCCCACCTTCCTCCGTGCTTATTGAATTGTCCCATTCTACGGTATGAGCATGATCAAGACCTGCTCCCTTGGAAAATGACTTTATCTACTAGGTATGGGGCCATGTATAGTTTCTTTAGCCTTTAGTCTTCTGATTTCATTCATTTCCAAAGTTACTTGGCTCACCTTTATCTTTCCTCCCCTTTGCTGAGGTCATCTCATACATCCATCATACACTTAGAATCACTTGCCACAGTCTGCCTTCCATCTTGGGATCCCCTGACCTCCTAAATGATTTTTTTAAAATTTACATGCATTAAGGTTTCTCTGTGCTATAAAGTTCTATGTGTTTTGTCAAATGCATAGTGTCTTCTTTCTAGGGAATATTGTTTCACCATAAAAATTATTATATGTTCATCTTCACCTGGAAATTGGCTATTCTGGATTCATACATGATTTTTCCCACAAATAATGTATTTCTTTACTTAATAAGCATATATACAGCACTTACCGTGTCCAGGCACTATTTTCGGTGCTTTACAAGTATTCATGTATTTAATCCTTATAATAGTTCTAGGAGACAAGCGCTATTATTAGCCTTGTATTATAGACAAGGAAATGGAGGCAAAGAAAGGTTACATAACTTTGCCGAGGTCACATAGCTAGGACGTGTTTGTTAGCCAAGGCAGGTAGTAAATGTGGTTTCTGATTAGATGTTCATATCATATTGGTAACTGGCTGGAGCCCAACGGAGGCTTCCTGCATGGCTGACCCCTAGTGAAGTTGAGCTCTGGTAGAGGTACACAGCAAGCAGCCGCTGAGATGCAGAAGCTTTGAACAGCTTCCTCCAGCGGTTGTGAAATTGATGAAATAGAATAATTGATGGTTGTTTTACTGAATAATTTACCAATCAAATCATTCAGAAAAGCAGTAAGATGTGAAATGGGAAAACAAGGGAGAAATGAGTTTGGGCCAGGGAAGGATCAATAAGAACCAGCGAGGTTGAACACTGCCGGCCGAGGCCGGGTGTGTTGAAGAAAGACAGGTCTCTGCTGGCCTTGCTTCTGACTTCCGAAGGCAGAATGTGCTAGATTGCCTGGCTTGTTTCTTGCCACACACAGCATTGCTAGAGAGACTGCATCGGCTTGCAGAGGACTCGGAGTTGATCGTTTTCTCACTCGTCTGTTCTTTCTGCGTGAACATCTGTCTAACTTATCATTGCCTCAAGCGCGGAGCAGCTCGTGGCATTAAAATTCTTCCTAGATTCACCAGATCCTTGTTGTGAATGGGGGAACACTTCACCATTGATGAAGGATTTTGCCTGTTGCCTTGTTTAATCTGTACAGCTCCTTTAAAAAAAAAGTATTTATTTATTTGAGAGAGAGAGAGAGAGAGAAAGAATCTCTAGCAGACCCTGCACTGAGTGTAGAGTCCAATGTGGGGCTCCATCCCAGGACCCTGAGAGCGGACCTGCGCCAACACCAAGAGTCAGATGCTTACCCAACTGCACCACCGAGGCACCCCTTGTGCAACTGCCTTTGAGATCGTGTCACTATCTGTGCTTCACAGGGGAGGACCAGTGCACAAGAAGTGCACAACTGTCCTGCTCAGAGTCTCAACAACTCAAACTTCTGACTGCGAATTCCATTCCTTCCCCTCTCTGCGGTTGCCTTCACCTCCTATGCCACGGGGAAAGAAAAATCAGATCCGCAGTCAAAGACCTGGCTCTCTGTGATAACAACTCCATTAATTTTAGTCATTTCTGCCTTCTTTACCCCATCCATTATCCCACATAGACATCTGTGAAATATCACTTGGGAATCAAAGACATTTCCCTTGTAGTGTCACTTCAAGATTAAATGGCCATTTTGAACGTTCATTTTTCTAATCTTGTTTCGTGTCTCTACCATGAGCACTTTTGCCGCTCTCCAGGCTTTCGTGGTAACTTATCTTAATTAACTGTGAAGGAACCAGAGTGACCAAACAAAGAGAAATGATGTCGGCTTTAGCATCAACTCAGACAAATAAATAGATGGGACAGAATTTTCTGGAAGGGTCCTGCGTATGTCTCACAGTCTTGTTTGGAGAATCTCCAGAGAATTGTGCCTAGGAAATATCAAGCCTAGTTTTCTATTTCTCACGACTGAGAGTCCAGATGATTTCTGTACAATGACAGTAATAGCCACTAAATCTGTGTACTAATGAAGAACTCACAAAATACTTGAGTCAGGATCTAACTGTGGATTAGACATGTCCAGCTTCTTTCCACTTCTTATGGTATGTGCTAAGAGCTAGACTTCTTTAGCATTTTTGTTATTTTTACCTAAATGGGTCACAAGCAGGTACATTGGATTTCTTTGCTCAACGGAATTTACCTTCAGTTGATTGTATGTATTGTATTGTATGCATTGTGGTAATATTTGCACATCATAAAATTCCATATCCATGCATTGCGGCTGGTTCACTGATATTACAATGACTGTCTAGCTGGGTTTTAAACAGATTGGTTTGCGACTGGTAGCTTTGAGATATTAATATTGATGAGCCAAAGAATAACCGAATGGGAGACATTACAGAGAAAGATTTAGTTCTAAGATAACTGGATGCACTATGTAAATTGTAGGCCATAATTTGTTCAGTTTCACAATTATATTAATACTGAAAACAAAAATTCTTGACTTCTGGTAATGTTCAGAATTCTTCTAAGCAAAGTTTCAGGGATGGTCAGAGATCAGGTCCATCATGGGCCATTTTTTTCTTTGGGGAATTCCAAGGACAATTGGCTATTACAGTCCACCCACTGTCTTTGACTTCTGCTCTGAAAGTGGCAGCTTAGCAAAGAAGGTGTTGCTCATAATTATTCCCGTTGCTTATCTGAAACACCATAGATGAAATAGCCATTCTGTGTGTTATGTTTCTTCCCCACTGCTGGTCAGCTGGTATCTATTAAAATCCCCCCATCTTAAGAAGTTTGGGTGGGAAATAGGATTATTGTTTATTTTATTTTGGGATAAGAGATTCTTTCAATCTTTCCGATTACTAAAAGTCCCTAAATTTCTTTCAAGCACTCTTTTATTGTAAAGTACATTGGGAGAAGTTCAACTTCTCAATGTAAAGTACATTGGGAGAAGTTCAAGTTCTCCAAAGAATGGATTATAGTAATATATGAATAGCCTCTTCCTAATATCTTCTTTTTATTGTTTTTAATTAGCTTTTGGTAACAATTCTTTTTTTAAAATTTGATTTAATTTAATTTTTTTAAAAAAGATTTTAGGGGCACCTGGGTGGTTCAGTGGGTTAAAGCCTCTGCTTTTGGCTTCAGGTCATGGTCTCAGGGTCCTGGCATTGAGTCCTGCATCCGGCTCTCTGCTCAGCAGGGAGCCTGCTTCCTCCTCTCTCTCTGCCTGCCTCTTTGCCTACTTGTGATCTCTGTCAAAAAAAAAAAAATCTTAAAAAAATTTTTTTTATATATTTATTTGAGTGAGAGAGCAGAGCACGAGAAAGCACACACAAGTGGGGGGGATGGACAGAGGGAGATGGAGAAACAGGCTCCCCACTGAGCAGGGAGCCAAACACAGGACAATTGCCTTTTTTCTTTTTTTAAGATTTTATTTATTTATTTGAGTGAGTGAGATAGAGATAGAGCACGCGCACAAACTGGGGTAGTGCCAGAGGGAGAGGGAGAAGCAGGGTTCCTGATGAACAGGGAGTCCAATGCAGGATCAGTCCCAGGACCCCGGTATCATGACCTGAGCCAAGGCAGATGCTTAACAGACGGATCTACCTATGTGCCCCTTTTTTCTAATATTAGAAGGAAATCTAAATACATTTCTTTGAAATATCAAGTACTATAAGAGAATATAAAGGTAAAAAGATAGCTAGCTGTAAAGACCACTTTCTCTCTCAGTCTAGGCTAGTTTATGTAATAGTAATAATCCAAGTCATAATGATAAGTAGGTTTGTCTATTCTGAGACCCACCCAACCCTGTCTCAATTGCCAGGGCTTTTCAGTATTCTTTGGCCCTTGATGGAGGAAAGCCCTTGTTATCATTTGAAAATGTTGAGGAGATATTCGCATATTGGTAAAAATTCAAATAATTTTTTTCCGAAGTTACATAATAATAATCCTTGGGAGAATTATGATTGAGATTGCCTTAAATAGATTAATTTATAGAGGATTGACTTTTTAAATTGAGTCTTCAGAAACATGAGGCTTTTGCAAGTTTCCAGTTCTCATTTAGGTATGGAGGTGAATTTCTGATCTCTATAACTATAAATCCCTCTGTAATTAAGCTCTGTGGGCATTTGTATTCACACTCTACTAAATATTTCTGAATCACCCTTTTGAACATGAATTATTTTGTTATTGTGACTGTGTTACTAAATGTATAGGATCTTTTATCTTTTGGTTTGTTGCTTATTTTTGATTTTACTGAATAAGATCAGTGACATAGTATGTATGATGTTTATCCTTTGGAATTAATTGAGACCTCCTTTTCTGACTTATAACAGGTTCTATTTCTATTACTGCTCTCAAAAAGAGATATACTCTTTGTTTCTTTGCTATTATTAATTATATTTTTCAGCTCTTTGAAATTTCTTATTTTTCTTTTACTTGCTTTGAGATAGATGAGTTAAAATCTTCAACTATATTTGATAATTTAACTATGTACCCTGTATTTCTGTGAGTTACAGATTTTTGCATTTTGAGACTATCTTGTTAGAAGCATAGCTGAAAAAGCAGATTTTAAAATAAATATCTTGTAGGTTTTTTCCCTATTAAATATTACTTGACAACTTATGTTTGTCTTAAAACTTAATTTTTTTTTGTCCAGTGAATTTTTTGATAGACTTTGTATTTTTGAACCTATGTGTTTTTTGTTTCTACTGTGTCTCTTATAGACAATATTTTGACCTTTTTTTTATTGGCCAATTCATTAGTCTCTGTCTTTAGTTGATAAGTTTAACCTGTTTATACTTCTCATAAATATCATTGTTAGTGTTTATTTCAGCCATTTTATCTCATATTCTCCATTTATTGCACCCTACCCTCCCTCCCTGTCTTTCTCCATATATGTACTTTTATCTTTTCTGTTGGCTAGATTTTATTTTCTTTTACTAGTTTGAAGATTGTCCATTTTATTTTTTTTTCTTATGATGATTGTCCCTAACTTAAGACTACTATTGTGTATATTTGTCCTGGGAATTTTCTTAAATTAGGGACTTTTCTGGACTCAAAGAGTTGAGGACTTTTTTTCTTTTTCCAAAAAATAGACTATATCTGCTTATATGATATTGGAACTATTCCTTTCTTCCAGGTTTTGTCAAATTTGTATTAAAACTCTGGTCTTAGTTTTATTTTTCTGAAGAATTTCAATGATAATGGTACTTTAAGAAATATGAGTGTAAGTTCACTCATGTTTTCTAATATGCCAGATCAGTACTATATAACATATATTCCCTAGGAAATAGCTGACTTTATTTATATTTTATGTGTATTGTTGGAGTGTTGTACCTACCATTTTCTTATAATTTAAATATCTTCAGGTTTTCTTTATTTATGGTATTTTCCCCATGTTTCATGCTTTTAATTTGATCTTCTCTCATTTTTACTTAGTGTATATGCCAAAGATTGATTCATTTTTGGGGAGGAAGGGTCTTTTCAAAGAATAAACTCTTGGTTTTATTAATCAGGTGTTTGTTTTGTAACCTATATCAAGTTAAATTTTTAATAATTATTGATTTATTTCTGATACTTCCCTTGGGTTCAATTTGCAGCTTTTTCCCGAGTTTCTGGTGTTTAATATGTAATTCTTACTTTAATATTACTTGTTTTATAAGATATTCAATGTCACACTTATTACATTGAATAAGCACATCTGACAAGTTTATAAATGTGATGCTTTCACTGTTGTTTACTTCAAAATATATTATTTTAGTCCTGTCTTCCTGTTTTACCAAAGAGCATATTGGAAGTTTCTTTTATTTGTTTTTTTTCTGATTTCTAGAAGACTGGATACATTTTTGGTTATCCTTTTTTATTATTAACTTTATATTCAGTAAATACAGCCTTTTGGAACTTTTAAAATTCTTTGTGGCTTAATACTTAAGAGTTTGGAATGTTCATATATATTATAAAATAAGCATATTTTGTTAAGTACAAAGTTTTACAAACAATTGTCTCTCATACAGACACACACACACACACACACACACACACACAATTCCAGATGACATAGGTCTACTGAGTTATTAAATTTTCCTTTAAGTCTATTCATTTTTTTCATTTTTATCTATTTTTACCGAGGGAAGAATTTTTGAAACCGAATTTGTCAATTCCACTTTCATTCCAAATTTTTGCCCTAGATATTTTGATTCTATATTTTTGGTTACATAAAGTTCATGAATATTATAACATCATTTTGATTTTACATTTTATTGTCATAGAATCTCTCTCTTTGCCTCAGTTCTTGCTTTTGACTTTGTACCATTTTTGTCTCACATAGAGTTTTTCTGTGTCTATTTTGTTTTCCTATTTAATATGGTTCATCCGTTCCTATTTTTATAAATTTTTAAGGTTTGTATGTCATCCTATTTTAGACTTGTCATTAGTACCATAATGCTGGATTTTTGTTTATTTTAAAAATTTATTTTGATAGTCACTTCTTAATGAGAAAGTTTAAGCCATTTACATTTAATATTACAGGTTTGATATTTTATGTTTTCTCTTTCTTTTTTTTTATGATTTTATTTATTTATTTGACAGAGAGAGAACACAAGCAGGTGTAGCAGCAGGCCAAGGGAGAGGGAGAAACAGGTTCCCTACTGAGTAAGGAGTCTGAAGCAAAGCTTGATCCCAGGACCCTGGGAACAGACCTAAGCCAAAGGCAGCTGCTTAACTGACTGAGTCACTGAGGTGCCCCTATGTTTTTTCTATATGCTTTGTTCTTTTTTTGTTTCCCTCATTTATTGGCCTTTTATTTGTGTGTGTATATGTATGTGTATGCTTTTTAAAATATATATATATACTTTTGACCCTTGCACTGATGTGTTAATTAGACAGTGTATAGAATTCTAGGGTCCAAAAATTTACCCTTGAAACTTCAAAGATATTGCTTCTGATTTGTAGTAATTGCCTAGTGGTGCTGATGAAAAGCAAAATGTAGATTTTTCTAGGGGGTCCCTGTACATTTCTTTAAAAATGTTATGCTTTTGTTGCTATCCATGGAATGGAATTCCAACATTTTACTAAGATATATTTTATGTGAGTCATCTATAAATTCATGAACTTGTTATTCAGTGTGCTTTTGCAGTATGAAGAAACATGTTTTTCTTCATATCAAGGACTTTTTTTTTCCTGCTATTAATTGATTAATGAGTCTCTTCTTTTCATGTCTTTATGTTTTAAAGCCCTTACTAAATGGAAGTAGGACTATCTAGATTGATCCTCCAGCATTGAGCATAGTGCCTTTAGTGTATCAGATGCATTATAAAGTCACTTAATTTGAAAATGCCCTCAGCAAAGAACACAATGCCTGAATCTTGATAGGTTCACTTACAAAGAGCTCACACACATCAAGTATTCCTTGAAGACAGAGCCAGATTATGCTAGCTGGAAAAAGCATTTAATGTGAAAATAGTGGCTTGAGTGAAGGTGTGGAGCTAGAGAGGCACAAGGGAGGTTTGGGCAGCAAGCATGGCCTTGTTAGAATAAAAGGTATTGACTAAGATGTAGTAAAATATGCAGCTGACAAAATGGGTGCCAGGATCTAGAGGGTTTTGAACACTACATCAAGAAGTCTTTTTTTTTTTAAATATTTTATTTATTTATTTGACAGAGAGAGATCACAAGTAGGCAGAGAGGCAGGCAGAGTGAGAGGGGTAAGCAGGATCCCGGCCGAGCAGAGAGCCTGATGTGGGGCTCGATCCCAGGACCTTGAGACCATGACCCGAGCTGAAGGCAGAGGCTTAACCCACTGAGCCACCCAGGTGCTCCAAGAAGTCTTTGTTTTTTATGAAGCAGACAGTGAGAAGCATAGGAGGGACACCATTCATGTGATGCTGAGGGAAAATTAATCTGACTGAGTCATATGGGGGACTGGATTTGGAACAGAAAGGCAGAAGGAGAGAGGAGTCAATAATACCAAAGATGGCTGGTGGAAGGTTAACCCAAGGAAAAGTCAGAGCTTAAAGAGATAGAGGACAGTCAACAAGCTGACTTTATTGTGGCAGAAAGATGATTTCACCTTTAGATGTATTGAGGTTCTGGTTCTTATAGACCATCCACCTGGGGAAATCCAATAGGCAGAAACCAGGTATTAGACATGGGGAAGGGACAACCCGTGGTCATAGTATGAGGGTCCAAGTGCCTTATAAGGTCTAGTTATTTTTTTGTTCCCGAGGCGGCTTAAAATCTACTTGAGAGGTCAAGGTAATGAAGAGAATGTAATTCAGGGCTAAATTGGTGTGACACACCTCGTTTGCTGTAGAATTTAGGGGAAAAGGGAATTAATGACTTCTTAGAGACATTGAAAAGTTGCCTTGGCCTTGATGGATGGGAGGTTTTAGCTGGGAGCAAGAGCTGGGAAGGCTGACATTGTCGCTATCTTGTAAAATCAGTATGTATCTATATGACATAGTCAGCATGCATAGAAGACTTGATAACTATCCTGCTGAAGGGCAGGTGTGGGATCCCCATAGAGTTCTGCCTTTCTGTACTTTGTGCCCTACTTTGGTGTTGTGTGTACTTCCATCTACATTACATCTGAAGTGGGTCTGTGTCTTGGGACTGTAGCTGGCACCAGGTAGCGAGCTTAAGGACAGATGCAAAGTGTGAGACTGGAAGGGATTTAGGCCCCTGTAAATAGGATGGTGCTTAATCCCTTGGAAAGTAATAACAAGGCAAGATTTTACAGTCTTTAGGTGATTTTCTTTCCCAGGAAAGCCCAACATGAATTATGCAGCTGTATACCCTCAGATTGGCATTAACAGACCAATCCCCCTCCTCTCCAAAAGTCCCATCTACCAGCCCCTCCGCAAAGAACAAACTGCACAAACTATAATCTTGCCTCAAGTTTCCCACAGCATTCTCTCTCTGCTTTCTAGGAAGAGGGAGTAAAACACACGACTGATGTGTGTGTGTGTGTGTGTGTGTGTGTGTGTGTGTGTGAGAGAGAGAGAGCGAGAGAGAGAGAGAGAGAGAGAGGGAGAGAAAGAGAGAAGGTATTTACTAAGAGTTATACAGAACAACATGGGGAAGTCAGATTTCTTCTGAGGTCTCACTGATTCCTGTGTGAAACATTTGGCCTAACATTTCCCAGTTCCTGCTCCCTCTACTGATCATGTAAGGGGATCATCTGGGACCACTTACTCTGCAAATGGAGAATTGCTCCCATCTCCCAAGACAGCTCCTGCTTATCTTTCATGATTCAGCTCAAGTGTCATGACTTCAAAAGAAATCCTCACCCTGACCCAGACTCTGCCCAGGGTCCCTTCACCCTGTTCTTTAGCTGTGTTTGAAGCACTGACCTCTCTGTATGTTCTTTGTTGGTTGAATCGTCTGCAGACTTTGAATTTCTTGACTGTGTGGAGTCTGTGATAGTTGTCCCTGTGTGCTCAGCTCTAAGCCTTCTGCTTGGCCATTGCAGTCTTCCCACAGAGGCTTGTGAGTGACTAGATGAATGGATGGATGCCATTAAAACATGAGCTCTGATACATTTTGTGTCCACATTATGTTTGTAACCACATTCATGGATGAGCTGATTATTGTTAGTCTATGTGAATGGATAAAGTGGATGTGGTATATCTATACACAATGGAATACTGCTCAGCCATAAAAAAGAATGAAATCTCGCCATTTGCAACAACCTGGATGGAGCTACAGGGTATAATGTTAAGTGAAATAAGCCGGTCAGAGAAAAACAAATACCTTATGACTTTGCTCACATGTGGAATTTAAGAAAACAAACAAATGAGCAAAGAGAAAAAGAGACAAACCAAACAAAAAACAAAAACAAAAAAACCCCAGACTCTTAACTGTAGAGAACAAACTGGTGGTTAGTAGAGGGGAGATGGTTGGGGAGGTAGATGACATTGGTGAAGGGGATTAAGGAGTGCACCTGTCATGATGAGCACTGAGCTATGTTTAGAATTGGTGAATCACTATATTGTACACCTGAAACTAATATTGTTACTCTCTGAAGTCTAAATCAGTCTTCAAAACAATTCCACCAGGGAAAAATAGTATCCCAGTATGTCAGCAGGTTGCCTGACATCATAATCAAGTGAACTTACATTCTCCATTCAGTCCTAATATTCTCGGCCCCAGTCCCATGGCAGGGAGGAGCCCAACTTTGGTGATGCTGGGACATCTGTGCTCTCCCTGGTTGTGGCCTGAGGTCGATGCCAGAGGAGAGTGAGGGCATGATCTGCCATCTGGGTCTCTGGAAGACCTAACAACCATCTGGCTTTCAGAAGAACTTAGACCAGCAGCCATATGGGGTGCTGCAGATCTTTGCCTCCAGGCATGGGACTCACTCTTCCTCCTGCCTGGATCCAGATGCAAGTTCTGAGGACACTGTCACTTCTTTTCCTCATGCAGAAGGATACAGAACTCACTGGGCCAGAAAAATGAGAACTGAATTCTCTGCATGTTTGAATAACCTCTCCACTGTTCCCTCTAATGCAATCAGAGAAAATCTCACTGCCTGGATAGAGGTAGGGTGAATCCCTCCCTGGCATTTCTTTCCTTCTCTCCCTTTCTTGGAGAAAATACCAGGTGCTATTGGCTCCTAACTAGACTGAACTCTGCCTTCAAGTTCAGCGGTTTGGCACACTTGCAATATCTCTGCCACTACACCTGTTGTGCTGTCCCTGAGAAATTCTTCTGCAGCTTTCCTGGGAATGGGTGTTTGTGAAATGGAAGTATGGAGACCTGTGAAAATGCTCTTACCCCAGGACAAATGCTGTAACAAACTGCTTTCCATGGGGTTCCATGCAGGAAAATGGAGGGACAGTGCTGTCATCATTGTCACTAGCAGTATTGTGACACGTCTATTCACGTATGGACAATAGCCACAAAAGGAATATTTCTCCGTGCAACCATCCAGGGAAATAGTATGGATTATTAATTTTGTATTTTAGAAGGTGGTAGAAGGGGTACAGAAGTTGGAGCTGTAGTGAGAGAATTTGCATGTTAGGGTAGAGACAAGAAGGGTCTGGATGGATTAAGGCTTGGGCCAAGAAATGGAGATCATATGTTGATTTGAAGATCTCTGAGTCTCCCCGGTCTTAGGGTTTCAAAGATTTTTTTTCCTCTAGTAGCATGGAGTCATGAGCAAATACAGCTGTATTTCATGCCACAGAATTAACTTTCACAAAGGATAATGTGTCATTAGCTGACTTAGGAAACAGAGCAAGGAGACGATGATGCATCATCACCACTGAACACCTTGCCGCACCTGGGGATGATGGCGATGGCGGTGGCGATCATGATGAAGAAGACGATTTATTAGCAGGAATTGTGGCCCAGAAGTATCCCTCCCAAATCAGTCCAGTGGGGGAATAAAGGCTCTGTTGTCACATAAATCATGGCAAGGCAGTCTTCTGAGTTGCAGCAAAGGAGACATGGGTGTGGGCTTCCAAGTGTGGTTTGGATTCTGAAGCAGTTCCAGGGGACTGAAGAAGCATGCGGAGACATCTCTGGGACAAGACACTCTAGGTGTCACACCAAGATCCATGGGTGGGGCAGCTGAGGCAAAAGGAAGGCTCAGTTGGCTTTTCACTGGGTCCCATACCTCACTTTAATTGCACAGATGCACCATCCTCCTCTAATACACCGTACCCACACACACTCCCTATGCACACACCCTCAACCCTCACACGTACCCTACATATATACACGCAGCTCTGTGCACACAGTTCCCACCTGATGTCCACAAACCCACCACTTACCACCCTACCAAACACAATCCCCCTTATAGCTTACACATATCACCTACATACTCTCATATACATGTTCTCTAATCTGTCTAAGCTCACAGCCCCACAGCTACCCCACCCACATCTTAAGATACACACCTGCTTGCCTGTACCCATCCCTCTCACCTGCCCCCTGCACATACCTCAGACCCATACACATTCTCCCTCCCCCCATGTCCACACATGTCCACATACACATACAGATACATTCAGATGCCCCCACAGTCATAGTCATCCACACATACTAATGGTCATGCAGTCAACAGGGGGACAGAATTAAGGGAAAAACTTTATCTGTGTGTGGTTATTACACCTAATCTGTCTTTCTCGTTTCCTGTCTTTGCTTCTCCCTCCCTCTCTCCCTCCTCCCCTGACTATTCTTTGCAGAGGAATTATTTTCATTTTTCGTATACATCATTTGCTTTGCCTAAAATGGAGCCTATTGCTCAAGTTACCATTTATCTACTTTTTGATTAACTCAGATGAAGAACGAGTTGCTTGAGAAAAATTGACTTGGGGGATACTTTTGTATTTATCCAGCTTCTCTCACAACCAGGCCATCCAGCCATGCTAGAATCTTGAAATCCATTGAGATGAGATTAATTTCTTTGACTGTTCAGGTGGCGAATGCAAGGACTATAGTAAGAAGTGTCCTGTAGTCTGCCCATCAGCTTTGTCCTTGGCTTCCTTCCCCTTCTCTTGTCGATAGGAAGGCAAAGCCAGGCCCAAACATGCTGGAACTCACCATCCATGTGCTAGACAAGGACACAGGTGCACACAGAGCCTTGCTATTTGCTTTTCATTTTCTCTTAGCTGAAAAGTCTATTGGTTGAAAGGCATTGACTCTGTCCCTTTGGATGACAGAAGGCATGTATATTTTTGCAACTTCTCTTTAGCAGCTCAGCCAAATGAGATGACATTAAAAAACCCTGTGGCATTCCTCCTGTCATCGACAAGAGGTCTTTGATTTGGGCACAGTTATGAAAGGTTTAGGTGCTTGCCTTCTTGTGCCATCTAGATCTGAAGCTCTTTGGGAATGCAGAAGGCCCTCTTGCTTCTTGCAGATTTTACAATAGGGAGCTTAAGCCTCATCTGACCGTTGCCCAAGGAACCATGGCGGATTTCACACCCCAAATGGATCTCATACTTCTAGAAGACAGAAAAGGGTGGGAAATGAAGCCATTCACTGAAAAAAAGAAATGTCTGATTTATTTTCAGAGGGTGTTTCCAGAGAAGAATATTTTTCTGAATCATGGTCTCACTATTTCACATGAGCATCAGAGATAACTGCCCCAGCATGGCTAGATACATAGGCCAACAGAGATGGAAGGAGAAGGAGAGGGTAAGCAGGCTACATGTGGGTTTGGGAAAGCAAATGGACAAAGTTCAAGTTCACAGACTCTTACTTCTTGTGGGCTTTTCCTTTTAATTTTGTGCCATCATTCCAGTTTTCCCATGAGGCTGGAGAGGCTAATGGGTATAGTTCAAGAGTAGGCAAATCTGCCAAAAGATACCACCTCACTTGCAGTGTAATGAAACTGTATGTGAGGGCCCGGGTTTGAGTCTTCCTAACAACACTTCTGATACCACTGGGGTTGTGGTAAGAATTGAATGAGATCAGGTAGGTAGAATCAACTATGATTAAGTAAGATTAAAAAGGATATGAAAACTAATTATGAGGAGCCATACAGATGCTAATTACACTTAATATATTAAAAACTTTTTTGGAAATATATAATTCTTTTCCTGGAAATTTTACAAGATGAATATTAGTTTATGGTCTCAATGAATCTCAAGCTTCTTCAAGAGGAGAGGAAGTAAATTTGCCTTTAAACCTTCCCCAAGAGGAGGCTAACAGCCCAGGAGGTGATGGAAAATCAGAAATTAATTGGTTTCCACACCAACCAGGGACTCCATGTTAGAGTCATAAACAGGGGTCTTCTTCTTGAGAGTGGGTCCAGCCTCATGGATATTTTTTACTTCCCTAGGGATTTGGAGGGGCAGGATGCCCTCAGAGTGAGCAAAATGAGAGGTGAGAGAATTAAAAAGAGAAAAGAGAGTGACCTGAAATAGGTAAAGACCAGGAGTCCGATGCTTCATGAGCTTTGACTCCCTTAATTCTCATGGCCACCCTGTGAAGAGTGTCCCTCACGTCCTCAAACCCTCTCCCTTTGCCTTCCAGGAGCTGGGGGAACACACCTCGTCACTCAGGCAGATGCCCCATGCAGCATCTCCGTGGATTTTGTTCTGGTGGTGGTGACAGTTTCCCCCAACTGTCTCTTCCAGCTCTGGAAGGCAGCTATGCTCACCACTATACCACCAACGCTGACCCTCTCTTCCAGCTCTGGCATCATCATTTATTTATTTACCTCCAGCTCTTTTTCTTTTTCTTTCTTTTTTCTTGTACCTGGATTGTAACCATTACTCCTCATGTTCTGGGCCGCCATCTTTTCCTCATGCAGCTTCTCCCCACAGTAGTCCCTCCTCCCTCCTTATCATCCCTTGCAATCCCACCAACAGGAGGTCCACTGGGTGTGGAAAACATTTCGTGGAAGTTTGAGGAGGATCCAGGGGGAGGTATACCTAAAGAAGGCAGCACAGGGCATGAAATATATTCAAACCTGACCTTTGATTTGATTGGGAATTGTCACTGGGATTGTTCCTCTTTGTAGCCCCTGCTCAGGGTTGTGACAACCTTATGTGCCTTTGCCTGAAGGAGGTGGTGGCCCACCATTCAGGGCATATGATTTGGATTAACTTGAACAGAATTCCAGGTCGTGTTGCCTCCCCTCCCCCTTGCTGGCCATTTTGGGCAGAACCCCTGTGCCTCTGCCACTGCCTCTCACACAACCTCGGAGTACCCCTCACTGACCCACTCTCCCTCCCTCTTTTCTTTCCGTTTCTGAAACCTCTCTCCCTGGTGCAGGTTTAGTGGGGACTGCTAGTGTGCCTCATACATTGTTGGGCATAGAAATCTGGATTTTCCCAAGTCTTGGTCTACTCAATCATCATCTTTATCAATCCCAAATGATTGATCAAGACCAGACTGAGCATTTTTCTAAGTCCCCCAGAGAGTCATTCTGCCAGCCACCAAAAGTAGAAATGTCTGCAGTTTAGGTATTTTTTAAAATTTATTTTTATTTTTTATTTTTTTAATGGAAAGTAATGTCCTTTTTTGGTTAGTTTTTCCTACAGTTTTACGTGAATAGCCCATTTTAGAAAACAAACAAACAAAAACCCCCAGAGACTCAGTGAATCTAAACAACCTTCCCAGCTAATTATGGTACTAATTACTACCAAAGATAGAACTGGAACTGAGAGTCAAGGTTTTGGGCGCCAAGTCCCATTATTTTCCCATTTGCTTCATGGTCTGTAGAAAGACATCAGCTTTGGGCCAGCTGATGTTCACGGATAGTGCTCATTAGGCTTCACTGGGCAAATACTGGTGCTGATAGAATCCTGGCATATGGACACTGTGGGGATATTGGGATGGGCTTTAGGGGCTGCCTGGTTTTTCTAGGAGATATGATGAGAGCAAGCCTTGAGTGAGTCCAAAGTATCAGCCACCTTGAACATGGCTGTTCGCCTCCCTCCCTCCCCTGAATCTGCAGCATGTAAGGAAAGGCAGGGATGTTCAGGGGGACTGCACTACGCCTTATAGCTTAAAGGCCTAGTGGCACTAATAGCTAAACTTTGCCACAAGGAAACACTCATTTCAATAACTCACTGCAAAGAAATGTGTCTAAGGAATGTTGAGCCCAAAACCCATTTTCAAAAGGAACCTGAGAAAGGAACAAAATGAAAAGCAAACAATCTTTCCAGTATTTTCAAGACTCTGATATTTGGCACAAGTAGTAAAAGAAAAAAGAAAAAAAAATTAGATTGAAGTACTTGGGACACATAATGAAAGCGAGTGAGCCAGGATGAAATTCCAGCTGCTTTTATTAAAAGATTTTGTAGAAATCCACAGGGACACTCTTGAGACCATTTTAATTTTAGTTCTCCTCAAATGGCCTCTCCTCTCACCATTCACCGATTAGGACATTTTGTGAGTTGTGGAAATGACTTCCCCCTCATGGACCCAGTGCACAAGGGATGTCACCCTCAAGGGACAGGGCAGAACATGTGAGAATTTCCCCTTGATAAATGCTCTTTGATGAAGACAACCAGGCATATTGAGACACATAGTTTTTTTAAGACCCTAAAATAATGAGAACATTGTTTTTTGTTTTGTGTACATATGCATGTAATTTCTACCTGATTTTTCTCCTCCTTCTAAAACTGTAATTCCCTTATGTCTTCTGTAATGCTGGGTTTTCCTTTGGGTGATCTGTGACAGTTGGAGTTATCCCTAATGGGAAAGGAAGAGGGTTGGGTTGTGGAATCCCATAGCCATAGCCCATCATGGAAATGGTCTGTTTAGTTACTTCACTAACTTGAACCTTTGTGTTCTCAGTTTTGAGATGAGGAGATCAATATCTATCTAATAGGACTGTTCTGAGGATGAAAATACAGAGTTTACATGAAGGGCTGGGATCCTGCCTGGCATATAGCACGTGTCGAAATGGTCATTCTCCTTCCTTCTTTGCTACGTTGCAGTGCTCATAATAGCTATCATCCCCACTTGATTCTGCTACACAGTGTTTTAAGAACATCAGAGGCAATCAGATGAGCTTTTGGTGAAATTAATGTATCACCTCGTTTATTTGTTCAATAAATATTTATTAAGTCCAGATACAGTCAATGGAATGAGCCAAAGTAAAATGTATTGACTTGCCATAGTAATTTCTTTAGTCCTAGGATTTAAGTGTGCTTGGCTCTAAGTAAATAAATTCTAGTGTTTTCTGAACATCCAGGACTATCTTTGAGAAACAGCAGATTCAAACATATAGAGGAAGAAAAACCCAACATAAAATTCAGTTGTCAATTGGCCAATATATTTAATTTCTACCTTTGATGAACACATATCTATGTATAATGCAAAGTGCCATCTTAGTAATTTACATTGATAAGGGTAAGAGTGACATATGTTTTAGTTTTTCTCACTTACAATTGATTTATATCTGTGGACTTGATGTAATTTCTAATAAAACATTTCTTTACTTTCAAAAGTATTCCAGGAGATGATATATTACACGGTCTTGTCTCAGGAACAAGTGGTTCCTGAGTGGTTTTGTGGCTCCTTCTGAAAGGTTCTGGGAAGCAGTTTCCTTGGCCATTTCCCCTTCTTCAGGTTCTGGGCTCCCATCGTGAAGGGCCCTGGAAGAGCAGAATCAGGCTATCCAAGAGGTTTCTGTGATGGATGGGAACTTGCAGGACACCTGAAGCCAGAAGGGTCAGAAAACAAAGGTCCAGTATTGCAGGATGCACCAATGTTAACAGTTCCACCGCTAACTAGTTAAAGATCAGCCTTGTGAAAAATGACTTACCATTTCCAAGCCATAATGGGAGTATAAGTCTGCAAAGACGGATGAAACCATGCGCTGAGTAATCCTTGATGGAGCTGGTTTGAGAAATACAACCATTTGTCTCTCTCCTTTGTCTGGCTCTTGTTATACAAAATAGCTGTGTAATCATCTTAAGCCAGAATGGACGGATGGGGCCAAGGGACCGAAACTTCTGAGTCTTATATTTCTGTCATACACAGCTGCCCATCAATAAGAGAGAAGCAAATGTTCCAACCAGCACTTTCTCATGGCAATACTGGGCATTCAAGCATAACTTGAAGAAAAACAAAAAACAAAAAGCAAAAAAACCAAACCTGTCATTTCATGAGCACTTGTGCGCTGAATTTGGCTGAGTAGTTTGCCTTAATCCTAAAAATCAGGAAGCTAGTCTTTGCCAGGAGCACGTTGTTACCCTGAATGGGTTAACTCTGGCGCCCGGCTCATTTCCAACTGTTTGATTATTTACCCTTCAAATCCTTAGTGGTTGCAACATCTGGCATCTATCCTGCCTTCCACTGAATTTGCCATGTTGCTAATCCAATCAGTTACTAACATTCTACACTATAGAAGAGTTTTGGGGAAGAAAGTGTGGTCTGTTGGAGAAAACCCTGGAAAAGGAGTGTGGTGACATAATTTTCTAGCTCTCACTGTAACCTTGGGAGTATCACCTTGCTTCCAGGTGACCTTCTTTTATCACCTGTAAGTAGGACTCAACTGGCTCAGAAAAGTGCTGTGATCCCAAACATCATGGGGTCCTTGTATATACGCTATTCCTCCCCACTCACTTGACTGGACTCCTGGACTCTTGGACTCTCCTCCCTGCTGCTTTTTATTTAAAAATTAACAATATATACATTTTTAAACATATTTATTTATTTTAGGGAGTGGGGGTTGGTGAAGAGGGAGAGACAGAATTCTGAAGAAGACCGCGCTGAGTGCAGGGCCCAGCGTGGGGCTCGATCTCATGGCCCTGAGATCATGACCTGAGCTGAAACCAAGAGGCAGATTGTCAACTGACTGTTCCCCGCTTCCCTGGCAAATTAACAATATTTTGAGATGCAACACCCATGCCAGTGTTACTATGGAGCAGGTCCTGTTCTCCCATGTCCTATAAAGGAAATGATATCAGTCTCCTCTAAGGTCATTAGTGGGTTATTTCTAATATTTCATAGCTCTATCACTGTTATCACATTCTCTGGTTTACTATTACTTTCAGAAGCATGTTGGAGTCCTGGCAGGCTGGACCTGCTGCAGCTCCATTTACCTGGTTCCCAGAGGCAAAAACTTGCAAGTTTTCCTTGCTGACCTATCCATTGTCTTTAGCTTTCCTCCCTAGTCCACATCCTCAGTGCAATCAGGATAGTGGTTCCCAGTTCCTTCATTTCCTCTTGGACACTGTCCGCACCTCTCCAACCCTGCGGCCACTGGCTGTTTTGTTCAGGCTCTCCTCTTCCTCTTTCTCTGCTGGTGCACCTTTCTTCCAAGCTATTTCCCCAGACCTTCTGCCAACAGTTGCCTGCACTACATCTGTAGTGATCCTGCTTAAAGATCTTTCTTAAATGCATCTCTCAAGGACCCTTGATGACCTTTATTGGGGTTGGTGTCACAGGTGTGTGACTGTGCAGGGGCACAGAGCCCCCTGATGGGTTTAATGTTCTGTGGTCACAATCTTGAACTTCTTACAAATCTTTATTTTCTTCTTCTTATTATTCTTTTTTTAGATTTTATTTATTTATTCTAGAGAGAGAGAGAGCAAGTGCATGCATGTGCACATGAGCTGGGGGAGGGGGAGAAAGGGAGAAGTGGTGGGTAAGAGAGAGGAACAAGCAGGCTCTCTGCTGGGCGAGGAGCCGTAGGTGGGGCTTCATCTCATGATCCTGAGATCATGACCTGAGCCAAAATCAAGAGTCAGACACTTAACTGACTGAACCACCCAGGATCCCCTTTAATAATTACTTAAGCAAGAGGCCCTGAAATTTCATTTTGCACTGGGCTCCACAAATTACATCAGTAGGTTATGTCTTTGGAGTAGAATCCAAGTCCAGTAGAGTCTTCAAGTTTCATGTGCCTGCCTCTCCCAGGAAACACCTTGGCTACAGTTCTCTGACCTCAACTCTTGTGCTTTTCTACTTGTTTCCAAGCATCCTCCACCAACCATGCTGTTTGATCTATCTGGTGTCATTCATGCAACAACAGTTCATCTCATGCCTAATGCATACCAGAGACTGTCCTAGGGCACCAGGAATACACAGCTGAGAGCAGAGACCTGGTCTCAAGAAAGAGGTTAACTAAACATGGTAAAACCACCGCCATGTGGGACGTGCAAGAAAAGAGAACTGAAAGTATTATAAGCCAGTTACACACACACACACACACACACACACACACACACACACACACACAGCTTCTATTTGTCTGATTTTACTGACATAGGATCTGCATTTAACATATTATCATGAACTGGTACCTAACTTTTGAAACTTTTGTCCATATTTATATAAGAGTTTTCTCAATGTTTGCTTTTCAAAAATTCACATTATACATGTTTCCCTTCTTCCTTTTCTTGCTCAATAATTCCATGTGTAAATGTTCCCTAAATCAATAATTCAAAGTTTGGGTTATTTTAAGAATGCCCTTTTAATCAGTCCTTTTGTTTCCATCATTAAAATAGCTAGCTTAAAGTTCATTTTAATTCTGCTACATTGGAAAGGGACATTGAGTAGTAGCTGTTTTACAACTTGAGCTATTTGCTTATTAAAATCAGACATGTGATTCCACACTTGTATTTATTCCTTCAATTAGGCAACCTAGCATAATATTTGGAAATTTTGTTTTAAATGCTGGCTTTCCCTTACAATTTTGTTCTTGAAGCATCTGTTTAAGGAAGAAGCATGTAAGTCATAAAAGAATTCCATAAATAATGTTCAGATGAAAACTGCCAGCTCAGCCTAATTTTAGAGCCACATTACAAATATTCTGCTTAATGATTTTCACTTGCATCTTGGCCTCCTGTCACTTTCCTCTTTTTGAGGGAATCTGAGTTTTCCGAATGCTCCCCTTCCTCCCTCCAAGGGTCTCTAACTCACTGCTGACTCGGCGATTCCCTATGTACGTTCACCAAGAGCCACCAGCACAGTGGCGCAAACTTGGCCTTTCTTGCTCAGCTTGGGTGGGGGGCAGTTAGCAAACTGGGCCTGACTTTTTCCACCAGATGTGCAAAGGGTGGGAATTTTAATATGCATTTTAGGAACTGAAAGTTCTTATTTTGTTTTTAGGCTAAGGTACCTTGGGTAGAACCTAATTTTGATTGGGAGCCTGGCGGTAGAGCAGGAAACAGAATAAATCAGAGAGCAGTATCTCTTTGGGCTTGGAAACAAAACAAATGCAGGGAAACCAGAGACGTTCTGGGATCTGCTCCTCCTCTGGCTCTCTCCCCTTGTCTGTCTCTGTGGGGTGAACACCCTTACACCTGCTCTAACCTCTACGCCATATGTACATACTCACGTCCGTGGATTCTTCATGTCTCCACTGAAACTTCACTTCTCAAAGTGACGGCTTGAAGTGAAGTCTGGGGCGCTCCCAGAAGGTCTTGGACCAAACACTGCCCTCTCTCCAAGCCCCCAGAACCTTCCCTCATATCCTATCACCAACTGGGACCGCTGATTCATTTGCGAGAATACTGGCTTTTGTCTGTTTCCCTAGTGGGTATGCTCTTTGAAGGCAGAGCATAGAAGAAAACATAGAAAGACGGGTATGCAAGGACTTTATGTGAGATTCATAGAACTTCTGTAATCGTGGAAATGTTCTAAATCTGTGCTCTCTGTTATGGTGGACACAAACTGTTGAGTATTTGAAATGTGGCCAGAGGTATAGAGTTTTTAATCCTATTTAATTTTAATTCCTTTGAATGTAAGTTCCAATAGCCTCATGTGGCTTTTGTGCTTTCCAGCGCTGCCTGGGAACTCAGTTAGAGGGGTATGGATGGAACACCACCGTCACGGACTGGAGGTGGGGAGGTGAGTGCTTGGGTGTGGAAGCAAAGGAGAGTCAAAGCCATCAAAGGGGATATTTTTTCATTTTTCATACTCAAGATATACACTGATCCACACGCATCCACACTACGTTGGTCTCTTCCAGCCAAACTGGTCTGAATGCAGGAGGAGGAAGGTTGTCGCCTGTCAAACGGGCTCTGCGGTCTTCTCTGACACAAGGTGACCTCTACTGCAGCTGAACAGGGTAAGCTCAGCCTCGGCTCTGTTTCACCCCTGCACAGGGTCCCGCTCACCTCTGGCTCAAGGAGACTGTCCTCAGTCCAAGTATGTTGTTGTGGTCCCCTGAGTCACCAGGAAGTGGCAGATCCTCACCGGGTGAGTTCCCTACACAGGGAGGAGATCCCTAACGTGCTATAACCTGAAAGAGCGCGTGTTTATCTTGCAGCATAAAAAGACCTGTGTCGGCCATACAGCACTTGCTAATCCTGGCCCCTCTCTGAGCCCAACTCAGTAGGTGGTAAGTCAAGAAGTGTATTTACCCTCTCCTTTCCCGCAACCCCTTGGCTGCGCAAGCCCGGACTGGAGGCTGGGCTTTGCTTTCCCGAGGGGTCTGTTTCCCAGGGCACATTGTTCTGCGTCTGTCAAAGAGCCCAGTACTTCGGATCATATAGGAGGCTGCAACCCGGTTGGCTCAGTTCTCTGTTTAGAAGAGCTGAATCTGAAAGGACTGGCTGAGAATATTCCCACTTGGAAAACTGTGTTAGCAGGAGAGCCACAGCATGCTCTTGTAAGAGCCCGCTTCAGCCGGCACCTGTGGACCCAGAAGGAAAAGGGGGGCGTGCACCTTCAGATGAATTGCCTGGCTCCGGGCTGCTTGAGTGAGAAGCAGCTTTCTGACCTTACTGAACCCCACACAAATATCTCAACAGCCCTTTCAGTTACCTGTGGACCTGTTTCTCTGCTGCGGACTCTATCAGGGGGGTTAGGTTGTTGGGACGCCACAGCTGAATTGTCTCCAGGAAATCTGCCTTCTCTATGGCTGGTCGAAGTTATTTAAAGGACATTTCATTGACTTAGAGGAAACAGAATATTCCAGGAGATGAAGTATATACTACTGTTGTTTTAATAATATGGTAGAATAAAGTAATTGCTACATGCCGTTTTTATTCCACCGAATTTCTGTGCCCTTTCAAATTTCTCCAGGGCTTGCAAGGGGGCTGATGAACCCATATGTCTATGGGAATTCGATGTACAAGAAGAATTTGTGCATTTGTACCTTAGGAGGAAAAATCCTGAATTGATATAAATATCTGGGGGACAATTCGTTATCCATCTGACAAAAAATACCCCACGCCATATGAAAACATAATCTAGCTCATTTTCAATACAATCTTAAAAAAAAAATAAACAAGCAAACAGCAGTAGCAATGCTAGAAGGAGGAAAAAAAAGGAGATTTTTCTTGAGACAGTTTTGAGCAGGAAAAGCTTTCCTGAGAAAAAAATAAAAATGAAATTGTATAGAGAAAAAGATAAAAAGATTTTACCACCACGAAAACTCAAAAACATTTATATGATGAAAAAACCTCATCAATGAAAGATAAACCGGTGGCTGAGATATCAGCATCAAAAATTACAAAGATTCACATTCTATAAGACTTCCTATAGATTAACGAGAAAAAGACAAACAGCTGAATGAGAAAAGGAGCAAATACCATGGGAAAGCTGAGAAAATACGAATGGCCAAGAAACGTGCAAAAAAAAAATTCACTTCTGCTACTAATCGCACAAATACAACTTCAGTGATACTGCTTGTTACACCAGCAAAATATTTTAAAACAAGGTACAGGGCTGGTGAGGATATGGAGAATGGGCAGTCTCCTGTGGCCTATGGAAAATTGTTTTGGCCCATTGACTGGGACAGAAAAACACTCTATTCAGATTCTAAATGTACTTGACCTTGGATCTGGCAATTTACTTCTAATAATTAATCCTACAGGAATACCTGCCCATGTAGGAATAGATACAAGTATCTGTTCTTTATTGATGTGAAAATTTCAAACGAGGAAAAGCTCTATGTACCAGGAAAAACCAGCTTTATGCTGTTCTGTGCTGCTGCTTTAATTTCATGTAGTTTCCTGCCTCTTTTTTAAAAAAAAAAATTTATTTATTTATTTGACACAGAGAGAGAGAGAGCCAGAGAGCACAAGCTAGGGTTGGGTGGGGTAGAGGAACAGCAGAGAGAACCAGAGAAGCGGGCTCCCCACGGCGCAGGGAGCCCTTTGCGGGGCTCGATCCCAGGACCCTGGGATCATGACTTGAGCTGAAGGCAGAGGCTTCACTGACTGAGCCACCCAGCTACCCCATTGTAACCCCCTTTTATATTGTGAGATGGCGAGGCTAATAACATCTGACCACAGAGCAAACGTAAGGCTACCTGATCACGATCCCACTGGGTTCTCAGCACTCTCCTCTCCAGCACTTGAAATGAAGCATATCATAATTCTGCTGCGTTGTGTGTTTCTTTTAGCCGGTACCTTTGTCTACATTTTATTTCTCTGAACGTACCTTGACGCATACTGCCCCCTCCTTTTCCACAGATGCCCCCCCTTCTGAACAGTCCTGCTAGCTCAATACTGTATATTTGCATTGACTAAAGTTTTTGGTGCTCTTACATGCAGAACACATGGAGAGACCCACGGAATGGATTGAGGGTAGCAACAAGGAGCAAGGTTCTTGGAACCAGTTGGTGTCCTGCTTCTGCCAGGCTTGTTTCTCTTCCCATGACCTTCCCTTCCTCTGGGCTTGCAGAAAAATCAAGCCAGGGGTGATCTAAGGGCAGGACTGAAAAAAAGCAAAGGGAGAAATGACATTTTATAGTTAAGGTCGTTTTTGGGTTTAGGATCACAGGAATCAACGCTGGAGAGGGCCTTATGGATTACCTGGTCCCACCCCCACAAGTGACCCTCTCAATAGCACATCCCTAGAGCTGAAACTCAAGTGAAATCAACAGAAATCCCTTCCAGAAAGTTCAAATGCGATGTATGTGGCATCTCTGGAATCAAGAATAAAATAAACTTCCTAACTGAAGTTTGAAATGAAGGCAGGGAGTTGTGCTTCTTTGCGCTGTTTATTATGCAAAGTAACAAAATTAATTTATGCAAAATAATACTGTTACTTTAATTTTATAAGCCGATTTATAATTATTCAAGCATTTTGGTATAAATCCCCATTTAATATTCATGACAACTTTGTGAAGTCTGAATTATTATTCTGATTTTGCAGTTTAATTATTATAGGTTCACTGAGGTTAACTGGCTTTCACATTAACACAGAGCTGCTAAATGGTGGAACAGGCATTCAGATACGAATCCCGTCACTCCGAGGATAGCACCCACCACAGCCCAAGTGGTAAAGACACTTCTAATACCAAAAATGCCTCACCTAGTGCTTCCAGCAGAATTAAATCAATGATCTCCTTTCCCTCTCTGGTGAGTCTCATTTCGGGGTCCACAGGCCCTCATTATTGGTGTGATCCCAGTAATTAAGGAGGCCAGAGAGGATCATGACACAGCACGTTTCCTTCAACAGTCACAGCTTTGAACGTCACAAATGACAACAGAAGCCAGGAATGAAGTCATACCAGTTTTTTTTTTTAAGTAAAAGCTCCTCTTTCTGGCATTTTTATTTATAGTATAATTAAATTTGAAGCAGGTTTGACAGTTCAGCCAAAGTTATAGAATCTATTATGCATTTGAAAAGAGAAAATGTAAATAAAACAAAAATTATTTTATGTTTAATTACAGGCAATTGACAGGATTTCGGGGGAAGTATTGAAGGCTCTTTACTCAGCATCCAACTCCTTTTTAATCCTCTTGGTATATTCCTATAATCTAACTCCCCATACTGGAATGATTCAATTTCACACATATTTTGCCCCTGCTGTATCCAGGATAGCGCCAACTGTTCATGTCAGAGACAGAAAGAAACACACTTCCTTTGCTGGAATTTTAGAAGCTGTTCCATGCAAAGTGAGATTCCTGCAGAATCGGAAACTTAAGGGCGATATGCTGTGATTTATAGGTTTAAGTGATCAAGGAGGCCGTCCAGTTGCACCGTTTTACATTGTCGTGGATGAATGAACACTCCAAGGGGTTATCTAAGATAGTCTGTGTCTTCCTGGCAATTTCCTTGAGAAATAATGATACCCAGTGGCAGAATGAAGTCTAAAATACATTTGTGCTGGTCCAAATCACGTCCTCACTGCCTCTAGTTCCAAGTTTCAGTTTATTCTGCATTTCTGACATGTCATGATACCAGGGACAAGTTCATCATTGTGTTTCTTTCCTTCTCCATGAATTCCAACACATGACTTCTCTTCGTAAGACTGCCAATGAGGAAAGTTTTCTTCCCGGATCCTATTTTGTATACTTATTTTTAAGATGGCACTTTTTCTATTTAATTCCTCTTGCAAATAGTTACCTCGTAGGGGGGGCAGGCTTGGCAGTTGTTCCTTAAGTTGATCATTGACCGACACATTTTCCCCTCTTCTAGACCACATGCCATGTGGTATCATTGTTGACGATTTTCTGTTCTCTGTCCCTGACCTTGCTGTGTCCACACACACAAGAACCTCTGGGAATATATGCTGAATCTTCCTTTTTATGAATCTGCAAAGTGGATGAACTGTGCTGTGTCCCAGTGTCACATTCATTCTCAATAATAGAAGCAGCAAATGTCATTAGGGTCTGATTGTGCTCCGAGTAAACGTGGGACATTTATCGTCTCGTTAAAGGATCTCACAACCTATGAGATGGGAACTATCATTGTTCCATCCACAGTGGAGGAAACTAGGCTGAAAGTACTTAAGGACATTTCTCCAGGTCCCAGGTTGAGTGGTAGAAGCTGGAACAAGCCAGTTTCACTCACCGTGATATTTTGCCTCCGACATGAAGCTGTGGGATCCCAGGAGGAGTGAGAGATGCCTTGGAATCTAAGTTTTCTTCCATGTTTCAATTTCTTCTCCAACATTCCCACCAGGTGGCCATTTTATCTGTGAATATCTGTTTTATTTATGCTGGTTCACCTTCACCTGTTGGAAGGGCCAACCTTATGTCAAAGCCAAGCCTGCTGCCTTTGGAAATGCTAGTTCTGCCCTCAGGGATCATGGAGGATCATCTAAATTTTCTTCCTGGGCATGGACTTCAAAACCTCTGAGACTTTTTTTTTTTTTTTTTTACCCTAATTGATCTCCAGTTAGTACATCTAGTCTGTGTATATATGAATGTCAAAGGCCTTTACAAAGCTGTACTTCTGTATTGGATCCCCTCAGTTTGCCTGTGTACCTCATAATCAAGCATTAACATCACTTCCCTAGCAGTTGGTTGTGAACTCTTCCAAAAGCTAAGCATGCCTCCCTCATTAGAGCACGTAACTCCCTTTAGTTCAAAGACAAGTTGTGCTAAGGGAGGTCAGGCATTGGTTTTCTGGAAAAGGAGAAGAACATGTAGTTTCTTGTCAGGTGAGTATTGTCTGCATTTCCAGATTCCCTTTCTGTCTCCTCTGGTGTATCAGCTGCCCCCACCCACTGCCCCCCCACAAGACCTCTCCTGCCCTCTAGTATCATCCAGTTTCTCCTCCGACTCTGACTGGTCCCTAACTACTGATGTATGTCCAACTCCCCCCGTGTGTTTCTGGGTTACTTAAACAGAGGCAAATCATAAGAAACTCTTAACTCTAGGAAACAAACTGAGGGTTCCTGGAAGGGAGGTGAGTAGGAGGATGGGGTAACTGGGTGATGGGCATTAAGGAGGGAACTTGATGTAATGAGCACTGGGTGTTTATACAACTGATGAGTCACCAAATTCTACCCCTGAAACTAGTAATACACTATATGTTAAGTTGAATTAAAAAAAAATTTTTTTTAAATTGACATTCTTTCCATTTTGGTATTTGTTTTCATGATAATGCTAGTGGTTGAGAATTTTCCAGAAATATCCAGGGAGTATTTTCCTTCCTTCCTCCTTTTTCTGTTCCCTCCCCTCTCCTTTCCTTCCACCTCTCTCCTCCCTTTCCTTCCTTCCTCCCTTCTTCCCTCTTATTCTTCCTTCATTCCTTCCTTGCTACCCCACCCCTGCTTTATTTATCTCAAAACATACATGTCAACTTCTTCAACAACCTCAAATTATATTTCCTTCATGGGAGTGGAGATAGGGAGCAAGAACACATTGTTAGAAAAATCTCTCCACGTACTTGTGCTATATAACACTCCATGTCATTTTCTTATTTCTACTCACTATTTTTCACTTGAAGGGAGTCTGGAAGTCTCTTAATACTGTTTAGTGCAATGTGCTCATATTATCCTACAGAAAAAAATGTCAAAGATTTGATACTACTTCAAATAATCAAAACTTTACTGAACACTAAGCTACTGGATTTGGGAATGTCATATAAAAATTGCCAATATTTAAAAATCTTTGATGTGAGTATTTCACTACAAAAATTAAAAATTTCCTTTTGGGTGGTCCCATCATGATTAGGCAAATGTTGTGAAAAGGTTTAAGATCAAGTGAATCAGAGCCATGGAAAGTCAAAAGGAAAAGGAGGTTCTGGTAAGGTCCCTTTTTGAGGAAAAGGAGACATAGTGTAAAAGTGGTGTCTCTTTAGGGTTCTACCTTTATTAGATAATGAAGGTACTATTCAAAATAAAGAACTTACTGAAACAAAATAACCTTTAACAATAAGAAAAATAGGGGCCTATGGGTGGCTGAGTTGGTTGGGCATCTGCCTTTGGCTCAGGTCATGATCCTGGAGTCCTGGGATCAAGCCCTATGTTGGGGTCCCTGCTCAATGGAGAGTCTGCTTCTCCCTCTGCCTGTGACCTAGCTCATGCTCTCTCATACTCTTTCAAATAAATAAGTAAAATCTTTAAAAAACAGAATAAGAAATACAAAAGAGGGGGGAAAAGCCCTGCTATTTACTGTAGCAACAGAATATGGAAATTTTGACTTCTAAATAATGAAAATACTTATGCTTCCTTTCCCTGGAAGAGAAAAAAGTATCTCTCCACATGGAATTTCTTGCTATTGTGAATCTGTGGGAAATTCAATATTATTAATTACAATAACAAATAAGAAGTCAGTACCTGTGCAATATTGTTATAAGAAGAAAACATACATTAGTACCAAAACCTTTGGCAGATGAAGATACTGAAAAAAAAGTCATGAAATGAGGAACGTTGCAACAAAACACTCTATTGTGAATTAAATATCATTAAAAGAGCCACTGCACATATGAAGGGGTATGAGGCACAGAATAGAAAAGATGAAAAACGGGAAGCTATGAAACAGGAGTTGATAGAACTCAGAAAAGAAACAAAAGAAAAATATAACAGCCATCTTAGATTTAAAGAGTAAATTAAAAGGTGTTCAAGGAAAAGCAGATATAATGGGAAGGACAACAGTGAGAGATGAATATAAACTGTAAATGTAGAAAAGGCAAAAACATTAGAGAAACTTCTTATTCTGGCTTTGATGGAGGGACAGTTAAAAGATCTATGCTTCCACTATAAACCGTTATAGAACTAGATGAAATATATAAAGCAAATGGTTCAGATACTGAACAAGCAGCAATGCAGGACTTGAATCCTTGAAAGAATGAAATCACTCAAGGAAACACCACATTGACTCTGGATTTCTGCCTGGGGCATGTTCCAAACTACCACACAGGGAATTGGAACTGAAACAGAGTTAGAGGTTTTTTCTGGGTAGAATTAACAAAGATCAGAGTTGAGGGCTGCTAAGAGGCTGGAATGTAAAGAGCATGGTTCCAGAGAAGAGATATTCTCAGAGAAGGGATTTCATAAATCTTCATAAGGACTCCTTTGAGTTTTGTCCAAATACTGAGCTTCACATGCTATTTCTTGAATCCTGGTGGAGAAAAGCTGAGCTAAGATTTTAGAGATCACACTACAGTATTGAGAGATGTTAAGTTTCTGAATAGCTAGGCATCTCAGCCAGGTCATTAGCTGAGATGTCCCTACCACAAAACCTGCCTTTGAGTATGGTTACACATTGCCTAGGAAAAGGGTTTCTCTGGATCCTACCAAGAAGGTCTAAAAATAAACCATGACTGGATCAAGCTTATCTTTGAAGAAAACTGCCTCTCTGCCAGAATTAAACTCAACATACTTTTAGAGGATGTCAAATCCAGATTCTCAATGTCTTCATATACACAGTGTCCAGTATACAAAGAAAAATTACTAGACATGAGAAGAAACAAGAAAATGTGACCCATAACCAAAAGAAAAGTCAGGTGAGTGGAAATAGGCTCAAATACAAGACATATGTTGGCATTAGTAGGCAAAGGCTTTAGGACAATTGCAATATGCTTGAAATTTAAGGGAAAATACAATGAATAAACAGATGGGGAGTAATGGCAGAAAAAATGAATCCATAAAAAAGAACCAAATAGAAATATAATTGATATATACAATATCCATTTTTAGATAGAATCAACATAGATTGGCTACTACAGAACAAAAACCAATTAACTTGAATAAAGAACAGCAAAAAACATACAAAGTATAGTAAAGAGAGAAACAAATGCTGAAAATATATCAGAGGATATACTGGTGACCTGGAGGAAGAGAAGGTAAATTGGGGCAAAAATAATATTTGAAGAGATAGGAGCATATTTTTCCTCCAAACTTGATTTAAAAAAGAATATCAACCTACAAATCCAAGAAAATCAATGAACACCAAGAAGGACAGACTCCAAGAAACAATTTCTAGCTAAAATATAGTCAAGTTGCCTTAAACTACAAATAAAGAGAAATTCTTAAAAGCAGTCTGGGAGTGGGGAGTGAGGGGGTATGGGAAAGTCAGTAAAAATTCTTAAGACTTCATTTAAAACATAATGGAGTCTCTAAAGCAATGATTCCTTAATGGTGCTGGAGTGAGTGGGAACTGTCAACCTATAATACAAAAATACGAAGGAAAGATATTTTGAGACATATAAAAACTGAGACTTTATCACCAGTAGGCTTGTGCTGTAAAGAATGCTGAAGGAAGTTCCAAATAATGTCAAATATAAGTTGATATCTACATGAAAAATGAAGAGTGTGAGAAATCGTTAATATGTGGGTAAAGATATTTAAAAAATCTTTTTGTTAATTTCTTAATATATTTAAGAGGCATTTTGCTATTTCAAGTGAAAATGATTATCGAGTATTATGGTGTTTATAACCTATGTAGAAGAAAAATTATGGAACAAAAATAGCACAAAAGACAGGAGGTGGTAAATGAAAGTATGTTAGGAGAGTCTCGTATTATATATGAAGGGATGTAACATTAATCCTGTGTGGAACAAGATAAGTTAATGATACAACTGTAATCCCCTGAGTAACTGCAAAACAAGGACGCAAATAAACAAATTAAAAAAAAAAAAGGAAACCCAAAGTGATATAGGTAGAAACCAGTAGAAGAAGTGAAATGGAATTGTACATAAACATTCAGTTTCAGAGATTCAAAATGCAAAGAACATTAAATGACAGAGCTGAAGGGAAGAACAGACAAATCCATAATTTTGAATGGCCATTTTAACAATCTTTTCCCTATAATGGATCTAGAGATTCAATATGCTCCTAATCAAAATTTCAGCAAGCTTTTCTGTAGAAATTGACAAACTGATTAAAAAATTTATATAGAGAAGTGTCTGGGTGGCTCAGTTGGCTAAGCGTCTGACTCTTGATTTTGGTTCCGGTCATGATCTTAGGGTCATGAGATCTAGCCCCATGTGGGGCTCTGCACTCAGTGGGGACCCCACTTCAGATTCTCTCCCTCTTCCTTTGCCCCCTCCCCCTCTCACTCTCTCCCTTAAATAAATTAACCTTTAAAAAATGAAAAAAAAATTATGTTGATATACAAAGAAACAATAATAGTCCAAATAACCCCCCAAAAGAAGAATGTTCTGGATTACAATACTGATTTTCAAGACTTACTTAAAACTCTATTAATCGAAGCAGGTTAGTATTGGCATTAAGAGAGACAAATAGATCAGTGGAACAGATTCCACAGTTCAGAAATAGAACCACACTAATAGGACCAAAATATTTTTGGCAACAATGATAATGTGGCTGGTGAATATAAGCTAAGTAAAACCTCTGAACATGTGTTGCTATGACAACTAGATATTTATATAAAAAAGAGATCAACCTCAACTAATTTCTTATAGCATTGGTATATGTTAATTTGGGATGGGTCAGACACTGGAAGGTAAAACTTAGGACAACAAAGTTTCTAGATGAAAACACAGGACAATATCTTTACCACTTCAATATGAGCAAAATTTTCTTAAAACACCCAAGGCACTCACAATAATTTATTTTAATTGGTAAATTGGACTTTATCAACCTTAGAACATTTTCCTTAACAAAAGGCATTACTAAGAACGTGAATTGGCCAGGAGAAATTATTCACTGCACATTTGACAAAGGATTTGTATCTGGAATAGATAAATAACACTCACAACTCAATAATAAAGACAAATAACCCAATTAAAAATGGCCAAAAGGCTTGAGAAGAAGACAAAGACTGAAAGGCATGTGAAAATGGGCGTAATATCTTTAGGAATCAGGGAGATGCAAATTAACCACAAGATACTCTTAATTCAACCCCTGGAATGATGAAAGTCTTAAACTATTGATAAGATTTCACAGAACTGTAACTTTCATGAAGTTCTGTTGAGAATAGAAAACATTACTACTACTTTAAAAAGTTTTGATAGCAATGGGGGAATGGTGAGCCCAGTGATGAATATTAAGGAGGGCATGGATTGCGTGGAGCACTGGGCATTATGCACAAATAATGAATCATGGAACACTACATCAAAAACTAACGATATCTCTATGGTGATTAACATAACACAATAAAAAAAATTTTTTTAATTAAAAAATAAAGCTAAAAACGAAGGGGGAAAAAAAGTTTTGGTAGTTCAAACTTAAACATGCCCTTACCTAGTAACTCCACTATTAGATATTTTTTTTTTTAAATTTTATGTATTTATTTGATAGACAGAGATCGCAAGTGGGCAGAGAGGCAGGCAGAGACAGAGGGGGAAGCAGGCTCCCTGCTGAGCAGAGAGCTTGATGTAGGGCTCGATCCCAGGAGCCTGGGATCATGACCCGAGCCGAAGGCAGAGGCTTTAACCCACTGAACCACCCAGGTGCTCCTCCACTACTAGGAATTTACCTAGGAGAAATAAAACGTGCATATTCCCAAAAAGACTTAGAATAATTATAGAAGCTTTATTTTCCTCCCATTTCTTGCTCTCCTCTTTGCTTTATGACTTTTTCCCCTTGTTCACCTAAACACTAAAGGGATAGGTCTCAGGAATCCCACATTTATGCAGACATTTTGTAATTGACGGCCAATATTTGGGAAAACCTGGGCTTATTCTCCTGTTGTCCATGTTGCATATAAGTGTGGAGATGACAACTATGATTCATCAAACTTGCATCAGAAGAACTAAATTCAGAAGTTATTTGCCTTTTTGGATTTTTGCCTCTTTGGATTTCTGCCTTTCCTACATGTTTGGTTTTGAAGAATTGTTTTGTTGTTGTTGTTGTTTGCTTGTTTATTTTGTTTTGTTTTGTTTGTCTTCTTGTGAATAAAGTGATTTGTTTAAATATGAGTATATGCTTGTGCATGTCTGTGTTGTATACACACGTATGTCTCCATATTTTTTGGTTATTTTTCCACCACATTTGTAAAAATTTTTAAACTTTTATTTTTTAAAAATTTTTGATGCAAAGATTTATTTATTTATTTTAGAGAGAGGGTGCACAGATTGGGGGAGTGTTAGAGGGAGAAGGAGAGAGTGACTCTCAAACAGACGCCCCACTGAGTGAGGAACCCAACACAGGGCTTCATCTCAAGACCCTGATATCATGACCTGTGCTGAAATCAAGAGTCCATCTCCTGCTGACTGATCCTCTCACAGTGGTTTTTTCTAGAAACTGGAGGCTATCATCCTGCCTTCTTACTTTAATTTCAATCATATATCAAATTTTAATGTGTGTATGGATTTGTTTTAATACTGCCTATTTTTTCCATATTTAGTTCATTGATGGCACATACTTTAATCATCATACTTTGTAGTGTGAATTAAGATTGGGCTATTGGATTCCTACACATTGTATTTCTTCTGTAAAATTATATTAGTGATATTTGGCCTTTGTTTTTTCATATCAATTTAAGTATCAGTTTGTCAAGCCTCACAAAAATTCTGTTATTTGATCAGTTTAAATATCAGTTTGTATATTCTATATCAATTGTATACTGATCTTACCCACTATAATTGTTCTAATATTTTGCCAGTAGATTGTCTAATAATTTGCTATTAAATTTATATATAATATTAATTATTTATATATACATGATTTTCCAAATATAAGATTTATACACATAAGAGATTTTTATATAAAAGATATACATATAATCAAAATGATATATATATAAGATTATATATATATATATAATCAAGAACCTCTAAATAAGGAGAGTAAATCTCAATCTTTCAATTTTTTTCAAATTTTTCAAATTCTTCAAATTTCAAATTTTTCAAATTTATTTCTTTATCTTATTGTACTTTTATGGCTGGTAACAATATCTGTTTGTGTTTGTATTCATTATGGATTCTGAGGTGAGACTTTTAGATATTCTAACTTCTTCTTGGACCATATCCCAAATGTGAAAACATGAGCACACAGACACACACAAATACAACCTCAAAAACCATAATAGGCCTAAAGAAATAATTTGGAATTATCAAACACCTGAAAACATGGGGTTGTCTAATTTTGTTTTTCATGTTATTAAAGAAAATTCTGAAGTCTGATCCTGCTGTCTGATGATATCTGTAGTTTTGTTTTATGTTTTTGTTTTTGATAGAAACATGTAATCAGGCTGCTTTTGAGATTTTCTCTTTGTCTTTGGTTTGAGAGCTTTTACAACCAAGTTCCTAGGTTTGGTTGTCTTTGAATTCATCCCCCTTTGTTTTATGAAGTTTCTTGAATCTATGACTTGATGTCTTACATCTATTTTAGAATTTTCTTAGCTGTTATCTATTTAAATCCTACCTCATTATCCTCCATTTTCTTGGCTTCTCTAATTACATGTACATTAGAATTTTTTACTATGTCCCATACATTTTTTAATACTATTTTTTAAATATCCCACTTTCACTTCCTCTGTGCTCCAATCTAATTTATCTACTGATTAGTTTTCCAATTCACTAGTTTTCTGTTCTGCTGTTAAACTCACCTTCTGAGCTCTTAATTTCAAGAAATCATTTTCTCAGTTCTGAAATTTCTTTTGGATTCTTTTTAATAGATTTCGTTGCCTGATAAAAATTCTGCATCTGTTTCTTCATTTTCTTAAAATATTCATTATAGTTTCTTTTTTCTTTTTTTTTTTTCTTCTTCTTTTTTTAAATCACCTTGTCTGATGAGTATAATCACCCTATCATTTGTAAGTCTGTTTTTATTGTCTGTTTTGGTCAGTTGTTCCTGTCATGCTTAGTAATTTTTGATTTAATGCTAGGAATTGCTTATGAACTATTTTATAGGCCTTGGATGATATAAACTTCCTACAGAATTTAAGCTTTCTGTTGGGCAGTTAGGACATTGGACAATTATCATGATCCAATTATGGTCTATTATGATCTAGGCCTAGTCCATTTTTAGTTTGACCTTAATTCTGGGTGATGCCCTGAGATTTTATTTTCACTCTAAGACTTGCCAGAAGTTGGTAAGCTAGTCTTGGAATGATAGTCTAGTAATTCTCCCCAGAATTACAAAGTCTGGTCATATTTGTATGATTGTGGTCTCTGAGGCTAAGATTCTTAGTCATTTTATAGCATCTCATAACTTCATGGACCATAAACCTAATATGAAAAGAAAAAACAATCAGGAAACCCATAACGACCATGAAGAAATGACTTTAAACTCCGAATACTTGGAATTTATGGACTAACAATGTAATAATTTTGATGTTGAGGAAACAACCCGGTGACTACTCCTTATGTCCAGATTCACTAATTTTATGTCGCTTTGGCTAGTGGGTCTAGGGAAAATGTAAATTACATATATTATTATAACAGTAATTTAAAATAAATGAACTAACTATGTATCGAAAAGCTTTTTTTTTTAAAAAAAGATTTTATTTGTTTATTTGACAGACAGAGATCACAAGTAGGCAGAGAGGCAGGCAGAGGTGGAGGGGGGGAAGCAGGTTCCCTGCTAAGCAGAGAGCCCGATGCGGGGCTCCATCCCAGGATCGAGATCATGACCTGAGCCAAAGGCAGAGGCTTAACCCACTGAACCACCCAGGCACCCCTTAAAAAGCTTTGAGAGAAGATAGATGTCCAGTTTAATGGTTTTCCTCTGGCAAGATTTAGAATGCTTTCACTTGACACATATTTGCACATTTCTAAAGTTAGTGGTTCACTTCTTGGCCCTCACAGAGAGCTTTTGGTGAAGATCCACTTCAGAGTTTCTCCGTGGCATATAATCTGGATGTGACCTTCCACCAGCTGAACACTCAGAGGGATATAAAGCACATTTGTGTTTGCCTTTTCTGTTTGTTTGTCTCTTGTGCATTTTAATGGTTTTGCCACAGGCGTGATTGAGACAATCTTTTTCAGCCACAAAATTGCTGTTGTGTTTCCCCTATAATATGAATAATTTGACTTCAGGCATGCATGCAGTCTGGTTATGGTTAATTTCAGACTCTGACTGTTGAGAAACCTCTGCCCCAGTGTGGCACAGAGTCTCTTCTCATGAATTCTCAGACACTTGTTTCACAGAAGGCAAAACTTCCAAGGGTTAGAACAAACCCCCAGCCAGATGGCCACAGAATAATGGGGAAGTTTAGATGATAGAGACCAACATGTATTCCAGGGAACAGCTATGGCTGGGCTAGTATGTTAAGGTGGTGAGATACTTAGAAAATGAAATACATCAGATCCCTGATTTCAACCAGCTGCTCACCATCTCCAGATGGACAGAAAGAGTTCAATTTCCCCCTTGTCTTCTGTGACAAACAATACCTTATTATAAATTAACGTTTATTCAGAAATGTGCATAACAGCTGCAGGTTGCCTGTAATAGAATAAGCATACTAAAAAAAAAGATAAGCATCCAAAAAAAAAAGTGCCTAATGTGAAGTGTTCAAAAAAGATGAAATTGTCAGGCTCCATAAAGTAGAGACAATTCACTTTGGCTGTGTCTTGTGAGCTGCTTGCTTGTTTTGTCTCTGTGCCTTTTCAAAATATGATGCTAAATCCTTGTATCTGTAGAAGGATTTTTGTTCTTGCTGTTAGCTTATGATCTTACTCTCAAAGAAATTTTATTCAATCTGTTTTGGAGGGCATAGTTTGCAACAAGCCATAAGGGAGAAACTCACAGAGTTTTGTTTTGTTCTGTTATCTGTTTTTTTGTTTTTTGTTTTTATAGTGAATGATCATGTTTTGTTCGTTTCCAAACTCCTTCACTATTTGTATTTGAAAAACTAGTCTTGTGAACAAACGAGTTAGAGCAAATTTTCTTGTTCTCGGAAAAACAACTTACCTATTATGCTATGAATCAAACTTCAGTTTTTGATTTTAAACCCTTCTGGAATGAGGTTGTATTGGGAAGAAACTGAAAGCTTAATTTCTATTTCAAATTTGCATGTACTGTGTAGAGAATAGAGTTATCCTTTTGAAATCACTTTCCTCTTGGAACTGTCTGGAATAAATGGACATGATTTAGAGAGTCCAAGGCACTTGATGACTTTCAGATGCCCTGCTTGACTTTCCAAGGCAATTGCACTGGCTAAAGAGAACTCATGGATTCTCTTTTCCATGGGTTCTCAATCCAAGGTAATTGTCTGCTTCCTTTCAGCTCTTTATTTAAATTCCAGAGAAGCTACAGATGAGAAACTCAATCCATGTAATGGCTCCAAAAGAGGTCACCCTGCCCATTTTGTTTTTAAAATAAATAGATGTCCTCTCTCCACCTTAATGTGGGACTGACACATCCCTGGTTTAAGGAGACAATTCCTTTAGGGCTAAGATTTTTAACTTACCTTGCTGGTTCACCTACCTACCCGTGGAGGATCAGATGCATTTTCTTCTCTCTCCCCACAGATACACATATATCCAAAATTTAGCATACAGTTTGCAGGGGTTAAAAATCTTCTTGAAGTTATTTGATGCACACCAAGTGTAGAATCCCTGCTTCAGAGGCATTTGAAGTAGAAGTTCAAAGCCCAGGCTTTGCAGTTAGACAACTTGACTCTGAAACTCAGTTTTGCCACTTAATAACTGTGGGAATTTAGACAAAATACTTAAAATCATAGCACATCACGTTTCTCATTGATAAAATGAATATTATAGCACATACCTAATGGATTAGTTATGGAGGATATCAAAATGCTATATAAACCGTGAGAAATGAAAATAGAAAAATCACAACTCCTAATCTTGTTCTATAACTCACAAACAGATAAAATATCTCAAACGGTGATGTGCAACAAAACTATTAAAATTTAAGTCATTCAAATACCAGCTCCTTTGGAGCAGTGTGTTCTGAGATTAGACCGTAAGAAAATACTTTCCTAGGACTCAGTACGGACCCATGTGTTCCAAAGATAAGACCACCGACTGTGCCAGAAATTGGTTTAATTTACAGGTTCTGATCAGTCCCTGCCCAGGTTTCTTTAATAACTGTCCTAAAGCCCGTCTATAACTTTCTCTTCCTAATTTTGCATTTTAAGACACTATTGATACTTTTTGTGATTCATGGATTTTCCTAGTAGTCTTTATGTGTTTGCTTCGATAACTCTGAAGGACCCCCAGAATACCAATATTGTCTTTTCTACTTCCCTTTTGAAGCATTTTTCTTCCAAAGCTCAGTTTTATTATTTATTTCTTTATTTATTTAATTTTTAAATGAAATTCAATTAGCCAACATAGAGTATTTTTTTAAAAGATTTTATTTATTTATTTGACAGAGAACAAGAGAGCACAAGCAGGGGGGATGGCAGAGGAGGAGGGAGAAGCAGGCTCTCCACTGAGCAGGGAGCCTGATGCAGGGCTTGATCCTAAAATCCTGGGATCATGACCTGAGCAGAAGGCACACACTTAACTGGCTGAGCCACCCAGGAGACCCCAGAGCTCAATTTTAATTTGGGGACAAGTGCTCCTCCAAAGGGTGTTGAATTTGTTTACTCTGCTCACTTACAGGGCCATGTCCAGGTAAGAAAGAGAGAGTAGGACTGAGTGGCTTGTCAACAGCCCTTTTTCATGAATTATTGATATATTTTGCCTATGTCTCTTGAGCCGTTGGTCTTTATATTTCTAGGAACTTCTTGTATATTAGGGAGATTAACCCATTATCTATGATATGAGTTGCAAATATGTGTTCCCCATGGGTCATTTGTCTTTTGTGTCCCCTTACAGATTTTTGTTTCTTTTAGTTTGTCATTCAGAAGAACTTGCTATCATGTCGACAAATGCACCAATCTCTTAATCGTTTCTGTATTTTGAGTTGGATTTATAAAGGTCTTTCCTACCAAAGATAAAGTTTGTTGGGAAAGAACAGGCAATCAAAAATGGCAAGGAATTTTTTTGAAAAAAGAAGAGTAAACTGTAGAGACCATCTCCTATCAGAGAGGAAAGTAATTTTAAATGTGTGTTCATGGCATAGGAAGTCATAGGTGGAATGGGAAAAGCTAGGAAACTAAAAGCAAGACTTCATAAGAATTTACTATTTAATACAGGTAGCATCTCAAAAGAGTGGGCAAAGTGTGGGCTCTTTACAGACTGGGATCGAAACAATGCAGTCACCATCTGGAAAAAAGAAAAAAATGAATCTTTACTCTGGATAAATTTTAAAATGGATCCAAGATTAAGTGTGAAAAATGAAACCCATAACAATTCGAGGAGAAAAGAAAGGAGAAATCTTTTATAAGTTTGATTTTTCTGTACCTGGCACGCTGAATATTTGTCTTCTGCTTCCCTTCCTGGCATGATTCTGTTTGTATAAAATGTCACATAAATACGTAGACATATGAATTGTTGCCTGGTGCGAGGAGGTGGGGTGGGGAATGGGGATCAACTACCTCAAATGGACATAGGGGACTGTTGGGGGCCAATGGAAATGTCCTCAACTCTGTGGTGGTGATGTTACCATGATGGAATGTACAATTTAAAGTGAATGAATGCTACAATTATGCAAATTATACTTCAATGAAGCCCTTATGATCTGGCTTAGTGATCTCCATCCCTGGGCAGAATAAAGTCCATCTGTCAAAACGTCAATTCTTCCCCCAAGAATAGGATTAGGTAAGAATGGAGGTGATGCTGATGAATAAAGGGGACAGAACTACGAGAAAGGGAAGGTTTTCTTCTGAAGGTGTAATTTCTTTCCATCTGTTATCTTGCTTCCAGCAGGTTCCGACAACCTTTATTGAAAACGGTGTCCTAACTTGCTTCCACAGATGGTGACCAGCATGGCCCGCCTCATTGCTGAACAATAGCCAACATCCTTTATTGACCTCGGCCCAGTTGTTGCTTCTCTTGCTTAATTGGCTTTACATGGAAGTGCTTCAGCTGAAAGCAAGTCATTTTTTTTTTTTTAACGGAATTGTGCCAGAAAACAATTAATTTCAAATACGCAGCTTTTATATTTGCTGCTGCAGTTCCTGTCTGAGGCAACATTTATTTATGTTCCTGTCTGAGGATGATAACACACCAGCTGAAGGAACAAGCAAGCACGGACCCTGGGGAATAGCATTGTTGTGGGTCGAACTCTCCTCCTGGCGTTTGCATCCTGCAGCTGGGGCTGCCTTTGCAAAATGGTAGCCATCAACTGGACCCGGGGACTGGGGTGCTTTTTTCTTTCTTTTTTAAAATATAATTTATTAGCTCGTTCATAATCTGGCTAGAACCCTAACAACTGTGGGAATGTTCCCGTGAAATCCTACATGCAAAGGGATATTATTCGAATTCCGTGGGGATTTTCATGCCCATCTCAACCCCGGCTCTGTGGGAAAGAAAAAAAAAAAGTAGGAGAAAAAGAAAAGCATGCTATTTATTCTGTTTATGTCCCTCAGGAGCCTACTAATGTCTCATTTACCCTAATATGTTTCTAAATCTATGTTTTAGTATGCTCTACTCTGGTTTGGTTGCTTTATTTAAACTTGTGAGGACATTGTGGAAGATTGACCCAGAAGGACAAGCTCTTGGCAGGGTGGGAGCGAGGCACCCAGGATATCCCCCTCTGTGGGGGGTGCAGGCAGCTTCAAGATGTCCCCTACGTGGTAGCCTGATCTGTTGCTGTCTCACTCTCCATGGCTTGCGTGTGAGCTGGTAGCTTGAGAATTAAGGAGTGAAAGTGTTTTTTTTTTGTTTGTTTGTTTCCATGACTTGTCTCTCAAGCATGCCAAATGAAGAGCTTCATAGTTACTTCTACTTAGAACTGAACAACTCATCTGTCTCTTTGGCCATGGTCCCCTGTCCTGGTCATCTAATTTAAAATTTCCTCTTTGGTGTGGGTGAAGCCCTCTGTTGCCATTTGGTGAAAACAAGCCATGGAGCTTGTGCTGAGGACTTCTTCCTGTTTTTAAAAAAGATTTTGTTTATCTACTTGACAGATAGCACAAGGAAGGGGTAGTGGCAGGCAGAGGGAGAGGTGGAAACAGTGTCCTCACTGAGAAAGGAGCCCCATGTGGGGCTTGATCCCGGACCCTGGAATCATGACCCGACCCAGGTACCCCAGGAATCCTTCCTATTTTCTTAAGAAGCATTTGATCCTATTAAGAATTACCAAATCTCTTTGTTTACCAGTTTTGTCAAGTGGGGGAATAAGACACACTGATCATTCTTGTTTCCTTAAGCAGTCTAATCCCATTTCAACAAATGGATTGCCTCCCTCTCTTCCCTGCCTCTTATCTTCTTTCCTTCCTTAGACAAACATAAGGGATAAAAAAAAAAAAAATCACAACCAATGAAAAGACGAATTACAAGAGCAATATATAAGATCCCAAAAGAGGAAACCTCACTGATGCTTATATTGTTAAAGTTGAACTGAAAATTTGGCTTTGAGCTTCCCAGTGGTCAAAGCAAAAAACAAACAAAACAAAACAAAACAACAAAACAAAAAACTTCAGTTGTATGGGTCCCTTTGACCACACAGAGAACACGTACTAGTTTCATAGAAAAATAAAATATTCCTGGCATTTGTTCTGAAAGCTACCATCTGTTGCTCTACATGGTATAGGAGCCAAGCAACATGAAGTGTGTGAAGCAATGGCTTTATAATAAAGTTGATACTGGCTTTAATAACCCCAATTCTTTGGCATTCTCAGGGAACACTGAAGCATGATACAAGTGTGTGATTTAGTAAAAGGGGTCCTGAGAGCCTGGGCAGTTTTCTACAAACTAACGTAGATTTCTGATTCTCTCTCTTACTTAAGCTACAGATGAAGCATAAGCTATACTGAGGAATGGATACTCTGATTTTCAAGCCATCCAGTATAAGTATCAGTTATATTGGCAAGGTTTTTGATCTGAGGTGGGCAGCAGATAGCTCAAAGCTAGGTCCTCTGTCAAATAGCATCATGGCATAGTTCTTTCCTCCTCAAACTCCCACCGGTTTCCAAGGAATCAAAGTCATAAGACTGAAACCAGAGAAAGTGCTAGAGAATTCTTGAATGGTAAGGACTGAGCACATTGAAGAGTTGGCTTCATCTTAGAAAAAAATGGGGAGGTGATGAAACCTCTGGATATCTTCAGTGAATGCTGATTGCCTCTTTTTGACAAATGAAGTAGTCTAGCTCTGCAGTGCTGTCCATAAATCCTGTCGGGGGCTATTGCTTTTTGCCATTTCAGACTCTGGGTGAACCATCTACATTCATTAAATTTGCCAGGATGTTCTCATTTCACAAAGATCGGATATTGTGACTTCAATGTAGCTAGAAAACCCAGGTTAATATGTGCTTTTCTTGTCTTCTGTAATGAAAGTCCAAGATGGGCCCATCCACCCTTTTTGCTGAGAGTAGATCTTCTAGCTATCCATCAAAAACCAATGTTGACAAATGACTGAAGCAGTTCACTTGTAGATTTATCATGAAGAATCAGTTTTCAGGAAGCTAAGAAGTTTCTAAATATGGTCATGAATTAAAACTCATGTTCCTTTGTCTTACTATGAACTTTACTCCACAATTGAAAACTGCTCTCCAATTTCTTGGTACATAGTAGAGGTCCTCTTATCCCCAGCTTCCGAGCATGGAATCAGTGGTGTTTGAGACAGATTAATGAGGATCAAAAGTGAAGACTCTTACTCAATGTGAGGTAGCAGAACAGGGGAGTGAAGATGAAATGAGAAGTCCTAGAGGCAAAAGGGTATATAGTTAAAAATACTTACTTTGTACTGTTAAATAATTTCAGACTTACAGAAAAATTACAAGAATAGTACTATGAACTTATGATTAACCTTTACATTCCTCAGTTGGTAAAATTAAAACATATTTGCCTTTTCATTTTTTTGTTACATATGTATTTGTGTTTCCTTCCTCCCCTCTACTCCCTCCCCTTCCATTCCCTCCCCTCATCTCCCTTTCTTCTCTTCCTTCCTTCCCTCCTACCTTCCTTTATTTCTCCTCCTCCTTCACCCTCCTCCTCCTCCTCCTTCTTTTTATTTTGTGAAGACTTAATTTTTTCAGAACATTTTTATGTTCACAGCAAATTTGAGGGAAAGGTACAGAAATTTCCACTTAACTTTTGTCCCCAACACATACATAGTCTTCCCCACTATCATTTCTCATGAGAGTGGTACATTTATTTCAACTGGTGAGCCTACATGACCCATCATAAGTCCCCAAAGTCCATAGTTTACATTATGGCTCACTCTTGGTGTTGGACATTCTATGGGTTTGGATAAATGCATGTGCTCATTATTGTGGTATCAAACGGTGCCCTTCGATTGCTCTAAAAATCCTCTGTGCTCTGCCTACTCATCACTCCCAAACTTCAGCCCTTGGCAATCACTGATCTTTTCATAGTTTCCATAGTTAACTTTTTCCAGAATGTCGTGTAGTTGGTATTATACAATATATAGACTTATCAGATTGACTTCTTTCTTTTTAATAGTGCAGTTAAGATCCCTCCATATCTTTTTATGACTTGATGGCTCATTTCTTTTTAGCACCGAATAATACTCCATTGTCTGGATGTACCACAGTTCATCCACTTTTCTGCAGAAGAAGATCTTGGTTGCTTCCAAGTTTTGGAAATTATGATAATGCTGCTATAAACATCTCTGTGCAAGTTTTTGCATGGACGTAAGTTTTCAGCTCCTTTGGGTAAATACCAGAGTGAGATTCCTGGATAGTATGATAAGAATATGTTTAATTTTGTGAGAAACCACCAAAATGTCTTCCAAAGCAGCTCTTCCATTTTACATTCCCACTAGCAATGAATGAGAGTTCTTGCTGTTTTACAACCTCAGCAGTGTTTGGTATTGTCAGTGTGCCAGATTTTGGCCATTATAGTGATATCTCATTTTGTTTTTGTTTGCTTTTCCCTGATGAGATATGACCTTAAGCATCTTTTCAGATGCTTATTTGTCCTCTGCATCTTCTTTGGTGAGGTATTTGTTAAGATCTTTGGTCTGTATTTTAATCAGGTTGTTTATTTTCTTACTGATGAGCTTTAAGTGTTCTTTATATATTTTGGATACTAGTCTTCTATCAATGTATCTTTTGTAAAGATTTTCTCCCAGTGTGTGGCTTATCTTCTCATTCTCTAGACATTACCATTCACAGAGTGGAAGTTTTTAATTTAATGAAGTCCAGCTTATCAATTATTTCTTTTGTTGATCTTGTTTTTGGCATTGCACCTAAGGAGGCATGACCATATTGAAGGTCATCCAGGCTTTTTTTAAAAATTTTATCTTCTAGGACTTTTATAGTTCTGTGATATACGTATTACTTGTTTTACGAACCATTTGAGAGTAAGTCGCAAATACTATGCTCTTTTTTCTCTTAAATACTTCCCCATGTATGTCCTATGATTGAGAACATTATCCTCTAGGACAACAGTACAATGGTCAAAATCAAGAAGTTAATATTGATGCTATTATATAACTATATAAACCATATTCATTTTCAATATCTTTAGTAATAACCTTTTGAGCAAAACAAAAGAAGGGAAGATGTAGAAGCAGAGGTAAAGGAGGAGGGAGATAGAGAGAATGAGAGAGAGAAGAAAGTTTTTGGTTCAGGACGCATCTAGGATCAGACATTGTGTTTGGTTGTCATGCTTTTTTTATGAGTCCCCTTTAATCTAGAGTGGTTCCTGAGGCTGTCTTTATATTCCATAATTTGAATTTTTGAAGAATACAGAACAGTTATTCTATATAATATCCCTCTATTTGGGTTTGTTTTGTATTTTCTCAAGATTAGATTGAGATTAGATTAACAGGTTTTGGCAGAACTCCGCAAAAGTGGTGCATGCTTCACATCATGGGGCACATAATGTTAGTTTGTCCCACCACTAGTGAAGCTAATTTTGATCACTTAGTTCAAGTGGTGGGTATGTTTCTTTGTTAGTCTCTTTGGGTGTCCCCTTGTCCTCTTCTCTGTGACAAAACCATCTTATGTGGGAGTCCTGGAAGTTCTCCTTCCTTCTCATTCTCCATTACATTCCTGAAAGTCAATACCTCATAAAATAAACGAAGTTCTCTCTTGGTGATATAATTTTCTCAAAACAAAATTTTGACGAGTTATAATGCTTAATGAAACCTCCAGGGATTTTGGAAAGACTCTAATAGCAATGTAGTTGTGAGGTCTTCCACTTCCCTACATGAAAACAGACAGGACAACTTGATAGCAATATGGAAATCTCATGGACAACCCTAAAGACAAATGCAGAGATGAGTGTCCCAACAATCTCCAAAATGAAGACTGGGAACAAACCACCAACGACCACCAGAGCCACATGCCTGTATGGGCCAGAGCAGAGTGATACAGAGGCTATCTAATGGATTTGAGTTAGTGGAACTGAAAAACAGGCAACAGGTGCTTTCTGGAATGAGAATAGGCAAATTGGGAACATCTTAAACTGGAAAGTGACCAATGTATCAGAATAATGTTAGACGCTAAGCCATAGATGAAATTAGGTACAAGATAAAAAGGAAACCTCTGTAGTATCTTTGCAACTTTTCTGTGACTCTAAATTCATTTTAGAATAAAAACTTATTTAAATATATAAAAGTGAACTGTGGAGAAGTGTGAGGGTCTAATCCCATATAAAGAAAAAAAAGAGAACAAAGAGCAGAAAAATTTCCCTACAGGCAATGGGGCACTAGAAAGTAATACTCATAAAAGGGACAAAACTCTAATGACTGAAAATAAGTTAAAAGAAATAGAATATCGTGCAAGACATAAAACAACATCAGTCATAGTTTTTTTTTTTTTTTTTTTTTTTTAAAACCTTGGAAATGAGGAGAACGAGCTCCAGAAGGAATTGGAAATCAATGAAAAAGTCATTTTGGAACTAATGGCTAAGCTAGAAGATATACAAGAATGAAGAAACATAACAAATGATGCCATAAAAGAAGTAGAAAATAGAAGAAAGAAAATTTTGGGAAAAAAAGGGAGATGAAGGAGATAGAATTTGAGAGAAAGCTATACATATAGACGACAGACAAAAAAGTTCTGACTTGCGGTTAATAGAAATTCTCAAAGGGGGAGAAACAAAACAAGGTAACAGAACAAATACTAAAAATTATATTTCAGGATGCCTCGGTGGCTCAGTTGGTTGGACGACTGCCTTCGGCTCAGGTCATGATCCTGGAGTCCCGGGATCGAGTCCCGCATTGGGCTCCCGGCTCCGCAGGGAGTCTGCTTCTCTCTCTGACCTTCTCCTTGCTCATGCTCTCTCTCACTGTCTCTCTCTCAAATCAATAAATAAAATCTTTAAAAAAAATTATATTTCAAGAGAACTTCTGTGAGATTAAGAAAAAAATGAAACTAGATACTGTGAGATCAGGATGGTGGTTAATTTTGGAAGAGAGGAGGGGCTTGTTATAGAGACTTAGAGGGTAAAGGGCTTTCGGGGTGAGTAGAAAAGCTCTACTTATTGACCTGGATTGTTGTGAGAAGGGTGTTTGCCTTGTAATAATTCATTAAGCTTTAAAAAAATACATACTTGTTATCTTTGGGAGAGAATAGTGGTTGGAAGGGAACATGGGAGACTTCTGGGGGTGTTGGTAACATTCTGTTTCTTACTCAAAATGCTGGTTACATAATGACATATGTTTTGTGAGAAGTCGTGGAGCCGGCAGGTGTTTGCACGTCCTGTGTGTAAACTTGTGCCACACACACAATTCGGTAGAGCAAAGAATGCTGCCCTGCTCCCTACAAGATGCCAACTGTCCCTGTTTGCTTGGGACTCAGAGGTTTCCTAGGATGCAAAACTTTCAGCACCAGAATCCAGACAACCCCCAGGACACCAGAAGTGCTAGTCACCCTACCTCTAGTATGTGTATAGTTGGGGCTGTGCTAGACCGAGGAAGTTGTCAAAGTGCTGGTGATGCTGCATTGACATTGCCTTTGCCGCTGAACCTGATTACTTTTCATTGACTACAGGTGGGGTACCACCCAAAGGCAAGGGCACCTCTTCTGTGACTTGGAATAAATTCTTTACAATAAAGTTGCCTTGTGCTACATCGTGGCAACCTTGCCCTATCAAAGCCATCTTCTTGGAAGTATATAAGCTAGATGAAGCTCGAGACAGCTGCTGGTGTGAGAACAGGATAAAAATAAAGACACAGGAGACATTGAGGCCGAAGTGTTGGAAAGGAGACCACATTGTGTACTATCCCATGTCCTATATATTCCTCTGCATTTTTCCCATTGAAGGGAACATGCACTTTCCTCCTCCACCATTCTAAGGAAGTGGCTTAAGACAGAAGCCATAAAATAAAACTTTATTTTTTAATAAACACAACATTAGTGACAAACCCTGTTTCTGAATTTAAAGTATTTTTCACAAGTTGTTCACAGGAGTAGAAACCTTCTGTTTTGAATTCGTTGTAAGGAATGAAATGAAGGCTGGATCAAATAGGGTTTATTTTAGCCTCTTCCTACTTAAAGTGTGGTTTGTGGAATGGCAGCGTCATGGGTGAAAAATGAAAAATCAGGGCCTTCCCTCACATGCACTAGATCAGAATCTGTGTTTTAACGAGATCCTTAGGTGATTTGAGTGCACATGAAGGACTGAGAAATGCTATTCCAAACACCCCGAGTAGTATGTGGTCTCTGTGTGTGTTTTTGGTTTATTTCATTACAAGTGTCCACTTAGTTGTGATACAGAACACACATACTTATTACTTCTTAGGTAAAGCTTGCTGTTTAGCAAGGTATCTGTATTTATACATATCATGCTAGTACAATGCTTCTCAAAGAGGAGTCCTTGGGCCCCAGCGACAACAGGCCCTGGGAATCTGTTAGAGATTCAGATTCTCTGAACGCCCCTCCCCCTTTCAGACCTACTGAATCAGAAACTCTGGCGTTGGAGCCCAACAATCTGTTTTAACAAGCCTTCCTGATAATTCTGATAGCTTCTAAATTTCGAGACCTGCTACCATCATTCCAATCTCCTCCAGTGGCCAAGCAGGCCATCTTGTCATTACAAAACAATGCAGCAGGATTTGAAGGGGTAGAAGTTGAATGAGTAATGGAGACTTGGTAATATTGTAGCTCAGTTACATTATTGTCTTAAAAATAATTGCAAAAGTTATAGGTTCAGTAATTTTTAAAATCCTTCTGCTAAACACTTGGCCAACACCTAGATTTTCATTTTTAATCATAATATCCTCCCTGCTCAGGGAGACAGCTTCTGGTGGATGCCACAGAGATTGCCATAAACATTGCTTCGCTACAACTAGCTGAGAAGAATCTGCAGAGTCAATAACCCACTTTAAGTCAATGCGATCTTCTAAATGAATGATTTGAATGATTCCCAAAGGATGTTTCAAAAGAGTTGCCTGGCCTCAGACTGAACAGTCTCAAGGTCATTGCCTAGTCAAATACAGACAAGGGTTTTGTAAGCAAGTGCTGATGTGTGGGTGGGCAGGGACTGCAAAGTTCAGGAACAAGGAGACATAACCAAAGCATGATCTGATGGGACCCCCAAAAGTGCCAGGACGAGGTAGTACCCATTCCAAACAGGTGCAGATTCGAACCCAATGTCAAGGCAGGGCCTCCTCCCCAGGGTATAGCTGGATCTTCCCTAAGCCACAAGTGTTTACTATCTACTTCCTGGCCTGTCTTGTTTTCAGATAAAAATATTATGGGGATGTTTGCTTCTCTTAAAGCCAGGAAAACAAAATTTCAATAAATTCTTTTTAAGATAAATATTTAAACACGAAATAATTCTGAGTTTTAATACATGGGCTTCTGGACATTTCAATAATTTTTCAACTATTTTAATGTTCAGGGATAAAGAACCATTAAAAAATACATAAAGACATATGTATAGAAGGGTGCCCTGTCTATCACTCCATGCTCCATTATGGATAGATGAGGTACTGTTGGTTTCTATCTTCATTTTAATTTAAATTTTGATACTTTGTTCATTATGGATGTTTTCCCCATTAATTTCATTTTTTAAAAATACTTCATTAAAATAATATTCATCTTGATTACTAATTTTTGGGCACTTTCTTAAATTTGTGCCTGAGGTGAACACCTCACCCCACTGCAGGGCCCACTGTGAAGAATTGAGTTCTACTCATTGAGCTGGAAAGCATTCTGTTTTCTTTCTTATACATCATAGTAAAATGAGGACATATTGGACTTTGGAGTGAAATGGAATAGGTTCTCAATCTTTGCCCTGTCATTTACTAGGTTGTGATTTTGTCAATATCATGGATATAAAATATTATTTCATTGGTGTCTTAACCTCACTAATAATTAGAGATTTATAAATAAAGATCTCTTCTTATCTTTATCAGCCACTATTGTTTCATTCTGTAAATTGCATATTCCTTGCATATTTTCCTACTGGGTTTCTTATATTTTCTTGTTGGTTCAGAAGAAATTTTTACATCTATTGTATGTTGCTATCATACTAGTTTTATTTGTTACTAATCTCTGTTCTCATCTTTGGCTTTAGTAACGAAGCAGAAATTTTTAACTTTGGTAGAGTCAGATTTTTCCTTGTATAGTATATGCTCTTAGAGTTCTTCCTTACAGGATCCTTTCTCTCTGAGGACCAAAAAAAAAATATATCATTTTTATCCTTCTGTTAGATTTATAGTTAAGTTTCATAATTAAGACTTTAATCCAGATTGATTCTTCCCCTCTGTTGGATTACTTACTTACTATCTTTCAAATGCTCTCTCCCATATGAGATCCAAATAATCTTAATACCATATTAAAATTACTTCTTTCTTTCCCCCACTGATTTGTGATGCAAATCATACATAGGTTAGAAGAACTGTTATTGTTAAAATGTTCATACTGCCCAAATCAATTCCTGTTAAATTTCCAGCAGCATCTTTCACAGAAATAGAATGAACAGTCTTAAAATTTGTAAGGATCCATAAAAGACCAAAATAGCCAAAGAAATCTTGAGAAAGAAGAACAAAGCTAGAGCCATCAACCCTCCTTGATTTCAAACTGTATTACAAAGCTATACTAATTAAAAGAGCATAAAAACAGACAACATAGATCAATGGAACAGGACAGAGACCTAGAAATAAACCCATGCATATGTGGTCAATTAACTTATGACAAGAAGCCAAGAATATACAATGGGGGAAATAGTCTCTTCAATAAATATTGTTGGGAAAACTGGACGGCCACATGCAAAAGAATGAAACTGGATCACTATCTCACATCTTACACAAAAATTAACTGAAAATGCATTACAGGCTTTAATATGAGACCCGAAACCATAATATTCCTAGAAGAAAAAAACATAATCAGTAAACATAGGTCTTGGCAATATTTTGAGTCTGTCACCAAAACAAAAGCAAAAAAGGCAAAAATAAACAAGTGGGACCACATCAAACTAAGAAGTTCCTGCACAGCAAAGGAAACCATCAATAAAATGAAAAGACAACCTACTAAGTGGAAGAAAATGTTTGTAAATCATACATCTGATAAGGGGCTAATTTCTAAAATATATAAAGAACTCATACAACTTAATAGCAAAGAAAAGAATATCCACCCAAAATTCAATTAAAAATGGGAAGCAGATCTGAATAGACATTTTTCCAAAGAAAAAACACTGCTATGTTTGATACTGCATTATTTACGATAGCCAAGATATAAAAACAACGTGAGTGTCCATTGATGGGTGGATGGATAAAGAAACTTTTATATACATAAATATAAAAATTTAATATATATCTATAAATATATGTATCCAAATGTTGTTCAATCATTAAAGAAAATGAATTCTTGCCTTTTGCAACAACATGGATGGACCTTGAGGGCTTAATGCTAAGATAACTAAGTCAGATAGAGGAAGACATGATCTCTCTTATCTGTGGAATCCATCCATCCATCCATCCATCCATCCATCCATCCATCGAAACCAAGCTCATAAATAGAGGGAACAGATTGGTGGTTACTTGAAGTGGGAGTGGAGGGTGAGGGAAATGGTGAACTGTGTTTTGGGTGTGTGTGTGTGTGTGTGTCTTTTTTTAGTTTAAATAAATGGAATAATAATAAAAAAATGCTATATTAAAAAATCTATTAACAGACTCCCTGAGAATGCAGGTGATATACAATGCTGTTTCAAAATACTTATCCTATTGATTTTCATTTCTCCCTTTGCTCACCTCTTTCACAATGTGACCAGAGTTGTGTTTCTAAAGCATAGTCCTGATCATACCATTTCTTCCTCAAGACTATCACTGAATTAATTTCTTCTGGCTAGCTTTCCATTCAAGCCCTGTGGTGCTCCCATCCTAAACTCCTCTCAGTCTCAACCCTGTGCTCTGATTTGCTGCCATCTCTATCCATCTGGTAGTCCCCTGATTCTGCTTTTGGGTTTCCTCCATCATTCCTTCAGGAAGGCTCCCAAATGCTGACATCCCTCCTTCCGGGGGCAAGAACTTGGCCTTTACATTCCTTCTGTTTCTCAGGCTTTCATGTGCATGACAAGCTCACCGAAGGAGCTTATTAAAACGTAGATCCCAATTCACTAGGTCTGGGGTGGGCTAGAGATTCTGCATTTCTCCCAGGCTCTTCGGTGATGCTGCTGATGCTGGTCTGGGGTCCCCTTGTTAGTGGGACAGTGGTAGTTATCTACCACCTGCATAGCTGGTTAATTGTTTGGCACCCCCCTCTTGTACCCCAACAGACTTTGATCTCCTAGGGGATTGAGGGCTGTGTGTTTCTCATCCCTGCTATCCATTGCCTCACACCAAGGGCCCAGCCTAGGATCTAAATAGAATTAAATTAGGTTTGATGCAAACTGGGGAATAGTTGGGACAATTTGGCTCTAGTATCTCCTTTCTGCTGCCATCAATGCATTGCTGGCTCTGGAGAGGGGAGCCTAATGTCCTCTGCTGCCTAAGGAGAGGCCCATGGCCATTGGCCTTCAAGAATCAGAGCTTCTAGGATGCCTGGGTGGCCCAGCTGATTAAGCGTCGGTCTTCGGCTTGGGTCATGATCCCAGGACCCTGGGGTTGAGCCCTGTATTGGGATCCCTACTCAGTGGGGAGTCTGCCCTCTCCCTCTCCCTCTGCCCCCCACCCCTGCTCATGCTCTCCTTCTCTCTCAAATAAATAAATAAAACCTTAAAAAAAATCACACCTTCTCTGCAGTATTTCTGTGCACCCAAACTCTCCTTCAGGGAAAAGTAATTATTTAAGCAGATGACATCACCCACTAGGTCCAGGCCATAGCAGCTAGGAAGAGGAAGGGAGAACACATTTTCATAATGTTTGTGGAATCATGAATAAGCATATTTTCTCTGCAAAGTTGTCTCCATTTGAAGCAGAAGGAATGAAATGGTAAAATTCTTGTTTGGAGGTGGGCTGGTGTGTTCTGCTGCTCTCCTTTGGAAGTAACTGGAGAGAGGGAATGTTCAAAATTAAACTCATTTTTTAAAAAGGTATTCTTATGGGTCCCAGCAGACTATTCTTTTAAGGGACAGAGGTCACCCAGTGCATCTCTTTCTTATGCCTCCTTAGGAGAAGAATTAGGCAAGTGAAGGGGTGACAGAGCTTTAAAAGCCAAGAAGGTGAAGAATGAGTGGGTAGAAATGAACCACTATCCCCTGAGACCTGAAGGTCACAGGGATATGGCCAATAGATCCCTGTGGGTATTGGCAGGGTGCCCACGTTGTCTGGGTTACTTGGGACTTTCCTGGTTTCAGCACTGAAAGTCCCAGGTCCCAGGAAACAGCCCAGACGCAGGCAAATTGTGAAGTTTGGTTACCCTATAAAAGAAAGGTCACCATAAAGAACGTGTTGAAACAGTTCATTTGGCTCTTTGTTGTCTAAATTCTTCGACTCTGTTCTTCCCTCCTGATGATCTTCCCCTGCCTTCCTGGCTTCTCAAAAAGAATTTACCCACATTGCCTTTCTCCTTAATCCATCCTAATGCTGAAAACACCACAGGGGTCTGCCTTTCTAGGAACATTTTTATCTGTGAGTGAGCCCTGTCTGGGTGCATTTGTATGTGCTTGCGATCACATTATTAGTAACCACAATGTCGTGCACTTACTTGGTTTTGCAGAAAGCTACCCTGTATGACTGCATTTGTTACTAATAAGGACCTTCCCCATAAGAAGATTCTGTTGGGAACGATTTTGGCAACTCTAAACTGTTCTTGAAAAACACTAGGCTCCAAAAGGGCACAGGTGGCTTAAAGTGACGAGTCATCAGGAGGCGAACTGGGGTCTCCAGCTCAGAAATGCTCTGAACGCTGGGCATGTCCTGCCCTTGCATCATTTAATATATTTTGTCTTGAGGTGCCTGGGTGGCTCAGTCGGTTAAGCATCTGCTCAGGTCGTGATTCTGGGGTCCTGGGATCGAGCCCCTCTTCTGGACTCCATGCTCAGTGGAGAGTCTGCTTCTCCCTCTCCCTCTGCCCTTCCCTCCTCGTGATTGCTCTCCTGCTCCGCTGTCTCTCAAATAAATAAAAGTAAATAGATAAACAAAATGTTCGTCTTTATCTGTGTAAAGGTGGTGTTTCCATTCTTAGGTTATCTATATGTGAAAGCCAAGCTCTAAATTCGCTCCACAACAACTAGTAAAGAAGCCTCCTGTCTTATCTATGGTGGAGATACAACGACTGTGTTTCATTACTTTTTATTACCATCTTCCACGGCCTCCGAGCCCTCTAGTCAATTGGGAGAATTTCCTGTGTCTGATAACTTGAGATTTAGGCAAGAGGCCCCTGTCTGCTCTTGTAGCCAGAGGCAAGTGGAGAGGGGAACAGGGTCTGACCCGAGGCTCACAAACTATGTCAGTGCTGAGCCTGGGAAAGTGGACTCAGGTACAAGGCTTCACCCTGGCTTTCCAGTAGGGCTGGGAGAGCCACTGTCTAAAGAGGAGATCCAACTCACTCTCATTGTTACACTTGTGGCGGGAATCACATAATAGAGACAAGAAATTGGAGGCGTCTTCATCTGAGAGATGGAAGATCTGTGCAGAGACAGCCTAATCCTTACAGGGATTTTTTTTTTTCCCCCAAACAATATCTGATAACAGGTAAACTGTAGGAAGAGGCATGTGCTTTGTTTTTTTGGTCATGTAGGTTTTAACATCCAGCCTGCTAACAAGTCACCCAGGGGATAATGGAAATGATTCATCTCATTTTTCCCCCTATATACATTGTTATTGGCTTGCAATTTTTTTTTCCGTTTTCATAGCTGCTTTATTTAGCTGTAAAAAGGAATTATGAATGAGGAATTGAAAATGCAGGATTCGACAGATGGCCTTGGATTTTTTTTTTTATTATTTTAAATTAGAGTTGTTACAGGTACTAGCCAATAGAATATTTTTAAAACGTGCATTACTGAGGCCCCCAGCAGAACGCAGTACATTCAAATTAGGATAACCTGAGTATTATTCAAAGAAAGACTTCTTAAGATTGAGTAGAATATTTAGAAACCCACAAAGGATAAAGCAGGACTCTGGGTTAGTAACACAGTGGGGGACATCATGACCACCCCTATCACTAAAGGGGTTAGGGGAGGAAAGAGTTACTGGAACCCACGAACAGAGATTAGATGGAGTTTGTTACTTGTTAGGTGCTACCTACAACCTTAGGTCAAAGGGCATGACTACTAGCATGAGTAACCTGGCCCAGAGGAAGCCAAAGGAACACACTTCCACACCTACTCTCCTTCTGTTCTCTGGATGTTGCTCCCCACTGCAAAACCCAGTCTGAATCCAGCAGGTACAAGGCCAGTGAGATCTCTCCAACTGGGTCTGCTGGGGCAGAGATGAGGTTGGAGAAGGATGGAGAGGGGATTAATATGGGCAGAAAGAAACTACTCAGCATATAGTTTCCATAATTATTCCAATTTTGGACTCTTAAAACAATGATCCTGTGGAAAGTCTATGCAGTTATTAACCCCATTTATAGATGAGGAGACTGAGGCCAGGGACCCATGTCAGTTAGGTCACCCGCCAGGCCCACATCTTTTCTCTATAACCCCCCTACTCTTTCTTATGCTTCAAAACAGCAATGGGCTGGTTCATTATGGTGCCATGTCCCATGCAGCATCGTCCCAAAGCAGCCCAATACAGAAACTCAAGTAACTCCCGATGCTTAAAAAAATCTCTAAATCATCTTCCTATTTTCTTTGGTGCCATCATTTCTGCTTCTAATGGGTCGCAGTATCAATTTGACCTCTTGTGACCATCCCTGAGGTTGTTCAGACCTTGGTGTCGTATTTTTACAACTCTTCTGGGGTTGGTTGAAAACATTATATGGTGTGGGGCTTGTTATATTTTATGATTCAATATGCCCATTTAAAAAAATATTCTCCTGTCCCCAGACCTTTCTGAGTTGCTCATACTCTAAGCTCTATAAATTGCGAGGAAACTATTCCATTACCTGTATTTCCTAAGGCAAAAGGGCATGTCTTCCTGCCTGGACAGAACATTCCATAAATCACCCAGATTGGGAGGCTCCCACGGTCGCAAAGAAGTCTGCAAGTATTTATGCCGAGGTGAGAAGGCACGCTTTTCCTTCCTCATCAGGTACACATAATTTGCATATCCCATTATCTACTTATTAACCAGAATGCCTTGTTACAATGGCAGACTGTGAAATATGCACGCACGGGCAGTTAAACAACAAGCTCTCAGGGGTTCATCCTGCAATTACATCCCCGGTAATGAAGAGGCAAATGGTGAGGATGTGACAATGGGATATTCAGCAATGGAATGAAATCAGAATTTGATCTAATGCAACATGACTTGCTCACAGCACAGGTAGACTATCAAATGGTCTATGAGAAATCCAATCCTTGGTATAATCTTCCTATTAAATCCATTGTTCTCCTAGTGGACTGAATACCACACAGAACAGTATGCAAATTAGACTTCATTAACAGGTTCTTCCTTTTATCTTCATTCAGTTTAATGGTGACTTCAATTTTTTAGCTTTATTTACTCTGGGAATGCGAATGTTCCAGTAAATTTAGCAATAGGATGGGAAGGAAAACAAAACTATTCACTGATATCTAAGTTACATCTTTAGTACCATGGAAGACAAATATATACAAGCTATTTTTTTGAAAGCAGCTATCATCAGTTAAAACATTTGAGCTGCAGCAGGAACTTTGGAGTTTGCCATGTGTTAATTTTATACTTCAGAACCCTCCAGAAATGTAACCTTTGGGACATGATCTTCTGTTGTAACAACAGATGTACAAAGATATCTTTGCAGGGAGGAGAACTAACAGTTACATGGGTTTCCCCGGGCCAGGTGCTCTGCTAGATTCTCAACATATAGTATCTGATTGGATTTTCACAGCAACCCTTGAGGTGGCAGTTCTGATTAGTCAGTTTCTGATCTTTCTAAGCCCTTCTCAGCCAATCAGAATGCTCACAGGAAGGAATGATGCAGTCCATGAGAAAGGGTTTTTTTAAACAAAGATCGTCTCTGCTTTGAGTTGCGAGTGCCTTGGTGATCCCGAGGTTCTTGAAATTTCTGCTATTTGGAACACCACCATTATTTAAAATATTTATATCCAAGCCTCAGAATCTCCAGCTCTGGGCTTTGGCAGAGCAGTCCACACTGCTTGGGAAAAGATTGCTTTTGTTTCTTCCTGGCCCCTGGGTTATCATCCCTGGGTCCATCCTCAACAAATGTGGCCTGGCTCTCCTTCCAGTCTTGCTGCCCCTCCCATTTGCTGTGATGGGTAGATAGGAAGTGGATCTGCTCTAGGCTCTCAGATCATCTCATTCATTCCTCAGTCCTGTCCCAGGAAGAACCCATCATAAATATTGTGTTAATTCTGGGATCGCATCTCTCTGGAGTTATATCAATCACCCATTTGGAAAATGTGTAAGCTGTTTCTTTTACTAAATGCAAAAATTCTAAGCAGCATAAGACAGCTACAGGAATTTAGCCAGTGTATTTATTGTTCTGGAGAAGACATCTAATGCCAATAAAAATTAAAACCAATTTTTGTGTCTGCTTAGAAAGAAACCATTGGAAATGAGCCTTTTTAAGAGAAAGGCAAGGTTCTCAGCTCTCCTGACCATTGAAGTTTGGCTGCATTGCCTGGTCTTGGTTTAAATTTGAAGGTCAAATAGTTAACTTATGATAAATGATACTAGATTGAGGTTTGAGCCAAGGCGGAGAGTGTGGGAAAGCTTATAAGAAAACCATTAAGGCTCCAATTTTGCTGACCTGTGGAGGACTATGGACTGAAACAGTCTAGATTCTTGCACTAAGTTTTTGTGAAGAGGCCAGAGAAGGTATTAGTAGCTGAGTTGAGGTCAGAGGCAAACAGAACATCAGAACATGACAATAACCCCATTTAAGGGTGTGTGTACAAACCTGTCCTCTGAAATTTCAGATTTGCCTCTTTTTTTCTTACCTCCTCCAATTAGATAGAAGAACTATTATAAAGTGTTATGCTGGGCATTTGGAAAGGCTTTCTAATATTGCTTTTTCTGTGTGATATTCTCTTTCATGTTTAGTTGGGCCTTTGCAGCCATGCTGATTCTGATAGGTCCTAAAATAGGCTTCCAATTTATCCAGCTTTGTTTTAATACAACGACCATAGTTCTTTGTTCTTATTTGTTTTGCTTTAAAAATCTGCAGTTTCATGAATAAGTACTGCCTATGAAGATAACCATGGGAAATTTAAGATAAATTCCACTGTAAACTTGAGTAATTTCACTTTATTTCTTCTGACCTCATATTCCTGCCTTTATAATGAAGGTATAATATTGCCCCCTCCTTAACTACTAGAATTAAGTCAGTGCTTGCTACGTGCCAGGAATGACTAAAATGCTCTAGGTTTATACATACATCATCTCATTCAATTTCGAAATCACCCTAGGAGCCCATTATCATTATTATTTCTAGTTCTTTAGAGGAGAACACAAGCGCTCAAAGATCTCAGATTACCTACAGAGGTTAGATCATGAATTCAGTGTCCTTAAAAACTGTACTACACCGTGGATGTAACTTCCAGCTTTAACATTCTTTAACTCCACTTTTCAAAATAAAGATTCTCATTGGTTTAGCTATGCCAAAATATTAACTGGAATGAAATCATCCTTTGGATGATGGGGGAATATTTGATTTCTTCTACAAGTTAACATAGTTGTACCTTGAAATATTTGTCCATCTGTCACTGAGAGAGTAAGGGGAGTTGTCCCAAGCTCTCTGGCATGCTTCTTCAAGGAAGATGATCAATGATAACAATGGAAGTCACTTTCTATCTTCATCATGCAAGCATATATGGGCAGAGGTAGGAAATCAAAACATCATTAACATATGTGTACAACATATTTTGAATTTTAAACCGTCAGTGGTGGTTGTTGATTCTTATGCAGTAAAACAATGGAAGCAACTTTTCTCCTGTTGGGGAGATCACTGATTGGTGTTTATTTAGATTTTTATTTCAAAAATTATCAAAATTTTCATGCCTCTTCACTAAAGTGTCCACAGCTCCATGATGGCTGGAGAAAGTGGGAGAATGGATAATTTCAGTCCCATTTCCCACAGCACATCACAAGACCACTTTGTTAGGAAAGGCAGGTGGTGAGTGGCTTGGGAATAGATATTCTAGCTTTGGTACCGTCCATCTCTCTATCTGTCCATCCATTAAATCAGTCCTTTAATAAATATGTAGCAAGTATCTACTATGTGCCAGCAAAGAGCAGGATTAAGCAAAATCAAATTAATAACAAAAGTCTTGGGAACGCCCAGTCTAGTGAATTGGACAGATTAGTGAAGAAACAACCAGGTGATGACAAAACGTAAGTAGGGTTATGAGAGAAGACGGTATCAAATGCACAAGGCAAACACTTTTTCCAATCCTTTTGAGGGCCCAGGCATACTATCTGGTCCAGAGCCTTAAAAGTTGGATAGATAATCTGCATGTGATCAAGTACAGGGGGAGTGTCCCAGACATAAGCAAATCCATGAGGATTCAGGTCATATTCAGGTATGACCTGAATCCTCATGAATTCCAATGAATTCCAGGTTTAATCGGGCCACAGCTTAGAGTGGAGGATAGGAAGACATGACACAGGTAGCATTCCAAGACTTAAGTCAAGAAGGATTTTGCATGCTGCTGAAATACCTTAAACCTTAAAACAAGTAGAGACTATCAAGGCAAAAGCTGTCATGTTATGATTTGATTTTTTTTTTTTTAAGACAACACTGATGGAGAGGGCAGAGCACAAAATGCTTCCTTATCCAACTGAACTGTTGGACTCTGTATATGGAACCCCCTTTCCTCAGCAGTGAGGACTTTCAAGGGGTTTCTAGAAATGACTGCCCTTCAGTGATGAGACCAGCCAAACCCAGTTTAGCAAAAAAGGCAGAACATGGGCAATTGGCCCACAGTTTGGAGGCAATAGGGCACTTATACACCTGTTCGCATAATTTGCAAAGGAACTATAAAATGTGCAGGGCCATAATAGGAGCAGTCATAAGAAATAGTGCATTGGCTGATTTGGGCCAATAAAACCTCAGTGGAAACCTAGATTTGTTCTACTTTGCTTATCTTCACCCTTTCCTTAGCCGAGTAGCAGCTTAAAAAAGTGTTAGCACAATATAGCAGGGCCCAGAAGCTCAATTGCTTACTGCAGACTCATCTGTATGATATTTCCTCACGCAAGTTTTGGGCTGAGTGTCAGATGGGGGTGAGGTGGGGCAGGCAGGGTGGAGGACAGGCACCTGGCAGGTTGCTTTCGTTCAGAACATAGTATTCAAATGGAAACACATCTGAAAATACTTCATTAGTTGTGCAACCACACTTCTTTGTGCAGTTATCGGTCCTAATTATATGTTTGTCTACATTACTGGATTCAGTTTAGATTGTATTATCTTAGAAAGAAAGAACGAGACTTATATGCAACCTGACTTTAGCTTAATAACAGAAAGATGCAAAAGGCCGTGTTTGCATAAATGCTACTCGATGCTGACATTTCCAAAGACAGTAGGACGAGTGATCGAATAATAATTTAAATAATAAGTAAATAATTTAAATCTTGTGCTGCTAAAAATGCCTTAGAGTTCTGGAGTGTCTTATTATTTTAAAATATTCTTGGGGCGCCTGGGTGGCTCAGTGGGTTAAGCCTCTGCCTTCAGCTCCGGTCGTGATCTCAGGGTCCTGGGATCGAGCCCCACATTGGGCTCTCCACTCAGCGAGGAGCCTGCTTCCCACCACCTCTCTCTGCCTGCCTCTCTGCCTACTTGTGATCTCTTTCTGTCAAATAAAAAAATTAAAAAAATCTTTAAAATATTCTTAGATTCATGGCTTCATGTGATTCTCCGAAACCTCTGTTGCACCAGGGTGGTAGTATGAGCTCCATTTTTAATGTCAAATGTGGGGTAAGGGTTTTGAGAAGCTCCCCCAGCTCATCCTCTTCTTCCGAGTACTCTGTGCATTTTATTTTTTCCACCACAACAAACCCAGAGTTGCACAATTGTTCTGAGAGCATTAACTCCACAGCCACACACAAAAAAAGCTGCACTTGCAAATCCATCTTTTCTCTGACTTGTGGATTACTCTGCTCATGCATTAAATGTCATTTTGAATTTTTATGGATTCCAGGAGAAACCTGGCCAGTTGGAATCCCTTCATCAATTCCCTTCAACTTGGCTGAGTGGTGCTAGACAATATTCTCCAACTGGTCTGCTGCATATGTGCTAATATTTCCCATCGTGTGCTCCCCTGGTCCCAAGATCCCCATTGCCATTTTTAAAAAATCCTATTTTTGATTACAGTCGATTTATCCCAAAGGGGTATAATGGTCATAATATAAAATGGGATATATATAGAGAGAGAGCAAGAAAAAGAGAGGAAAAAAAGACAGCCAGTGAGAGCTAGTTTCTCAATTTCAGCCTAGGGTTGGGGAGATGCAGAAGAAAACTGGTTCAATCTGGAATCGATTATCTGGTATGATAGATGACAAGCAAGGAACAAAACAGATGGAAAGAGGGGTGAGTAAAGAGGACAGCCCACCTGATCCTAATTACGTACACCTACACTTGGAAATCTCTTTGCCAGACATCTTGAATAGCTCAAGACTAGGTGGAGGGGAGTTCCCGAAGACTCAGTGCAAAAATGAAAACTTCGGTGATGAACAAAGGGGTCACATGGAAAGAAATGTGGGAAATCATTGCTTGACAAAGATACCTGGAATGGAATATTTAAGATCTTGCATTTTATAATCATACATATTCTACAGATCTTGGCACCCTCTAAGGGCTTAATACATTTTAGATATTATTTTAGAAATGGAAGCTTGGAATGTTTTAAAACATAGTTTCCATTATTTAAAAATGAAATTCAGAGGGGCACCTGGGTGGCTCAGTAGGTTAAGCCTCCAACTCTTAGCTTCGGCTCAGGTCATGAACTCAGGACCCTGAAATCAAGCTCCATGTCAGGGTTCACGCTCAGCACAGGGTCTGCTGGAGATCCTCTCTCTCTGCTCTACCCCTGCTCTCTCTCTCTCTCTCAAATAAATACAAAATCTTTAAAAATAATAAAAAGGAAATTCAATGGGCATGGTGTATTTCAGAATTATTAGAGCATTTAACAAGATTCTATGTATCCACCAAAGTCATCAGTGGAGACCAGAGTTGACCCATGGCCAAAGGTTGACTGTCAGCCTCTGAAGCAGAAAAAAGTGGGGGAGAAGGTGGTGTTTGTCAAGTAGCTGCTGTGTACCATGAGCCTCTGCTTATAATTTCTCATGATTTTTGTGATGCCTTGAGGTGTATTTTATTCTTCTCCATTCACACCTGAGTCTCATAGAGGTTAAGTCACCCAACATCACATAGTAAGTGCTGTAACAAAGTTCTAACATCATTCTCACTAGAGCAAAGTATTTTTTTAAATTTTTATTTATTTGTTTTTTAAAAGATTTTATTTTTTTACTTGACAGACAGAGATCACAAGTAGGCAGAGAGGCAGGCAGAGAGAGAGGGGGAAGCAGGCTTCCCACTAAGCAGAGAGCCTGATGAGGGGCTCGATCATGACCTGAGTCAAAGGCAGAGGCTTTAACCCACTGAGCCACCCAGACATCCGAGCAAAGTATTTTAATAAAGACAAGAGACAAGAAATGTGGAGTCCGAGAGTTTCCCCAAACCTGGCTCCTGAGCCCCTGTCTCTCTTCTCTCTCCCTCCTCCTATTATATGTTCTTTGCACCCCTGTTCTAACACACCTTTGGTCTAACTGGTTGTACCAGATTTTTATTGTTAATACAGTCACTCTGGGACCAACCAGAATCTCCTTTGCTGTTTCATTCCAAATTCAAGTTGGCCCAAAGAGGAACTTGTAATGTTTTGGAAGGTGGAAGGAAAGCAGCTGCTCGTATTCTCTGAATGTCTTCCCCTGGTTACATAGAGCTATCGGAATGATGCTGAGGGGGTCAGGATGATCTACTGGTCCCGTCTTTGCTCCCCACTGCTCTGCCTCCAGCTCATCTCCCTGACTGCTGCTGCTGCTGATGACTGGCCATGCTAGTCTTCCCAACAGACACTTAGTGGTGGGTCTGCAGAGGTCACGGCTGCCCAGACCTTCCCAGAAGCTCCCCCTTTGCTGGCCCCTGAACACCTGTTCCTGTTCTGACTTGTCCACCCACACCAGTATGTCAGACAGGCTGGTGGGTGACCTTTCCTCCGACTTTCCAGCTTCCCTACTGCATCTTCATTTCCCTCAGCAACTCCACAGTTGTGAAGGTCAAAGTCCTGTACCCAATCCCTATCCTACAGCACACTGAGCGGCTCTGCATCTCTGACTGAATCTCACGACTGATACTATTACAGCGACCCAGGCATTTATTCATCTTTTCCATTCTTCTGTCTTTCCACACAATGTCCTGCATAGGTCCTAGCACACAGACGTTCAACACATGTGTGTTAAATTTTCAAAATTGTTTTAGTGAAGTGTACCTGACATACAATATCTTATTAGTTTCAGGTGTGCATCCTAGTGATTCAATATTTGCATACACCATGGAATGATCCTCATGATAAATCTAGTCACCATCTGTCACCATCCAAGGTTATTACAATATTATTGACTATATTCCCTCTGCTCTACATGACATTCTCATGACTTACTTTATCACTTGAAGTTTGTACCTCTTAATCCCCTTCACCTAATTTACTGGCCCATCCCTCCTGCCCCCGACCCTTCCCCACTTTGGTACCAACAGCTTGTTTGTTTTGTTTTTTAGATTTCCCATATAATTGAAATACTATGATATTTGTCTTTCGTTATCTAACTTAGCTCACTTAGCATCATGCCTTGAAGGTCTGTGCATTTTGTTGCAAATGGCAAGATCTTGTTCTTTTTCATCACTAATCAATATTCCCCTGTGTATATATACCCTATCTTCTTTATCCTTTCACCTATTGATGGACACTTGAGTTGCTCGAATATCTTGGCTTTTTTAAATAATAATGCAATGAACATAGGAGTGAATATATCTTTTTGAATTGGCGTTTTTATTAGTTTCAGATAAATACTCAGAAGTGGAAAAAAGTCCCTTTGAAGAGCCAATGAAAGCCCCTCCACTGAACTTTGGATATTCAGAAAGTCCTTCTCCAAAACTAGAAGGTTTTATTCCCCAGCTATGGCTTAATCACACCTGTGGGGTTATTGTTTATAATGCCATAAACTCTATATCCCGGGATATCTCATGTCTTTTCAGTCTTGCAAGAAATTCTGAGAGTTACTGCATTCCTTGAAAGCTCTGGGGTAAAGACATGATGAGGTAGAATAATGACAGTATATTGGGTTAGAAGACGTTGGTTGGGGTCTCAGGACTGTAACTTGCAAGCAGCCTGAACTTAGAGGTTTCTTTAAATTTCAGTTGAGGATTATAAACACCTAATTTATAGTTTTGAAGTGAGGCTCAAAAGAGTAAACGTGAAAATTTTTGTTAAAAATCTTTTATACACTAGTTACTAATTTACCTATCTAGATATTAGGTAAATATGTAAAGTACTTCAGAATTAGTGAGTTTTATAGCTAGCTAATTACTACTATGTATTTTTAAATAACCAAAATATAGTTATTAGTATTTATTAACTTGACACTTACTTGTCTGTAGGTTTTCACAAAATGGGTTATGTCATCCCATACCATCAAATTCCCTGGTCTCTGTCTCCACTGAGTTGACCTGACATGCACTTATGTAATTATATAGTTTTTGCCCAGTATCACCATGAAACTAATCAGAATACACTTTCTCCCTTTGGGAAATCGGGACAGCTTCCCCCCATTTAAAGTAAATATGGATATGTTAGTGTCATATCTGCTATGTTATTATTTGTATTCTTTTTGTTCCCTTGGCTTTCTGTTCCTCTGTATTTTTTTTAAAGATTTATCTATTTATTTTAGGGAGAGAACAAGCATGCAAGTGGCGAGAGGGGGAGAGAGAAGGTGAGAGAATCTCAAGCTGACTCTGGGCTGAGTGTGTAGTCTGATGGGAAGCTCAGTTCCACCACCCATGAGATCACGACCAGAGCTGAAATCAAGAGTCAGACACTTAACTGATTGAGTGACCCAGGCATCCCTGTTCCTCTGTATTTTTTTCATGCTTTCATGTGGGCTACTTAAAAATATTTAGATTCGATTTACCTATAATATTTGTGAACATATCACTTTCCATATGTTCTTACTAATTATTCTAGGTACTACTATATATATATATATACCATATATTCCACTTAGATCCCTTTACTTCCCTACTTTTAAAATAAAATTGTCTTAAGTATTTTCTCTACATACATTGAGCATATATACCTTCTTGTTATAATGTAAATAATATAAAAATAAAATTAAAAGAATCCATGAGATGAGGATAACCTTTTAGGTTTACTTTTATTTTTGCCCATTCTGTCATCCCTCTTATTTATGGTGGGTCCAGACTGCTTATGTTATTGTTAACTTTTTGTTGGAGAGCTTCTATGGCCATTCTTGAAGGGTAGATGGACCACCAACAGATTCTCTTTGTTTTCCTTCATCTGAGAATGTCTGTTTTCCCCCTTCATTCCTGAAGGATAGTGTTGCCAGGTATAGAATTTGGGGTTGATCATTCTTTTCTTTCCACATCTGCAAGATTGTGGTGCTACATCATCTGGCTTCCATGGTTTCAGGGGACAAATCCACTGTCATTTGAATTGGTGTTCCATTATGCATAATGTGTCTCTTCTGTCTGGTTATTTTTAAGATTTTTTTCTTTGTCTTTAGCAAAAATGAACTTTTAGTTTTAAGAAATTTAATTATGTTTTGTCTTCACGTGAATTTATTCATGTGAATCTATTCTATGTGAAGTTCATTTAGCTTCTTGAATCTGTACATTTATGCCTTTTGGCAATTTTGAAACATTTGAAGTCATGATTTCTTTTTTTAAAGATTTTATTTATTTATTTGACAGAGAGAGAGAGATCACAAGTAGGCAGACAGTCAGGCAGAGAGAGAGGGGGGAAGCAGGCTCCCTGCTGAGCTGAGAGCTGGATGCAGGGCTCAATTCCAGGACCCTGAGATCATGACTTGAGCCAAAGGCAGAGGCTTAACCCACTGAGCCACCCAGATGACCCTTGAAGTCATAATTTTTTTAGGTGTTTTTTCAATCCCACACTTCTCCTCCTGGAACTCCAATGATACAAATATTTGATTTTTTTTCTTTGTTATTGTCTCAGAGATCCTCGAGGCTCTGTTCATTTTTTTTTTTTTAGTCTATTTTTTCCCTCTATTCAGACTGAGTACATTCTATTGATCTGTTTGCAAGCTCACTGATTCTATCCTCTGTTATCTTCACTCTACTATTAAGTCCATCCAGATCATTTTAAATTTTGGTGATTTTATTTTTTTAGTTACATTTTCACATATTTAATTCCTTTTTATGACTTTCATGTCTTTGCTGAGTTTGGCTATCTTTTCCTTTTTTTTTTCCCCCAGGAGAATTTATAATTGATTGTTAGAACATTTTTATGACAGCTGCTTTAAAATCCTTAGGTAATCCTAACACCTGATTCATCTCAATGTTGATATTAGTTGATTATCTTTTCTCAATCACATAGTCATTTTCTTGGTTTCTTGCACAAGTAATGCTTTATTTTATTCTGGACACTTTGGTTATTATTTTAGGAGATGCTTAATCCTATTTAAATATTCTATTTTAGCCAGCAGTGGCTTTGTTCAGGTTTATTATTCTAAGTTCTAGCCTATTTTTATGAACTTTATTTCCAATGACAATTTTTAGTGTTCAGAACCCTTGCAATGTTGTCTCCTTCTCCTATTCTTTCTCCCCGTTCCTCCTCCCCACTCCCCCTTCCCCCTCCTTTCACTTCTCCTCCCCCTCCATCTTCCTCCTCCTTCTTTTCCTGGCACTGATGGGACTTTAATTCAATTCCAGCTGGTGACATATGCATGGGGAAAGGCATTTACCTGAATTACCTGAGTCACTGGGCTACCTTCTCTCTCTCTCTCTGTGTGTGTGTGTGTGTGTGTGTGTGTGTGTGTGTGGTGGGGGAGGTCAGAAACCATTGGATCTGAGTGGCCTATGTCACTGGGTGGAGATCAGGGAGACAGAGATTTCCATGCTGATGCTGCTGTCATCTGCTCACCAGTGCCTGGTTGTGGGTGGGAACTAGGATGGCCTGGGATTCACTGCTCTGGTTCACATGGGTCAGACCACTTGCTGGTTTAGAGAGAGATGGAGAAGGACTTCTCTTTACCAGGCCCTCCACCAGACAAAGCAGGCTTTGCTTCTTTGTTTGTTTTTCTCTTTGTGTGTGTGGTTCTGGGTTGTGGTCTCTCCAGAGCCCACACCAGAGTATTGGGGAGACAAGACTATAACCCAGTGAACTCATCACATTTTTGTTCCTCATTCTTAGGATGGCAAGCCAGTCTACCTTCTTGCTTCCAGCTTTCAAAGTCCTTTTATCCTTGTCTGCTGAATAATTTCCAGGGTATTAAGTTGAACCGAGAACAAGAAAACTGAGTCTTATGTCATCTTTCTCCAGAACTGAAGTCTATCCAATGTACCACTTTTGATATGAAAAAATATCCATTATGTAATAAGTGAACTTTTAAGGTTTGAGACAAACATGCATGATATGGACCCATTTTAAAATATGCAGGTTCTACTTACAAATATGCATAGAAACTTGTTCAAACAACTATGTAACAAAATAGTAGCTTTTTTAGAGTAATAGAGTTATTGATGATTTTTATTACATCTTCATGTTTATGTGGATTTTAAGATTATTTTTACACTGAATATTTACTAATTTTATAATCCAAAGATAAAGGTTAGTTCTTATCACTTAACTGGTCTTTGAAAAAAAATTATACTCACTGGCAAATGAAACATAATCTTAGGGGATCCGGTTCTAATTTTGACAAGAGAAGGCCAGGGGTAGGTAATACCCTTGTGGTTTTTAAATCCTTAAAGACCTGTCAAAGTAAAGAGGAATTACATTTGCAATATGCTTCTCCCATAGGCAAAATTTCAGAATGAGGACAAAAATTACAGGGAGGAACATTTTGGCTTAATTTAGTAGAGAATATCTATCAAAGAAATTTTGTTCAACAATGGCATGATCACTTGTCGAGGGTACTAGGGAGAGAATGTTCTGTGATGGGAAGGTCCTCCAGGGTGACATGTCCTTTCTGCCCAGAGCAGCTCTGACATTCTAATTATCTCATGTAACACGTTGAGACTGCCCTCCCACAACTTGGCTGTTCATTGGAAACTGCATCTGTCTTGTTTGGAGAAAGGTAAAGTCTAAGAGAGGGAACGTTTAATATTATGGCCTTCCTATTTATCTTTCCTTTGAAAGGACCATATGTTTCTCTGATTCTTTTCTGGTACCGATCATGCACATCTGACCTGTATTTTGGAAGTGAAGAATGGTAGAAAACCCCCTTTTTCCCCACCTTCTCCCAACTGTAAAAGAAGGAAAAAAAAGAAAACCTCCTTGCCACACTTTGCTCCTATCTTGTCCAACTCTTTGTCATTTTGACAACTAGATAAGGAGTCTTTCCCTGACATTTCCTTCGGGCTTCATAGTTTTAAATCACTTAAGAAGGTATCCTATATTTCAGAGGTGTGGAGGAGACGTAAGGCAGTGGGACTGGAAACAACGCTTCCCGGGAGGGCAGGAGCCCTGAGTCCAACTGTTGGTGCTGTGGCCCCTTTCCTGCATGCCACGGGGCTTCCTACTCAAATCTCTCCTCAGCCATGCTCCTAGGAGATGATCCAGCCCAGGAGCCATCCAGTAGATATTTGCTGAAATAGCAAATAAGTGTGTGAATCTGTAGAATACTGACGTTGATCTATGAGAGTGCTTTCCACATCCCTTTCAGTGGACCTGGAGGTCCAGTAGATTGTTCCAGAATCCTTTGTAAAGAGAGCAAAGAAGTTGCAGAGAGAACTTTGGCTGTAGGGCTTTGCATAAACCAATTCACAGACAAAACCATGTGACAGAGGATCAGCTTCCCTGGTTCATCCCAAACAGAGCTTTAACAACTCAGCCCCAAGCAATTTAAAACATCTCCTTTAAGAGCTAAACAGAGCCAAGGCCACATTTCAGTATCAATAGAAAAAGCCACAGGCCTCTCAGCGCAGAACCTGAAAAGAGCTTCCAGGGTGTAGATGTTGCCTGCATCGAATAAAAAGATGGAGTGTGCTTTAGAAACAGGCACCTTAAAATCTTTTCGTTCTCATGATGAATTTAGAGCACTCTTTCTCTCTGCTGGGAGCTCCAACGGCTAGAGCCAGCAGCCTCATGGCTGTGGATAAAAGGCACCTAGGAGAAAGGTAGACATTGCCTGCCCTCTTCCCAAGGCTACTACTGGCCCCTTCTCTTTGCTTTAGTCCTCCTGGGATCTGGCCTGCATTCCTTCTTTTGTTTCCACAAGCTTTACCCTTGGCTTTGCTTTTCTGAAGACGTTGAAAACTTTTTGACATAGAATCAACTTGATAAATTTTCACAAAGTGAACTCATCCATGTAATCCACACCCAGACCAACAGAGAGAGATTTTAGGAGAACCAGTGTGGTACTCACTGGGGCCCCTCCACTCCCAGCAGCTTCCTGGCTCCAGACTGGACTGACTCCTAGCCCAAAAGATTAGGTTTCCAAGTGTTTGAACTTGGTGCAATTAGAATCATACAGCAGGAACTGTCTTCTGTGTGACTTCTTTTGCTTATTATGTGGTGAGATTCAGCTCTGTCGCAGTGTGTGCTTGTGTGTGGAGCCTTCTCATTGCTCTATGGAATACACCTGCACAGATAGGTCAAGTTTATCTCATACCCTGCTGTGGATGCCCATTTGGGTTGCTTCCACCGGGGCTGTCCTGAATAAAGGAGGCTTGAATATTCCTGGATGTGTCTTTCAGTGAAGGTTAAGTATATACCCAGGAATGGAATTTCTAGGTCCCAGAGGAGTTAGCTTGAATCATTCCTACTGATTTGCTTTCTCATCAGCAGCTTATGAAAGTTCCTGCCATCTCACATCACTGGCGACACTCGGTATGGTCTCTATTGTGTTGTAGCCGTTTGGGTGTGTATGAAACACTGTTGCCTTGTGGTTTTCCTTGGTGTTTCCCCGATGATTAATAAACATGAGTCCTTTTTATTTTTATTTTTTTAGCCACTTGGATATTGTCTTTTGTGAATTACCTGTTAAGTTTCATTACCCTCCCTCTTTTTCTTCTGTGAGGTCATCTGTCTTTTAAAAACTAGTTTTATTATAGTTCTTTTTATTTTCTGAATAGGAGTCCTTTGTATATACACAAACCTGCATTTGGGCATATGCAAATAGATAGCATTTCAATAGTGTCTCTGTGGTTTGCCTTTTCACACTCAAGATAGCATGTTATGAACATAAATTCTTAGTCCAGTGTGTCATTTTTTCTATGATTAGATTTTTTTGGATATTGTATTTAGGAATATTTGCTTACTATATGGCCATAGACATATTTTCCTTAAAGTTCTGTTATTTTTATTTTACATTTAGGCCCACAGTATATCTAGCGTTGATGTTCAGTATTACATGGGGTTCAAGATTCACTTGGTCCATGTGGTATCAATTCCTTGCAGTATGTACCTTGCAGGGAAAAGACCACCCTGGTCCCCCAGCACAGAAGCTTCTCCTGTGTATTAACTTAGGTGACCATCTAGAGCCGTGCTGGTAGTAGGGGTACTCTGTCTTCCTCAACTATTCAATCTCCCGCCAGTTGTTTTGAAGAAATAAAATATCACAGAGACACTTAAAATCTCATGTTTCCATATTAAACTTATTTTTTATTCTTTCTTCCCAGAGTGCCATGATGCCGAAATTACTTCATTCGGTGTTGATGTTTTTACCACTCATGGACGTATCCATAAAGGCATATCATATTATTTGATCCGCTTTTAAATTTTTACAAGTAGCATCATGTGGGGCATATCCTTCTGTGACCTGCTAGCTCATCTCAATATAATGTTTTGAGATACATCCATGCTCCTATTTGAAACTTTCATTCAGTTAAATTTTAACGTCTTTATATATCGTAATGAATAAACATAGCACGGCACTGATTTATTGTTAATCTTTTCTCTTTCTAATGACTAATTGCTGTGCTTTAACTTTCGTTTGTTATTATGACTAATGCCATATGGAAAATTCTCCTTATGCATCTCCTTATGTTTACATGAGTTTTCTCCAGAGTCGATATCTAGAAATGGAAATGTTGGATTGAAAAGTGTCTGTACCTTCAATTTTTCTGGATATTTCCAAGTGCTCTCCAAAGAGAGGTGGCAAGTTATGTTCCTCCAGGCTGGTACCTAGGCTCCCCCAGCTTGCTACGTCTGTCCGTGTAGACAATGGCGCTTCCCAGGGTTACAACCTCACCAATACTTGCTTTTGAGAGATGTTTTCATTTTTCTGCTCTGATTTGTGCAGAAACAAGGGCCCATTACTGTTTCAAATTGCGTTTCCTCTGGAAGAGTGAGATTAAACAAGTTTTTAAATATTTACAGACGATTTGGGTTTTCTCTTTCCATTGTCAGTTGGCCTGTGTTTTTTACTCTCCTGTTAGGTTGTTTGTCTCCTCAGTTTGCAGACTTTAAAGAACAAAGGCTCCTGCTAAAGATACATTTACCAATTTTCAGAAGCACTTTAGAGACAGCAGAATAAGAGTTCTCTGGGATTATAGCAGTTGTCTTGACTATGGAAGTTTTCCTGTTTTGTTTGGTTTGGTTTTGGTTTCGGTTTCCAGTTTAATTACTGTATCTTTCATTTCAAAGATTGTTAATGGTTTCTATATAGTCCTTTTAAAATCCGTGTTTGGGGGTGCCTGAGTGGCTCATTGGGTTAAGCCTCTGCCTTCGGCTCAGGTCATGATCTCAGAGTCCTGGCTGGGATCGAACCCCGCATCGGGCTTTCTGCTCAGCTGGGAGTCTGCTTCTCCCTCTCTCTCTGCCTGCCTCTCTGCTTACTTGTGATCTCTCTCTCTCTCTCTCTCTGTCAAATAAATAAATAAATAAAAATCTTAAAAAAAAAAAAATCCGTGTTTGTTTAATAATTTGTTTGCCAGGTGGATATTATCCCTTTATTTGTCTCTGGGAGCAAACTAAAATTAACTTCTTTTAATCTCTTTAGCAGTTCCTTTTATGACACTGGTGTCACTTTGAATTTGTTCATTTTCATTGGTGGCAAGCTTGTATATCTGGTGTATTTTGTAATTCGGATGTGTCAACTCATTCTGAGTAGCAGGGATACTTGGTTTCCTTTTGTGTGTTTTCTTCCCCTCCTGGCCATCTTCTCCCCCCACTGCCATCATCCCTTCCTGTAGAAAGGAAGGGCAGGGGCGACTGGGTGGCTCAGTTGGTTGAGCTCCTGATTCTTGGCTTCTGCTCAGGTCATCATTTCAGGGTCCTGGGATCAAGCCCAGTGTCAGGCTCCTTGCTCAGCCCAGAGTCTGCTTGTCCCTCTCCCTCCCCACCCTTCTGCCCTGGCAGGCTTTCTCTCCCTCTTTCTCCTCACCAATAAAGAAATAAAATCTTTTTTTTTTTTTTTTAAAGGAAGGACAACAAATTTACTTCAGTAGGAAGTGCATTTCAGTGAAGAAGACAGATAAAAAAAGCCTGTGGTGATGAGGAAAGACACACAGATATTATAGAACTTAGCAGGAAAAACAAACCTCTTTATCATTTACATTATAGAAACCAGCCTGGGGTGAATGTAAACATCAGTAGCGCTGGGAATTTACACTCTACCCTGATTTTCTTAGTGAACATTTAATAGTTCTCAACAAAGGAAAGATATGAAAATAAAGTGATTATCATGTTGTAAAGAATTTACAAATATATAACACTGTTCCATTCGACTTCCCAACCACCTGCTTAAACTATCCTTCTTCTCCTCTGGGGAAGGAATAGGCAACCTGTATTTTTTCTTTTTAAACATCCTGACCATGAGGAAGAAAGCCCCATGCAGCAGGATGGGAACAGGATTTGGAATCAACCATCCTGAACTTGACTTTTCTTTCCATTTACTGACTTTGCACCTTGGACAATAACTTTAAACCCACCACAGGGATGTTTAAGAGAAGCAGAAACACGAATCATCATATGAGAATTATAGAAGATGACATTTGCAGAGCACCTTGACAGGGGTTTGATACCCAAGTGAACAACCAATGTTACCTTTCTTAACAGTGACCACCCCTTGAGGGGCGAGTCAGTCAAATTCTCCAGGTCCTCTCATCAGCAAAAGTGGGAATCATACCTAAATTACAGTCTGATGTCAGAGTTAAATGGAATAACGGAGTCAACGGAGAAATGCCGTGTAAACCGGAAAATGATCGAGACGAAAGAGACACTTTCTCTGATTGAAACTAGCGTGGCTGCCACTCTGCACTCCCATCCTGCTGTTTTTCCTCGTAGTACTTATCACTGCTGAAATTGATTGATGTATGTATTTTTATTGTCTTTTTTCCAAGAGGGCAGGAGCTTTATTTATGGCTAGGTCCCGAGAACCTCTTGGCACAGAATGTGTACAAGAAAAATTTGTAGAATGAAAGAATAGCATACGGTTTCACAGATCTGCTAGCTATTACAAAATTGAATTTTTTCCGCTCTTACTTTTACAGCGATAATCTCTGCTCTTCCTGCTACACAGCCTCACGGTCTACGATCTCCTTCTGCCTGTGTTCGATTCATTAATTTCTGTATTCATTCAATATGCATTAAGTAAATGGATTAAGTGAACAAGATTCTCCTAAATTCTTCTTTGCTCCTGGGAGGTCAACACTTTTGGGGTGCTTTCTTAACATCAGGCAATCACCGAGGCATTGAGAACCAGGCTGCTTATCTCATGGCAACTCACTATCTACCCGCACGTGAACTTGAGCAGGGAATTAAATATGGCAACTTTAACACTTAACTGCACAAGAAAGGCATTGTGACCTGTTGATTTGAATAGATATGTTTGCTCTTTCATTTGTTGGCATTTCTGTTGTTATCAGCTCTGAGCCATTTCCAATTCTACACTTTTACTTATTTGCAGGGTCTTCTGCTGACTCGGGAACATTGGCGATAATTACATCAAATGTTATCTGGCATTGTAACCGAGAGTCTTTTTAATCAGCATTATCATTCTTATACTGAATGTTACTTAAAGCAAATTTTATCTTTTATCTGAAAGAAAATGCAACTTCATAAATATTTAATCTCTTGGGAGAATTGTCCATGGTAAAGGAGATAACACTGTGTGTTAATAAACTTACTGTGGAATCTGTACTCATTTCCTCTTGGAGTGAAAAATAATTAAATTAAAAATAAAACATAAAAATTGCCCTTAAAGTCAGGGCATGTTCTCCAAGCATAACATGGCATTTTCTACTTCCATAATATTGCCTCGCTTTATTATTTGTGCAAACAATTCCCTCAGCCTCAAAATGTTCTTTATCTTACAATAGATGGTCTACTGGTCTTTCAGAGTTGAACTTAAACATCACGTCCTCCATAAAATTTTCTTCAGTGCTTCAAATGGAATTATTGCCTCCTTCCTTTATAATTATATAACTCTTCCAATACAAAAAAAAAAAAAGCTTTTCATTGAAGAATCTTTTCTAGGCAAGAATATATAAGAAATCCATCTTGGCTAAACACATCATACATTTTAACTATCACATTATGTGTCTTGAAGGCAGATACAGCTGCTGTGCTCCTAAGACTTCTACCTGAAAGCTGAAAATCATGGGAATTCGTTTTTGAAGCAGTTTACTAGTCAGGAGCTGCCCGTGTTTCTGTTCGTCCCCTGTCATTCTCAAAAGCATCCTGGATCAGAGCTGCACCATATTGTATCATTACTAATGCAAGAGCCTTTTCATACCTCTATTGTTTAATTGGTTGGCTGCTTAGAGTTAGAAGTTACGTCGTTTCATATTTTCTCTCGGTGTCAGATTTTCATGACTAACTGCTTTAACCACGCTGGGTGGTAGAGCCAAGCCCCTTGTTTACCGCTGTCAGTGAGAAACGCCCACAGCTATGGCTACTTCAGCATCCTTGGTGGGGGGGAAGCTTTGACCCCCCCCCACCTTGCTCTGGACTCCACACACCCACGTTGGCTCAGTTTCCTCAGCTGCAAAAAAACAAAACAAAACAAAAACAAAAAATGCCCCCTCTCAAGGCTGTGGGGAGTATTTAATGGGATAAAACGCAGATGAAAGACAAACTATGAACAGGGAAATGCTCACCAGTGTGGGCTACTGGTAGCGGTCCAGAGTATCCTGGAGAGTTCCTGCCCTTCTCCTGATCTCAGAGTCCTTTCTGTTTAATTACACATTTTTGGAATGATCATACTTTACCTTTGCTACCTGCCTCTTTGAGAGAAGGATGGACAGCCTCTGCATGGTCACGCGAGAAACGATGGTTTTGGATTCAGAGGACTTTCTAGGGAAGTGGATGTGATGGCGAGGGCCGGACAGGAGCAGGGATGGAGAGCCAGATGGGAGATGTGGCTGCACCATCTGGAGGGAAGGCACACCGGGGGACTGTGCCATGTCCCACTCCCCTGCAAGGAGGACCTGTCTGCTGGCTCACATGGGGATGCACGCGGGTCGGTGCCCCCTGGGGGAGGGCTAAGCCACAGCTGGAGCCCACCCACTGCCCACTTTGCTCTTTACCCAACCTTTCTGGCCCAGCCTTGGATGGACTCTGGACCCAGGACAAAAGCTGCCTCTGAACCTTTCATTATTGAGGGTTATTTTCCTCTCTGGGAAGATACACAGAAGTCCCAGTTTAATCATCTCTTTGGCAGGTAGGGCATAGGCTTTCCCGTTAATTAATCTTTAATGTCATTAATTGGCTTTCTGTGGGGTGACAGGGAAAGGAGTAAACACTGTCTGCAAATCAATTGAATTCTCCTCTGAACCGGCATTTAGTTTTCAGGGTGAATAAAAACAATTACAAACCTTTCACTGGCTGGACTTCCGGTGCCTGGCTGATAAGACTATTGAAGCCAAAAGAAAAAAAAAAAAAAATCAGACAAGGATCTCTGTTGCAGATGTGCTAATTGAAGGTTTTCTTTGCTACCAGCGCCTCCTTTTGAAATTGGCTCATTGATTTTCACCTCTGTGGTTTATTCGAATCAAATTCTCTATCCCGCGCAGACTTGCTGATGAGCCAATGTGTTGGGGTCACCCGGTGTCCCAACCCCCATGTAGGGACTATCATGGTATGGAATAGCAGTCCCCAAAGTGTGGGCCCTGTGCCGCCAGGGGCCCCATCACCTGGAGTGTATTAGAAACACAAATCTTTAAGCCCCACCCCCAGCGAGCGCATCTGAAGCTCAGGGGGGTGGCGCCCCGATTTGTGTTTTAATTTGTGTGGGAACCACCATTATAAAGCAAGGCTGTGTCCACTTCATTTGAAGTGAACGGCATTGTTGACTCTCCCTGCTCAGAGGATCTACTCGATGTGGGGAAATGTAAGAGGTGACTTGTTTTAATGGGGTGACTCTACTTGTCTTCTTGATAAAATGTTGTGAGAAGTAAATTGCTTTTTCTTGGCCTCAAATGCCCCTGCAACATTTGGCCTTGAGCAACTTCCGACCTCTGGTAGTGGAAATGGCTACTGCAATTTGTTCAATTTCTGATGTTGTTCCTAGTTTACTGAGGCAAAGAATTAGGGCCAAGGAGGTGGACTCGAAGGAGATAAGAAGCAGAGGGCAAGCGGCTCTACATGAAGGAGAAAATTCTCCTTGACTGAAAATGGCGCTCTGCTGAGGAAGGGAGAGGGGCTGAGTGTTGACCTTGGAAAATTGTTAATACTTCCAAGTCCATGTGGGAGGTGGCAGAGATGCCGAGAATGAAGCCTTGATTGCTTGATGTGGAGACTAGAAAGGAACAGAGCTTTTGCATCCTGGTTGGGAGGAATGACCACCTCTCTCTGGGGTGACCCATGTCACCTTGGCAAAGTTCTTCTGGAATGGAACAGATAGAAAGCCAAGCAGAACCAACTCTTTGGGCAGGTGAGGAAACCAAGTCTCAGAGTTCACCCCACTGCTCTGACTGACTCCCCTCAAATCCTTTTCTATGCTTGTTGAGCTGTGTGTTAACATTTGTATCTTTGCAGACATCCTAGGACCCAAAGCCAGTGTCATGTTTGTGATTAGAAAGCAGTGACCCTTAACCAATAGGACTATTTCAGGCTCCTAACAGGCAAGGACAAGAGTCACATAGTTCTCTTGATTAGAGGGGGATAATGGAGAATTATTAGAATTATTTTTAGTGTTTATTCCTTATAACTTATTAGGAAGAATTATTTTCAGTGTTTATTCCTTATAACTTATTAGGAAGCCAAGGACTACAAGGGTGAAGTGTGGGGGATTATATGACAGATTGTTGAGTGGGGTATATTAGTGAAGGAGAACAGGTCGTCTTGAATAGTCTTCTTATATATGGCTAAATTTAGGATCTTGAAATTCTCTTTCTTCTCCTCCTTGCTTCCACACTTCTCCTTCTTCTCCCTCCTCCTCCTTTTTTTTCTTTAATTGCCAAATCTTTGCATGAATATAAACAGATAAAGATAAGGCCTCTATGAAAACCCCTTCCAGGAAAATAGAATGCTCTTGCCTTATATTGTCATGGCTCATAAATACTTCTTCATAGAACATGGAAGCCCACTTAAAAGTATGTATCCTGTGGCAGATCCTTTCATTAAATATGGGAAAATCCAACTGATTTTATGATAGCTCATATACCTTAGAAGGAGTCCTCACCTGGAGAGTACCACATTGAATGAAATGCGTAAATGTCGGAAAGTTGTTCTTGCTTCTCATGGTCTTATGATTATCGATGGCACCCTGAAGCTGGGGGGATCCCTACAATAGCTAGTTGTATATTATACCTCAACAGTAAGGAGTTGTTGGGTAAAGTCTATACTTGAGATGGGGCATAATCTTGAATGAGCAAGCTCATTGAGAGTAATTCCTGGAGAAGTCACACTTCAATTGACATCAGAAAAGAGATGTTGGTAGCTGGGGGAGAGTGTAACTCAGTCTTAATGATGGGATCCTCGTGCTGCACCCCAGCATGAAGTACAGTCCACCTCTAAGGCTTGGATCCACTTGCTGTATGTCAGTTCAGCCTATCTCGGAACAGCTTTTCTAGGATTCTCATTGATCTCCATTTGTGGGGAAATTTCTGAAGGTAACATTAATGGGACAAATCACAGCCCAAATGGCTACCATCATGCTTGGGGCCTCAACTAATGCTCCTCATCTTCCTCCTGCATGGCCCATTGTGACTCTCTCTTATTCTAGAACCTCCTCTGTCATGACCTCCCTGATGAGGTGACCCAGACACTCATCCCTGAGGGGTCTGAGCCATGATCACCATGTTTTTCACAGGCCCTGAATGCTTCTTTTGCCCATTTAGCATTATAGTTGGATAGGAGATCATTAAAAACTCTAGTGGATCGAATAGGTTTCTGGCGTACTTCCTTCTGCTTCCACTATGTAACAATAGTCCAACATCTTCCTAAAGATCAAGGTCAATTGTCCCTTGAGCATAATGAACTTTCCTTGCAATCTGGTCTCCTGGCACAAGGAACCTGAAGTGATAGGACAGCAGCCCAAGCTTACAGTTGAATGGGACTCTCACAGTATCTCCTGGTAGAAGCATCCTCCTTCCAGGAATCAGAACCTCTAGACTCAAGAGCTCCAGTTGTGTGGATGAGAGAAAAATTCCTCAAGTGGCTCACTCAGTGTGAAAGGAAGTAGATTTGCTCCTACTTTTACTCCTTAGTTCTCAGGCTTATGATGTGTTCTGCCTATTGGTGCACAGAACCACACCATGAATGTAGGGTGTGTAAGAGGCCTTAGGTAGTACCCATCTTTGAGTGTATCATCTGCAAGCCAGTGCCTCTGTTGTGTCTTCAAAGTGTTGTCCCATGGCTTTATTATGCCTGCAGTTTCTCGGTGGTGTGGTATAAGATGGACAGATCCTATGATTTTGTGTCAACTGCCTCATCTTTTAAAAAAATTTTACTTATTCATTTGACAGAGAGAGAGGGAGGGCAAGCACATGCAGAGGGAGAAGCAGGCTCCCCGCTGAGCAGGGGAGGACTTGATCTTAGGACCCTGGGATCATGACTTGAGCTGAAGGCAAATGTTTAACGGACTGAGCCACCCGGTGTCCTTGCCTTACCCCCTTTGCTATAAAGTGAGAACTTTAGTCTCATGAAATGTTGAGGAGGATCCTCAATCAGTAGACCAAACATTTTTTAAACCCTCATATATTGGAGCTACTAGGCTCTGCAGTCAGAAGGGCAAAACTATATGTATATAGAATGTGTCAATTTCAGTTACCATGAATGAAAGGAATTTCGACCCTCATTGGAGCTCCACTGTAATTATAGTTAATTCTTGATCCTGGTCCTCAGCCTTTTCTGTCTACAGGAGAGGTGCTTTTCTTTCTTTCTTTCTTTTTTTTTTTTTTTTTAATATGCTGCCAAGGAGGACTTCTGTCTTCCATTCTTTACCTTAAATTAGTAATCACAGTCAGCCTTTTCTTGTCTTTCCCTGATTTGTCAAGAGCCCCAGCAACAAGCATCAAACTTCATTGTGTTTATAATTGCTGTCTGTCCTGAAATCCTCAAACACCTGTGATTTGTACCAACCTTACATTTACCATACACACCCGTACATTTGCTTCTGCCTGCGTTCTATCCTGGCTGACCCCCAGTGAAGGTATGAACAGTCATCTCGTGACAATGTACCAAGGGCTACTAGTTCCAGCCCAACCCCCAGCGATGTTACCCTCATTACTAGCCAGCAGACAAATGCTGCTAACTCCCCAAATCCCATTTGAGTTTCTGCTTCCTAGGACCCATCCTTGCAATAATGGCATTTATCAGCTCCCCTGGGAAAGTCTTTTCAGAGACTTTGAAATGGACATTTGTGTGCAGATAGTTTATAGGATAGTTTGCCAAGGAATATTATCTGGGAGGGAGGGAGGGATGGAGGATTGGGCAGGAGAGAGGCTGAATTGCACTGTTGGTGCATAATTTTTGCAAAAGGAAAATCCAACCTTAGCAACAGAAAAGGGAAGTACTGCTAGGCAGCCCAAAGCAGCAAATGTCTAATAACAATCTTCCCTAGGGATACTTTCCTTTTCGTCTTCTTGCGTGTGAGTGTGAGTGTGTTTGTGTGTGTACCTCTGCTCCTATTCACGCGAACATCCAGCCACCTTTTAGATTTCAAACCAAGTGGAAGCAAAGCACTTTGGATTGGAGTTTTTCTATTTACTTGTGTTTGCTGGTAGGGGAAGCCTCCCTAAGTTAATTATGCTTGCTTTTCCAAGAGAATAATATGCTCTCAGTCTGGGATAATTAGGCAGTCTAATTAACCTTTAAAAAAAGCAAAACATAGCTTTATAGTGGCTATATCCCCTTCATTAGGTTAGTTTGGCTCGTCTTAACTGGCATAGTTAATATTGCTGATTTGCATATCTTTTCCCCTGGTATTTAGCACCATAACTTGTAATGAAAACACATTTAGAGCACACTAGAGATTGAGTTAATGGAGTTGGCTATATCACAAACAGAGATTCTTCCGATGGTTATGGCTCTATCTTCATATTTACTGCAAGGCTCTTAAAGGTACAATTTAAAGTGGGGAAAGCTTTTTGAGTAATCATTTTTTTTAAATAATTAGCTTAGGAATAATTTGGAAACTATCTCTTGCAGCACTCTAATAATGTAAAGTAAGCTATTTCTGGAAATGTTAATGGAAAGTAAGCTCCTTGGAGATGGCAGAGTTAAAAGATCTGTAAGAATGGCTATTAATTATGGCCCAAAGCTCTCTTCTGTTATTAGGCAATACAGCTCTACAGCTAGATAATGCCGCATTCAGAATCCACAGTGCCTTTCCCATTAGACACAGAGATAATCTCAGCTAGCTCGGAGTTCAGGCTTTGGTAAAAGCAGGCCTGTCACAAATGGAAGAACTTTTTCCCTATACCCCTGCTGTATCTGCATGCAATTTCCTTTGACTCAATAAGGGGGCATGCAACAAATTCTTAGGACTAAATTAGCAAATACACCCTACTTATGCATTCCAGTACAAAAACACTGAGATTATTCTACTTTTCAAGACCTACTTTTTCTTCTACTATATCAAAGAAAAGCACACATTTCACAGTATCAGTGCAGAAATGCCTGTGAACTCTTGGATGAGCACACCTGCCCATTCGTGACAAGATGGGAGTGTTCTCAGCCTCAAGCCTTGCTTTTCCCCATCCCCCACGTTCCCTGGTTCCATACAGTCATTCTCTCCTTGAACAAAATTCTGAGAACTGCATTCAGGATGCATCTTCAATGTGCCCCATAGGTCCTGTATTTCATTCCCACCTCCTGTCCAACCAAACTTGTGATAAGACATAAGTTCCCAGAAATCTGACGCATTCACCTGCCATGGGCTCCCCGACCTTGTGTTTCACCTAGAAGCAGGAGTATATTCTGCTTGTGGTTGCAGGGTGTTTTTGACCTTGTCCTCTCTGAGTCTTGGCTTTGATGTATCATTGGAATCACAGGTGGTATCTAACAGGGCTATTTTTATGGTGCCTCCTGCCTAAGTGGGCCTCACTCATTTCAAAGAGATGCTCCAAGTGATCCTCTGAAGCCCTAACACTGTGCAGGAAAACTACGTTACAGTTTAATAGAGAGCCTGTAACAAATGTAAGACAGCTGTGAAGGCAGAAAAGAGAAAGGGTCTGACAATAGCTTTCAGACCCTTCTGCTTATTTATACCTCCAACTATTTTAAAACAAAAGAACTGTAAATCCTTCTATCTGGTATTTGTCTTCTCCACTGGTGAGCTTTTTAAAGCAAGGGGCTCCTTTACCGTTAACTACTATTTGTTCTTCCTTTTTCAGCTTAGCGGCACAAACTCCAGAGCAGAAACGGATTAGAGATTTATTATTTCAGAAAAGTTTTAAATAGGTTGCCAACAACAAAGGCCCTGCCTAATCTCATTGCGGACGCGTCAGTGGCTGTACACGTGTGAAACGAAGTTGACTGAGCCTGTTCCTGCCAGCCTACCTATTTTTATTTTCAGACCGACGTTCCCCATCATACAACCCATGAATGGCTGCTATCAAGAGCTTACTGTAATATACGAGACACTGGCAGTGTCCCTTTGATAGCTCTTCAAATGCTCTGGGCACCAGGATCAGAAAGTCAGATTTAATAGCTTACAAGATTTATCCCGAGCAAGTGAAATCTGAGTGGAAAAAACAAAACACAAAAAATAACTTGTAATTTTGGATGTGGAGAATGGAAGTGTTACTGAAGGGTGGCGATTTTGCTGGAAAAACAGGCTTTACGGTGTTGCAGTGGGAGCTGTTCTAGCACCTGCTGGGACAGCTGGAGAAGCACCTAGCAATGTATGGTGCGCATTAGAATCAAGAATGACTCAGGACAGAAATAAAGGGTGAAAAACCGAAAATGTCAGTCTCTCCACCACCACCACCAAGAATCGGTTAATTAGAGAGTCCTTCTCAATTAGCGTTTTCGGTTGTTTGAAAACAGGTAGATACTACCTTGCTGTTGTTTGAATAAAGGAGAAAGCACTAGGAGGAGAAAAAAAAAAACACCTAAGAATCTCAGTTGTTGATAATATAGACACACGTTTGCATACTCAACCATGCAGCATATATTTAGTGCTTACTGTCTTCCACCTGCTGAAGATTCTGTAGCGAGTGAGACCCATAGGTGTCAACTTCTGAGGAGTTTAGATTCTACTGAGAAAGAAAAACAGTAAAGGAGTAAACATAGTAAATATGTAAGATAATTTGAAGCACCCAGTGGGTGCTAATTCAATGATTGTTAACTAAAGAAATGGAAATGATAAGATGCTATTAAAAAAGAAGACCTTGATATGATCAAGAGTAACCAAGGCCAAGATGGGAAACCCATCACTCGTTGCGGTGCCGTGTCTACAAGAGTAGGGAGCTAGTCCTAAGGCATGCTTTCTTCATTTCATGTGCATTTATGGATCACCAACCATGACATGAAAACAAATAAGGAGAAGATCTGGGTTGCCAAAGAGGCCTTGATTAGCTTCAGGAACCTTCTTCTGACAAATGTTTCCATTTCAACTCCAGGTGGGTTTGAAAATAGTCAAACATTCCATTAAAAACAGGCACGCACAATCTTTTTTGCATGTCCAAGAAGAGTATGATTGGTTCCTCTCTTCTAGGAGTGAAGCCAGCTATGCAAATGCATAATTGCAAGAATAACTAGTGAGAGCCGCAGACAGGAGACTCAGGGAGAATTGAACCCTCTCAAAGATTACCACTCCGGAATGGGTTTTATGTGAACATGTTGTTGCAACCAAGGAAACAATCATGCCTATTTGTATAGTATTAGAAATGCTCATTGCACCCTGCTCATAATGAAATTATGCACATTAATATGGAGGGCTAATTTGTCTTTTGTAGCATATCAGAGGTCTTTTCTAGCATACCATAATCAACAGCATCATGAGTTCATTCATGTCCTCAGGGCGGTGAAGAGTGAATGGTCCTGACTTGAGAATCCTGATCTTTCTCCACAAGAAGTTGGTGGTGCAGGATATCTGTGAATCAAGGTAGAGTCTTCTCTAAACATTTAGGGCCAGAGCATAAGTGAAATCCCACAATCCTTATACCAATTTACGGAAAAGTTGTATATCACACTATGATGAAATATGTGTACAGATGTATTTTTAGTTGACTCAAAGTCAACAAAGTATCAAACAACTGAACTTCATTGTTGCATTGTGTTTAGGTGTTATTTTGAAGAGCCAGTGATGTTTAAATAAATGATTGTTTTATTGTGCAAAATGTTCCTTGCCAAACTTACCTAGTTGTTGTGTGTATAGCATTAATTCATAAAAATCTCTGAAACAAAGAATTGAAACCAAAGAGAAGCAAGAGATTGGATGCTCAGCACTATTGGGAAGTGATAATTCATTTCATTAGGACCCACTGTATTTCTTTTCTTTCAATATTTTATTTATTTATTTTTGAGAGAGAGAGAGATAAACAGATAATGGTGGGAGGCAGAAGGAGAGAGAATATCAAGCAGGCTCCTCACTGACCATGGAGCCCAATGCAGTGCTTGATCTCACGGCCCTGAGATCATGACCTGAACCAAAATCAAGAATCAGATGTTTAACTGACAGAACCACCCAGATGCCCCAGGTTCCATAGTAATTCTAACTGAGGAGACAGATGAGACAAGTTGTTTTGTCTTTCCTCCTACCAGGCTTTTAGCTTACCAAATCTTCTCTACACTCTAAAGCAGTCCATCTCTAACTTGAGAAGTGATGTAACCCAAAAGCTCTACAGAATTTGGATGTAGTTCTTCTTATCTGGGCCTAGGGCATGTGGAAAAGCATTTTTCTGGGCCCAAATATGGCCCAGGCATATGAACAAACTAAATAGGGTTATGAGTGTTTGTATGGAAATACTATACACCAGATCCAAAGGGACAGAGGGGCCTGTGTATTTTTTAATAAATACATTTTTTGGTGTGTTTGTAATATCTGGATTCTTCTAAAGAACAGAGACCCTCTTGCTTGATCTAAGGGGGTCCTGTCTGATCAAGCAATTGGCAGTTGGGTGTTTTCATCATTAAGAAAATTGACAAATATCAGGGTAATCAAAATTTGGTGTATACTGTATATACTTTTTTTTTTAAAAAAGACTTTATTTATTTGAGAGAGGGAGAGAGAAAGAAAGGGACAAAAGGCAGAGGGAGAAGCAGAGTCCCTGCTGAGCGGGGAGCCCAATGTGGGACTTGATCCTGGGACTTCAGGATCATGACCTGACCCAAAGGCAGATGCTTAACTGGCTGAGCCACCCAGGCGCCCATATATATGGTATATTCTTACATATGACCTAGTTATTGATTAATATGTTTTTAGAAGTGTCCCATTCTTTTTGAATCATTCTGTATAAGGAATAGTCCAGTCGGAAAGAGGCAGTGATGTCTGTGGGAAGGTAAGATGGTTTCTCAAGGGACATGACCCTTAGACTGCTTTGTTTTGTTTTGTTTTTTAAGATTTTATTTATTTGAGAGAGTGAACAAGAGAGAGAGAGAGAGAAAGAGAGAGAGAGAGAGAGAGAGCAGGGGGAGGAGCAGAGGGAGAGGGCCAAGTTGACTCCACGGAAATCATGGAGCCCGACATGGGGTTCAGTCCCACGACTCTGAGATCATGACCTGTGCCAAAATCAAGAGTTGGTCACTCAGTTGACTGAGTCACCCAGGTGGCCCTGGACTGCTTCTTGAAAGAAGAGTAGAGGTCAGCCAAGTGGAGCAAATGCAGGAGGGCATTCCTGGCCAAAGGCAAACAATACACAGAGCTCCAGGGGGGTACGTCCAAGGAAGTGCAGGTAGTTTGGTGTGGTCGAATACAAATAGATGATCTGGAAGAGAAAGATGAGGACCAATGATATCATCCAAGTGAAAGATGACAAACCTGAATTGAGGCAGAGGCAGGGAGACATGGCACAGTATTTGCAGATGGACAGACGTTAGATATGAGGGACTCATAGCAAGTTCTGGCTGGAAAGGTTCTGTGGTGCCCCACACTCTCACCTCTGGTTGAAGCAAGTAGAGCTTTGGCAATACTGCCAGATTTAGGTGCATATACAGATTTAGGTGCAAATACAGACAGATTTAGGTGCATGCTAGTATGACCTCACCTTAAACCCTTGTCGGTAAGATTCACTGTGATTCAGTGTGTTAATCAGGAGAATGTATAGTCCATTCACAGCACAGACCCAAGGCATGAATGGAATTTTTCAAAGGCAATAGAACTCTATACTAGGTAGTCTTCATGTGTTCATTCTGGAATGAAAAATTAATAACCTCCTAGAATCATTCATGATCAGATTTGAGTAGAGAAAAGATGATTAAATCTCCAGGTGATAGACTTGCTGATTTCTCAGATTCAGAATGATTACAATCAACTGGTCAAGGGCATGAGAAGAACTCTTACCTTCCCAGGGGGAAGGGCCCCTCTGTGGCTGCCTGCCTGCCTGCTTGGCTAAGGACGTCTTTAGGGAGACTTGGAGGCAAGGACCCCACCTGGCCACTCACCCTGATGTTTGTTGCGTGTGGAGCACTGAGCATGGGGGTGCTTTTGACTTTAGTGTTGATGCAATGCACCACAGCCTGAGTGTGGGGCCTTGCACTCACCATGTCTCACTTGAATGCTTTCTTTGCCTTTTTAAAAAGTAAAGTATAGGGACGCCTGGGTGGCTCAGTCAGCTGAGCCTCCAACTCTTCGTTTCAGCTCAAGTCATGATCTCAGGGTCCTAGGATGGAGCCCTGTGTCAGGCTCCATGCTTAGCATGGGGGCTCCTTGTTCTTCTCCCTCTACTTCTCATTCTCTCTCTCCCTCTCTCTCAAATTAAAAAAAAAAAAGGATAAAAATCTTAAAATAAAAAAAGTAAAGTATAACCAAAGCAAGTTGGGAACTGTATAACCACAGAGGCTGTGATTCTGAATACAAAAGAAAAAAAAATACCAGAATGTCAAGAGTGAGACTATTGAAAATAATTACCCAATACATCTTGATTTTCTTCTTTTATATTCTTCCCCTTGGCTTGTAGAGGCCCATCTTCCTGATGTGTCCTTGCATGATCTTCCTTCCTGTCTATCTGTGTCCACATACCCTCTTCTTATAAAGACACCAGTCCTATTGGATGAGGGCCCACCCCATGACGTCATTTCAATTTAATCACCTCTCTAAAGGCCTTGCCTCCAAATACAGTCACATTTTGAGGTCCTGGTCTTAAGACTTCAACATATGAATTTTAAGGATGCTCTTATTTCCTTTCGAGAGAAGGAAATTCTCTTGGAAGAGATTGCAAGCATCTATTGATAAAAGGCTTAGAGCTGGTCCTTGGAGGGAATTCCTTGGCCTTCACTTTATCTGTGAGTTTCAGCCAATAGCTGTGCTTCTCTCAGCCCATTGCTGTGCTCTACAAGGTCAGCAGTCTCCCTGGGACTGAGTTTTCACCTGATGGTCTTGGCTGGGATGGAAATTTCTCTTCAAGATGCCAACCCTTTTCACAGTACTCTGGTGCTCAATTAATGTTCACTGCTACCTTTTCTGGAATTGTCCCTAATTGCCAGCCTCCTGGGGTCCCAGGCTTTAGCTTCCCATGGCTAAGTGTTCCAAAAGAGGTGATCCCATCCTGTTCCCCCTCACTGGTGGCCTTGGTTTCCTGGAAATTCTGTTAGGTCCACTCAGCCAACTGGACGCTCTTGGCCAAATCATTTCATAAAGGGCTGAGGCTCTAGTTCTACAGAAGCTCATCTTCAGAGGTTAATGTCCATGAAAGACAAAGTCTCCTTACTCTCCAGCCTCTTTCTTTGCCCCAGGAAGTAGATATTGGCTTTTTTTTTTTTTTTTTTTTTCTCTCAGGATCCTAGGTCTAAGATGTATGCTGAGAGCTCAGAAAGTGTGTGTGTGCGTTTGTGTGTGCGTGCACATGTTTATGAACAAAAGATGTGTGCATTTCGATGGGAATTTGTCTTCAGTTTTTCTGCTTCATTATATCCTCTCTGGTGCCCTTTGCTGAAGAAGCAAAGTGGCTCTAGCATGCATCTCCCAGTCGGTGAAGAAGAATGCATGGATGGCTTCCTCCCTGTGAGGGTCCCACATTCCAGAGTTCTCTGGCAATTGTGAAAGAGAAAAGCACACAGAAGGCGTTATATGAGCTAGGCCAGTTCACTTCACCTTCGTGAATCAGGTGCATTAACAAGAATTAGTTAATGCTTGCCTCCCCCAAGTTGTTTTGAGCTCCGAATCCTGTGAGTGAAAATCCCTGCAAACCAAAGAGGACTATAACAAGTCAGAGTTTTCAAAAATGTATATTAATGATTGAAACAACTGTCACCATATGGTGTGGGAAGAAAGAAAGGGCTGAAAGGGAAACACTGAATTATTATCCCTAGAAATTTTTAGCTTTGCAAGAAACACGCATTAGGAATTACAAGGGCAGACAGATTTAATCAGGAGTCCCTACAAAAGCAATCAAGATCAAATGAACTGTAATTACAGTAATCAGTTCGTGAACTTTAATGCCACGTTCCTAATTTCAAATATTATGAAGTCCTGCATAGTGAATCAATCTGTCATTGCAAAGATAATAGAATTTTCATGTCTGATGGGATATATTCTGTTTGACTGAAAATTTGTCATTCTTTTCATCAGAAGCCTCATTAGGGTCACTATTTTATAATTTTAATTAAAGTGAATGAATCCTATGAATATATCTATCATCTCCATCTCTGTCTCTCTTTCTCTCTTCATCTCTTTATTCACATATGCTTAAAATAATAAATTTAATGTAACGGTTATATTTATACAACTCCCGTTCAAATTTCCCCTTAAATGTTATTTTCTCCAAAAAGCCCTTCTTGGCCCCCATTAAATCAGGTTCTCCAATTATAAAACCCTGCAGTGGGCCATAGTCTTTCTCTGTAGTGTGTCCCAATCTGCAGTTCTATCCTTACTATTGTGACTATGTGGTTAGTGTTTGTGCCTCAAGGTCCAGACTGGAAGGCTCAGAGAGGCAGAGAGAGTGACCTTGTCATCCACATGGCCCAGGGTGCGACCTTTAGAGTCAATCAACCTCCTCCCTGTGCTTTGTGGATTGATGTCTATTTTCTGTGCCAACCCCTTTTCTGTTTTTCAGAATCTCCAACATATTTCTACTCCTGGCCTGTTATACTTAACGTTTCCTCTGCCTGGATCTCTTCCCCCAGACTTTGCCTGGCTGTCTTCCATGCAAAATGTCATCCAAATGTCACTGTCTTAGCAAGACATTCTCTGATCTCACACATCAAAATTAGAGTTGTACCCCTCTGCATGCATTCTTAATGCTTATTTCCTTCTTTTTCTTTTGTGCACTTGCCACTGTATGAATTATCTTTCTTATGTACATATCTATGTTTTTGTCTGTATTTTTGTGTATTTCTTACCTGTGATCCTCTGAATGCCAACCTGTATCTACTTGACTTGTTTATTTCTGGATCACCAATGCTAAGATGATCTTTAATCTTAGTAAGTATACAAATACCTGTTGTATGGATAAATACAGGATCAGTAGCTGTTCGCAGGTATATTTTGGATGAGTGAAATGATCAATCAGTAAGTGAATTTTATTATGACAAGTTTATTCAAGTAAGATTTTTTTCTTTTTTAAATTACAACCCATGCTTTGGCATTCCATTAAAATTAAGGTTCTGTTAGAAACGAATTCATCTCTGGATATTAACTTATAAAACCAAGCAAGACTTCTCAAGTAGATATGAATTCTATTCATAAGTAGGTGAAAGGTATCAGTGCTGCTGAGCCCAGGTGTTCCTCAGCTCATTTTGGTTCCTGGCCATGCATGAAGTTGACATGGCTCCCAATTTCCCAACTGGAAACTGTCTTCAGAGTTCTAACAAGTCTACTCTGAGGCACAGTCCATAGGATTCTCCCTGCATAGTTTATTTTTGAGGAGAAATAATGATTAAAATCAATGCCTTTGGGGAACGCCTGGGTGGCTCAGTCGATTTAAGCCTGTGGTTCTTAATTTTGGCTCCGGTCATGATCTCAGGGTCATGAGACAGAGCCTTGTGTTGGTCTCTGTGCTAGGCGCAGAGTCTACTTCTCCACATCCCCTTACCCTTTCTCTCTCAAATAAATAAATAAAATCTTTAACTAAAATCAATGCCTTGGGGGCCAGATAATTATTCCAAGTGGATTCATTGTGAATGTAGGTTTCATGTTGACTCTGAGCTATGCCCTCTCCATTCTCTTTTCTTTGACTCTCTGGGGCCTCTTGGTCTTTAGCTAAAGAGATGGTCCTACCTTGACTCTAGGACAAATCCTCTGGAAGGTGTGGACATTTACACTGCTTTAGCTCATCACTCTGGACCCCAGAACTAAGTCATATTTTCCACTATATTCCTTGACTTTGGGGTCTAGTCTGGTTATGGCATCTTTAAGGATTCTACTACTTAGTCATGATTATTGTTGACAATTCACCACTTGACCCCATGGAGACTTCCTGAAGCCAGTGCTTTGCTAGTAGCCTTTCTTGATATTCTTCCTGCAACACGTGCATCTCTTGTTCCACTGTTATTTTTGTTTATCTCCAGAACAGCACTTCCACAGTAATTCTTTTTATTGCCAGTCATCAAAATTTCCTTAATTGGGGTGCTATTTTATTAACAGTAATACACATATATTATCCTTTTAGGAATCTTGCTTAATTTATTTAATCTGAATTAAATTTCTGTGTTCATTGTATCGGTGGTATCTGTCATGGATTGGGATTCAATGTCTCTCTCTCTCTTTCTTTCTTTCACAGAAGCTTTATTGAGATGCAATTCTTTATAGTAAGAAATTTGTCCTCTTCTAAAGAGTGGTCTAAATTCTGTCCTGGGAATTCTGGCGGGTAATTTCCAATCTCTTTTATTTCCCCAAGGGTAAGAGTGTCTTTGTTAATCAAGGTGGGTCACTTGGATCACATCTGATAGTTTATGCAAAGGGAGATTCTAAGTTATGATAAGGAGATGACACTTCATCATGCCAGAAGGACCAACCAAGTGAGTAGAGTATTGGGGCTTTGAATTACCTGATATCATCAGCCCAAACTTTGGGCAAGGAAGAAGGCCTGGAAATTGACTACAACCATGTGGGCCATGATTCAATTCTACATGCCTACACGATGAAACCTCAACAGCTCTAAAGCATGTGTGAGCTTCCCTGACTGGCAATACTCCATGTATATTGTAACATATAGATGTTGGGAAGGTAACACATCACTGAGGATAGTAGAAAGTTCACTTGCAGAAATCTTTCAGATTGCTTCATTTTTAATTTATTCTATTTTTTAAAAATATATATATATTTTTATTTGACAGACAGAGATCCTAAGTGGGCAGAGAGAGAGGAGGAAGCAGGTTCCCTGCTGAGCAGAGAGCCCCATGTGGGGCTTGATCCCAGGACCCTGAGACCATGACATGAGCCAAAGGCAGAGGCTTAACCCACTGAGCCACCCAGGTGCCCCTGCTTCTTTTTTTATTTACATTAGACTGGGGGGGGAGGGGCAGAAGGAGAAGGAGAGAGCAAATCCTCAAGCAGACTCCCTGCTGAGCACAGAGCCTGACCTGGGGCTCGAACCCAGGACCCAAGATCATGACCTTGAGCTGAAGTTACAGTTTTAACTGACTGAGCCACCTAGGCAGCCCTGTTTTTGCATTGCTTTAATAGCTAATGACATTAAGCATTTTTAATATGTTTATTAGCCACATGTTTATCTTGTTTGGGGAAACGGTTATTCCAATCTTTACCCATTTTTAGTACAATATTCGTTTTTCTGTTGTTGAATTATAGGAGTTGTATATACAGTCTAGCTACAAATCCCTTATCAGATATAAAATTCACATATATTCTCCCATTTCGTAGGTTGTATTTTTACTTTGTTGATGGTATTCATTAAAGTATATTTTTTAAAAATTATGAAATCCATTATTTTACATATAAAATATGTTCATATATATTACATTAGTATGTAACATATATAATTATAGATAAATATATATAAACATATATGATTTTACATGTTTTAAATTTTATAATTTGTTTTATATATATATAGTTATTGTGGTTGCTTGGCCTTTTGGTGTCCTTTCTAAGAATTCATTATCTAAGCCAACATCATGAAGATTTGTTCCTACGTTTTCTTTTAAGAGTCTTATGCTTTTAGGTATGACATTTACATCTATGTCATACTTAAAAACATATTTTGTATTAATTTTTCTATATGGTGTGAGTCAGGGGTTCAATACCATTCTTTTGCATTTAGATATCTAGCTGTTCTTTATCTCATTAAATTGCCAAACTTGTCAAAAATATATTGACTATAAAGGAGAGGTTTTATTTCTGGACTTTCAATTTTGTTCCTTTGATTTATATGCCTGCCTTGTGCCAGCACCATACTTGCTTGATTCCTGTGGCTTTGTAGTAAGTTCTGAAATTAGGGCATGTAAGTCCTCCAACTTTATTTTTCTTTTTCAAGATTGTTTTGGCCATTTTATGTACTTTATATATCTGAGTCAATTTTAGTATCAGCTTGTCAATTTCTGCAAAGAAGCCATCTGTGATAGGTATTATGGTGAATCTGTAGATAAATCTGTGTAGTATTGCCATCTTGGTCATTTGGTCAATCTAAGTCATTTGACTCACAGGGCATCTTTCCATTTCTTTAAGATCTTCAATGTCTTCTAACGATGTTTTATGGTGTTCAGATTATGAATTCTTTGCTTCTTTGGATAAATTTGTTCCTAAGTATTTTATTGTTTTTGATAATATTGTGAGTCAAATTTTTTCTTTATTTTTATTTATTGCCAGTATATACAAATATAGCTGATTTTTGTATTTTGCTCTTGTATCTATTATTAATTATTATTATTTTTTTAAGATTGCATTTATTTATTTGAGAGAGAGAGAGAGAGAAACAGCAATCATGAGCAGGGGGAGGGACAGAGGGAGAAGCAGACTCCCAGCTGAGCAGGGAGCCTGATGTGGAGCTTGATCCTGGGACTCCCAGATCACGACCTAAGCCAAAGGCAGATGCTTACCAACTGAGCCACCCAGGTGCCCCTCTATAGTGAATTCTAATGGCATATTTTATTGTTTGGAAACCCCATATAGACCATAAACCCTTTGGAGGCAGAAAATCTTTCTTGTTTATGAAATATACTTATAAACTGGTATAGCAACTAGCATATAGTTGGCACTATAAAAAGTGGTAATTGTTGAATGAACAAATCTTTATTTTTATTTTTTATCTTCCATTTTTATAGCATACTATGAAAGGCTAAGGAGAACATAAAGAAGTATAAAAGTATAACTTCTCTCTTAAGGGTCTTAAAACTTACCTGTAGTTATATTTTTTGCTTAGGACAAACACTGAATAAAATTATAAAGCCTATCCAACTCCTTTTTATGACTCATCATTGTTCTTGTTTCCCCTTCTGGATTGCTTTGACTGTGTCTTTCCTGAGACATTAGGAACTTTATACAACTTAGGTATTTTTGGTCCTAGGTGCTCACTAATTGACATTGGAAAACTATTTTCTTGATTTGCTACTGGTCTTGGTATCATTTGTATTTTTAGATTGGAAAGCCTATAAAGGGCAATGCTGAACTCAAAAACTGACAGTGGAATTAGATCCCTAAGATACCTTTAACTGTAATCTTCCACAAATATTAAAAGAATGGAATGTCAGGTATGGTTGTACTTCAGCCAAGGGTGTATTTGGTTTTTAGGAAGGCTATTTATCATTTTTGGAACCATGCAGTGTAATTAACCATCTGTATTACCTATAAACATAAATTCTATTGACCCTACTTATCCTTGGTATAACTGTCTTTTCAAACATACCCAGAGCCAATGCAGTGGCGGATTATGCTGACCTGCTCTTAGCATCATGTTGAAAGTTTCTCAAGTAACAGATTCGTCTCTATACGTGTTTTTCAATTTTTTTAATTTACATTTTTGTTTGTTTTTAAGTGCTTGTGTTGTATGAATGACAGATGCTTCTGACGAAACATTTGATAAATCTGTTTGATATTCTATGGAAATGAATTAACATTTGAATAAACACTTGAAAGGCAAAGCCATCTCTACTTATTATTATTATTATTAAGTAAAAAGCTGATCATTGGCTTGATTAGATGTTTCCTATCGCCTAGAATTATTGAGACTAATGTTCAATTTCCCTTTTCCAGTTTGAGTAGCAAAACTTCATGCCCAATGCAACATAATTTGCCATAGAAAATAAAGTCGCTGCACTAATCCTAATCAGGCAGCATTTTATTTCCTGGGGGCCACAAAGAGGCATTCTGGAGGATGAATAAATGTGAGAATGAGAGAGCCCTCTGAGAGTTACACTCGCAAAATCTTCACATCCTAAGCAAGGAGATGTGTAATACTATGAGTGAACACGTGCTGAAAGGATGTGGGAACATCTAAGACTGTAATTAAGGCTTTCTGGAAGTCATCTCAGAGGGGTAGGGTGGAACGGATGCCAATGCAACTCAGCCATCTGAAATCTCATTACTTCTGCTTCCTCTATTTGTAGAAAGCTCGTGGAAAATAGATGGTTCACAGCCACAGAAGCATAAGATAAAAAGAGTACCAGGTCATGGGTGGCGTTGTAGGTCTACACCAATAGATAGTTGCTCTTGGCCAAGTAGACTGATGCGTCCTACTCATTTTGGCTGCATTATTCCTCCAAAATGTGGGGCTCCCACAATCTTCCTTACCTGAGAAGCAGTTGTTGAGAGAAGCTGATGTTCTCTACTTGAGTTTCCTATTTTTTGACTAACAATGATTTTCCATTTCCTATTTTCTTCTCGTAATAAGGGAATGAGTTGGTGAGTCTTATCATCGGAGAATGCAGTATTTCCATCTTAAATTAATACGTTGGAATTCTGTTTATTTTATGTACTTATTTTAAAGATGTGTCTTTTAAAGATTTTATTTATTTATTTTACAGCTAGAGAGAGAGAAAGAGTGAGCACACGCAGAGGGAAGAGCAGAGGGAGAGGGACAAGCAGATTCTGTGTTGAGCACAGAGCCCAGCAGGGGGTGCGATCCCATGGTCATCCTGAGATTATGACCTGAGCCAAATCATGAGTTGGACTCTCGACTGATCAGCCACCCAGGTGCTCCTGGAATTCTGCTTAAATATGACCTCTTTCCTGGGGTGCTTGGGTGGCTCAGTCAGTGAAGCAGCTGCCTTCAGCTCAGGTCAGGATTCCGGGGTCCCAGGATTGAGTCCCACCTGGGATGGAGCCGCACGTCGGGCTCTCTACTTGGAGGGGAGCCTGCTTCTCCGGTTCCCTCTGCCTGCCACTCCGCCTGCTTGTGCTCTCTGTCTGTCAAATAAATAAATAAATAAAATAATTTAAAAAATATGACCTTGTTCCTGAAAGACAGAACTGCTCATGGCCTTCCAACAAAGCCTCGCTGATCATTAGATTTTGGACCACGGTGAGTTCACTTTGCATGTTCTTTCTGAGCGGCTCTCTGGCCTTCCTTGGGTGGCATTTGTTTCACTTCATTCACCTGAGATATATACTGAAGTGCAGGCCACTGTTAGGAGAAATTAGGCAACAAAGGCAGGTTTGTTTTCTCAGTCTTGAGTTCTTTTCCTCACCTGACTGTGCGACAGGCCATTCTCGTCAAGGTGTAGGGGATGGAGCGTGTCACCCGTCTTGCCCTCTATATGCTCCTGTACCCTAGACTGGAGTGAACGATGTCGGAAACTTGGCATGACTGAGCTGTGTCTGTTATGGGAGACAGTCCGGGAGTTCCTTCATATCTACTCTGACTCATCTTCTGGCTCATGGGAGGGTGACATTTCTCTGATCTCCTCTACAGTTGGCATCTTGTGACAAGTTCTGACAGTGGGCTGTGAGTGGAGTGACGTATGCCACTTCTGATCCAAAACATTTCATGTTGGGGCAAGATCCCCCAGAACTCTCTCTCCCTTCTGGACAAAAGAGAAAATCTTATCTTTTTATCTGTGAGCTAAAAGGACAGTCCCTCCAACAGCCTGGTCTCCTAAGAGACTGTGAGGAGTAGAGCCCCTTCCCCCTTCCTCCCCGGGTTTGTACGTGCACCAAGTGGTGTCATTTTTGGGTATGGACCATGAATAAGAAAGTGGCTATCCTTATATTATTCACTACCAAGAATTCAGAATTTATCTGTTATCTCAGCACCATTTGAACTATTATGGTGTAATAGAAACAGAATGTGAGCCACATAGATAATTATAAACTACTTAATAGCTGCACTAAAAAGTAAAATAGGTGAAATTAATTATAATGATCTATTTTGTCTACCCCAACATTTTCCAAATATTATATTTTGAACACGTAATTAATGTAAAAAAATTTTCTAGAGATATCTTTTTTTTAATCACACTGAGTCTTTATTTTTTATTTTTTAAAAGTTTTAATTTTTTATGTATCAGAGAGACAGCATGAGCAGGAGCACAAGCAAGGGGAGCAGCAGGCAGACAGAGAAGCAGGCTCCCTGCTGAGCAAGGACTCGATCCCAGGACCCTGGGATCATGACCTGAGCTGAAGGCAGATGCTTAGCCAGCTGAGCCATTCAGTTATCCCCATGATACTGAGTCTTTAAAACCAGATGTGTACTTAGCAATAGTTCATCTATTTCAAACCAGTTATGGTACAAGGACTCAAACTCCACAGTGGCTAGTATTTGGGTGCTGCTCTGTTGGACAATGCAGATCTATACCATTTTGACTAGATGTATACATTCTGTATAAATTATAAACAAACTATGATTTAGGGTCCCAAGATTGTTCTTTTCACAGAATTAAAGGATGCTTTCTTTCATTAACTTTAACTTCTGGACATTTCTCTTTGCTTTCTATATCTTCCTGACTATTTGAGAACTCCAAGGGCTACCATTGCTGTGTAAATCACAAACCATGGCTCTTCTGAGGGCTTCCTGAACTGTGCAGCACACTGTGCTGTGAATATATATAGAACACTTTGCTGGGTGTACGAGACAGCCACAGGGTTATAAAGTTTTACACACTGTCATATTGAGCTGTTTACTCTGCGGGGAAGGCAGCCAAGTAATAACATCCAATTCATGCAGACACCTGCCGGGATATTGATACTGCATCCATCTCTTCTCTGGATGTTAAAAGAAGAGAGAAAACATAAAGAGGCCCAAATACCTGGAGCAATACTTTCAATTTACTTTAATACCTATGTGTGTTTTAGCTCAGATTTCCCTAGAAATCTTGAGCGTGGATTTCAGTACAACTAGTCCATCTGGGTTGTGCAGAGTGGGGTAGTGACACAGGGAGGGGGGTGTGTCTTCATAAGCCAGCTGCTCCAGTGGGCAATTAGTATTTGACTCTGAAAACAAAGTCTGGAAAGTGGTGTAGAATACAAGGTATGAAATTAACCCAGTCGAAGGACAAGCAGGCTGGGGGATTTGCACACCAGCTGTGAGTCATGGGTCGTGGGATGTCAGTTCCCTGAAGCCCTTAGGCAGCAGCACCTGCAGCCCCAGAGGTTTCAAGACTTTGCAGAGGCTGCTCAGGGGAATTGGATCCCAGCAACTGACTCACATTAGAGCATCTACCAGGTAGGTTAGCCATTTTGCTAATTTGCGAAGGACATTTCCTCCTTGATGAAATTTTTTTTCTAGATGAGTTTTATAGCTTTATCCTAATCAGCCATATTTTCCTGAAAGCATCCCATGATTAGAATAGTGTATCACTTTTGATTTTGTCAATGAAGTGTTGATCAACAACCTGGTCCTAGCTTAACACACTCAGTAACGGTCAATCTTTTTGATTATGGCAAAACTTATCCATTTTATATTTCAGACTTAATATTAAATATTGAAGCTCTGGTAACTAATTATCTTGTTCCCAAATTCTGAAAGTATATCTTATTGAGGAACTGTAGCTCTCTGTGTAAGGTATGTGACTACCTTTATATTGTCAATCCAATGGAAAAGTAAGCCATTTTTTTTCCTTCCTAACTTGTGTCCTATCCAGAGAAATAAAACAAAATTAGATTATCAATTATTTATTTAACACCACTTTTTCTAAGTTCGGACAAAAGGAAGAGGGTAGAGACAAAACAAACATAGATAAGATTCTTAGAACTCAAACTTAGAAGATACCAAAGTCATTCATTCAAAAATATTTACCGTGACTATCCTGTGTGTCAGTCTTGGTGAGGTACTGAGGATCCCCTGTGAACAAGAGAAACATGAGCCTTGAGCTGGTGGGGAACCAAGATGAGTCAAAAAGAAATTATAATAGAGTGGGATGCATGTGGTGATAAGGTAATAACCATGTGTCTCAGGAGATCAGAGTTTTTCTCTTCTTGTTGTTAGCCATTCCATGGCCAAATCGGATGAGGATTTTAGTGTTATTACCCTGCAGAAAAAAGAGAAATATCCTTCAGTATCAATAGAATGATGATCTAACAATTGACTGTAAGATGCATTTTGAAAGCCCAAGGTTGCCGATTAATTCTTGCTTTGGCTCTCCATTCTATTTGCTCAGGTGTCCAGAAACACTCTGAGAGGCTAGGTCTCTAGAAGAATGTCCCCATGATTGCAGCTCTGCCATTTTTCAATGGAACAGGATTAAGAAAGAATAATGAGAACATATTTTTATAAAGGTAAACATGCCAAATGGATGTGGGGATGTTTTCCTAGTATTTGTAGTCGGATCTCTGGTTGGGTCTACATTGTCTGTACGTCTGAGTCAGGCTGGGCAGGTGGGTTGGGCTAGTGAGGCAGGTCCATTAGGAATCTGTTTGCATGAGAGTCTCCTAGTTAAGTACTTATTTCAAGGAAGGAGGAAGTCAGGCATAACCGTATAGTTGGAGAGGAGGAATGGAGTGATATTAGTTCTGAGTGGTGAATAACACATCAGTTAGAGTCCAACTCAAACACAAGGAAGGACTCCTATTTTCATCATAAGAAGAACAACATTCAAAATAAAAACTGGCAATGCTAGTTTGCCAAAAATATGTGAGTCAGAGTAAGCCAATATTGTCATATCAGAATATGAAAGGGAAAGGTAATGATTTTCCCCTAGACCTCTACACAGTGTGGGCACCATAAGGGTCTGATGCCCTGGAGTGGTATTGGGAGGGAAGAGACAGAAGTTGGAGGTACTTCCAGTGGAATTCTAGAACATGTGAGGAAGATGGCAGAGATTTCTTAGTACAAGTAGCCAAAGCTCATAGCAGTGACAGCATGGTCAAGTGTAGCAGACTCCGCCATTGGTAGAGTTCAATGGATGGTAGCCAGGGCACCCAACAGATAGGTGAGCACTGTAAGGATTTAGCAGTGATGTTCCATGGATGCTGATGGGCATGGACCTGAGCATATGGGAGACATCCCCTCGGAATTGCTAGGACCCTTGGTGGCAGACAGAAGGCTTCGTAGGGAATAGAGTTCCTGGTATAATACTACCAGTATTCTTGGAAAGACTGTCTCCTGACATGGCAAGTGAGATGCTATGGGTTCTTCATATGGTTTCAGCTTCTCCTGTAGCCCTTCTATTCTCTAACATTCCATCTTCCTTTCTTCCTCTCCGCCAGTGCTCATGATTAAACTTGCTATTTTCTGCTGATCTCTTTCCCCACCTTTTATTGTTTGATTCCCCACTCCCTACCATCAAGGGTCCCAGATAGATAATGCCCTTTTATCTTGGAATCGGGAGATTTCTCTTTCATCCCTTAATTGGTGTGTAACTCCTCCTTTGATCACCTTTACCTAAATAAGTCAGTAAAAGAGCAACATAAATGGCTGGGCACTTCAGTCATCTCCACTAAAAAGTGCAAGTAACCACATCTGGTCATTGATTTCAAGAGCAATGGATGATTCCCCTCCTCACCCCCTTCCCGGACTGTGGACTGCTCAGAATCCTTGTCTTTGAAAGAGCTACAGAATACGAATTCTTGTGACAGCTGGGTAGTTTAGAAATTTTCTAGAGAAAAAATAAAACTGAGTTCATTTAGCTTGACAATCACTAGCAATTTATTTCAGTAGGTCTGATTATAATAGGTGAGTGAAAATTTATGAAATAAACAGCCCTTTCAAAAAGCCTTGGAAATGAGCATGAGAATTTGTCTCTTTCTGCAGAGTGACTGATATTAGACATTCAAATCACTCCTCACATTCATTATGTGGGGTTTGAATAGATTCATATAATCCTAACCTGCTGTGTTCTTCGCTTGCTAATCTATTCCAACACCAGTGGAATATTAATGACTGCGGAGCCATAACACTTTCCATAACCTCTGCTATTTGTTCTGTGACAAAATTAAGTACAGTCTGTATTTAATTACTCAGCATTGGACTTCAGCAGGAAAGAATTCAATTTTGTAAAATAACAAACTTTTGGGAAATTGCATGCATAATCAATGCATACTTTGTCCATTCAGTGGCTATCTTGAGGGCAGTCATTATTTCTTCCCTGCTCCAAGGAGTGTTACACTGTTAAGGTCACTGTCCTCATTGCCTTCCTTAATTAACAGCAAGGAAAAAATATGAATTGAAATCTGGGCATTTCTTTTCTGGTCGTAAAATCACAATTTTGCATTTAGCATTAAGGACACAGATTTTTGAGGCTAAAGCAGGGTTTTTCCCTCGATATTTTTCTTGGATCTCTTCTCTATAAGAAGTGGTAAAAGGTGGCATATTTTCTTTTTGTCAGAAAAAAAAATATGTATTATGTATATATATTTTATAGATACATTATATAAATACATATATATACACATATATATAATACATATATAATGTATCTATAAAATATATACATAATATAAATACATATATGTATTTATATTATGTATATAGTATATACTATATATATTTCATATATATGTATATATAATGAATATATATTATACACATGTATAATATATATACATTATATATATATAAATATATTACGTTATTGTCCAGACATTTTGTCTAGACAAAATAAAAGCCCAGATGACAATGCACAACTCCTCCTTGACATGAAAATACATTTCTTTGCTAATAAGGTGACCATTAGCTATAGGGGAGCCAGCTAGTTCCTTAAAAGCATTTATTCGGTGAGAAACAACAGGTACTGGAACTTTGCTTTAGGCCCTCAGATGTTGGTATGATCCTGTGTGTCTGGTTCAAAATTAATTCAAATAAATTTGCTTCAAAATTAAGACCTGAGTTTTAGCTGCAGCCCTCCAGGTCCAACACAATAGCATTAATCCAAGAATCTTTCCTTCTCTTCGCTTTATACCATTCTTCATTCCCTCCTTCCCTCACTGCTCTCAATAGTAGTGTACACACACAGGATTCCTCTGAAGGCAGGAGGTGGTCCCTGAAAATAGAGCCTTTTCATTGTGGTTCACTCTGGGACTCCTTTGAAGACAAGCGAACTCCCAGTTTGTCAGCTGAGAAATTGTATTAAGACCCAAAGTTGGGGAACCACAGGCAGAAGGACGAGGGGCTGGGAGAAGGAGTGTTGGCGGTGGGGGATTAGGGGAAGGGTGAGCTCTGCCTTTCTCCTGACTTCTCACCCTTGATATTTGGAGAATGGGATCAGGGGAAATACCAATTTCCCTATTGTTATTCAACTAGTCTACCAATTGGTAGACCAGTTCTACCAAGCTGGGACAGTGGAAAGCTCAGCCTCTTCTCTGTATCTCCCCAAACTTGAAAACCACTTAAGAAGCCAGAAGTGCTTCATTCTATAGAAGCAGAACCTGCACCTCAGAGCTGCTAGCTCACATACTCAGAACAATAGACCCAACAGGAAGGGGAGCTCTTTTGAATCTTAGGTCCATATGCCAGTTGTGTGCTTGTCCATCTATAGCAGCCAGCCCACTGCAAAGTCAGAGACAGCCCCAAATAATAGCTATATGCACAATCAGAAGACAGACAGTTGGCTTTGTGGTTGTTGTTGTTGTTGTTGTTTTTTCTTTCTTTTTTTGGCCTTTGTTTGAAGAGCACACAGCTTGTCAAAAGTGAACCATAGGTAACGTAAAACTTGGATGTCCTCAGCTGTTGACCAGTTGTTCCATTTCAAGGTTTATTGGCTCAAATTCCTATAAAATTAGATCCAGGCTCCACCCTTGTTCACCTCCAGCCTCCTCTAACTGCTAACCTTATTCAAGAAGGAATCTATGTGTGCAGCTGGCTACATTCTCCTCCTGCCCCCACCTTCCACAGTGTTAAGCAAGAAACACAAAACACATGGATGCTCATGAATAATTCAAGCCCCCCATAGAAGGCTATTCCATACTGACCCAATACAAACCTTTCCCATCAATCTGCATTTTTTAAGCTAACCCTGGGAAAGCCAACCTCCTTCAGACGTGCGAATACAAGGCAATTCTGATTTGCAAACCTGACAGGTCCTGAAGCAAGAAAATCAATTCAAACCCAAAGCGACATTTCACTTCTATTAAGTCAGTGTTTTCTGGCCTGCATTATTTAATAAGGTGTATCAATTATGACCTCTGAAGAGTTAAATCTCAAGAACAGTGAGGCAGAATGCTACCTGTTTTAATTTCAACTTTAATGATTGGAAACACAGAATTCATTATTTTGCTGAAGTAGACTCTGAAGTCGCTTTCATTTTAGGCCATCCATCAAAAAGGAACGTGCCTCAGAAGATTTTATGGACCTCATTTTAGTCAGATGACCAATTTGTTTAAACGTTTAGAGTTGTTCCACGAAAGGAACAGCATTCAAGGACATTCTGACCAGCCCCGGTTTCTAGGTAGAAGGTGGCATCCTCAGATTTGCAAGGTGATGCACTACTCAAAGACAGTAGCCAAAAGCCTCAGTGAAAACATGGACGGTCTCAAACAAAGACTTCCTTTCAAGATGGGTGCAGTCAGAGTCTAACAGGAAATACGGGTATGAGGAGTTGCTTGCTTGAAAGCTGTACCTGAGCTTTCATGACCCTTGGGGATTAAATTTAAGGCTACTACAGTCACTGGAAAAGTTCAAAATCGAAAAACAGTTCTGGGGTTCCGTTTACATCTGCCAATTCGGGGAGTTATTTTTCTCTCCCAAATTATATTAGCTGATTGATTGGATTCTCTAATACATAGTTTATTCAGAAGTAGGACACTTTCCTCCCTTTGAAAGTGGATATAATAGCAAATGAAAATAAATATTTATAGAATTTGAGTTGGAATATAAAAGAACAAATTAGATCAGGGTTTGACATGCTATGGCCTGCAGGCCATTTCAGCTTACCTCCCGTTTTTGTAATTAAAGTTTTATTGAAACACACTTGTCCCATTCATTTTCAAATTTTCTATATGTGCTTTCACATTACAGTGACAAAGTTCAGTAGTTTCGGCAGCATTGAGTGGTTTCAAAAAAGACATTGTCAGACCTGAAAAGCCAAAAATACTTACTATTCAGCACTTTACACAAAATACCCATCAATCCCTAAGTTAGATTATACTACCTGTGAATCTACGGAAGTCCTCCCGAAGAACAGTCTTATTTATAAGTTCAAAAAATCAGATGAAGTTAGCCTGGAAATGTAATGAAAGCTAAATTGCAAAAGAAGAATGACAATTAATGATATTATGATAGCTGAAGAATAACTAGGTGACACATAAGGAGCAAAATTTGTTTCTCGTGCACTAGTGAGGGAAATCACCAAATCTGGAATTTATCGACACCCTTTATACAATCTTGTCCAAGTTCAGGGGACTGAAATCAAGAGGGATGGAACATGTATGTTTCTTTTTTTTTTTTTAAGATCTTATTTATTTATTTGACACACAGAGAAATCACAAGCAGGCAGAGAGGCAGGCAGAGAGAGAGGGGGAAGCAGGCTCTCCGTTGAGCAAAGTCCGATGCAGGGCTCGATTCCAGGACCCTGAGATCATGACCTGAGTCGAAGGCAGAGGCTTAACCCACTGAGCCACCCAGGTGCCCCGGAACATGTATATTTCATCACGTTTTGCCCTGGTGTAGATCAGGTTTAGGTAGAATTATTCTATAAGATCCAGACAGTAAACATTTTAGGCTTCTCAGGCCAACAGGCAAAAACAAGCTACTCCTCTTGGAAGGCAAATCCATTTATCTTATTGCTGGCCATACGAAGACTGGTGGGGCGTAGCTGGCTGACATCTGGGTTAGAGGAAAGACTCCTTACTACTCCCACTTCTTTTTGTTCAGCTTCAGTGCTCATTAACCTTTTTTCTAATTACTAAATGCTAAGTAGGTATATCCTACTGAGAGACCAAAAAAGTAATGGAAATATTGACTTCCAGCAAAGCAAAGAACTACCCCCAACACCGCTAGCATGGCAACACGTTAGGATCCCCAACAGCCTAGCCCAGTGCCAGGCATGTGATGAGTATTTAATAAATGTTGCTGAAAGAAGGGTGATGTTGCCAAGGCAGTTCTGCCCTGGGAGGACCCATCTGGGCAGACAGCTTGTTACCATAGATAAAACTTCTGCTTATAGATCTCTGACTCTAAGAGACATGTGAAAACCTAATTTAGCAAATATGTGAGGTGCCGTCAAATTTGTTCTCTTGTATTATTGCTAACATAAGAGGTCACCTGGTACAATTGACCTGGCTATTGTTGGTCTTGGGGAGGTTTGTAGCTTTCTTTAAACAGTTAGTAGGTGATTTAAATAAAGGTCTTTTCTGCCATCATGTTGTTGAAGAAACTTTTTTTTTTAAGATTTTATTTATTTATTTGACAGACAGATCACAAATAGGCAGAGAGGCAGGCAGAGAGGGGAAGGGGAGAAGCAGGCTCCCTGCTGAGCAGAGAGCCTGATGCAGGATTCGATCCCAGGACCCTAGGATCATGACCAGAACTGAAGGCAGTGACTTAACCAACTGAGTCACCCAGGTGCCCAAAGAAACTGTTTTTGACCGGATAGCACTTCCTCGAGTAGTACCCGTTTTGAGATGTCTTGCCTAAATTTGAGATACTTTTTATTTTATTGGAAAATTATCTTTCCACTCCAGACCATCACTCTTCACCTTTATGGAAAAATGTAAATGAAACCTTAACTCCCTCTTTCTTGAGGCTTAGGCTACACTCTCTTCCTAGCTTTACTGTTTTTGTTTGTTTGTCTTCTGGCTCTGCTGTTGTCCTCCCTTATCAATGATTTTGGCACCTGACTCCAAATATTTCTCTCTCACCATGTCCCTGCCATGATCCTGGGTAATTTGTTTCCAAGTGGATAAGTCACACAATGATCTCTCATTATTTTGATCTCTTTAGTATCTGGGTTTTATCCTCTACCCCTTATCATATATTGGCACAGGTCATCATGTGAACTGTGATTCAGTGATTCCCATTATCTGCCCAAAACTTCCTCTGGTTGGGTGTCTTGTTCAACCTCCAAGAATGGCTACAGCCATGCTTCAGACACATCAGGGTTCCCTGTCCTTGTATACCTCTACCTTGTCCTAATTATTGACCCTTCTCTCTCTTTATTTATTCCTAATACAACTTATATTTATTTCTTCAGCTCCTTTCACATAAAGCCATTGATTAACATTTCTTTGGCTTTAAAAGAAAGGCCCCCTGGACTCCTATTTGTCAATAATGTTTATATTATGACTCTTTTGAAAATTAATTTCAGAGCTTTGGCACATTCTAGAATAATTAGGCAGGGCAAAAATGTGATTTTTGAAAATTTCTTATTTTCTTTATAAGGAAATGTCCCGTAAAAACAGCTATTTACTCTCCTTGCTTTATCTAAATAGTCCAGCTGTGTTTTGAGCATTTCAAGATGTATCTAGATAAAGCTAGCAATATTGAATTTTCTACAAATTTTCTCCAGTAAAATCTGGCTATGTAATTATTGTCTTTCTCAGAAATATTCACATAAATTGAATTGACCTTCTGGTATTGAAAATCTGAATTAAATGACCCAAGCCATGAAGGAAAATAAATATGGTAGGATTTCTCTGAATCTCTTGAGTGTGTTTATGCATATTGTTGGACTATTCTGCTGTTAATATAATAGCAATGTGTCATTTGGTTTAACTACAAGCAATAGAAATGAATATTTTTAAGAAATAAAAATCAGACAAAATTCTATGCCTAGGGTGGTAAATAGACAAACCAAAATCAAAAACAAAACTAAAAACCTAACTATTGAACCACTGGCACCTAGACCTAAATATATGAATAGCGTTTTAATTAAGAACAAATAGTCACTCATTGATTGACTTTTTCTGTTTTCATGAGCACAATAGTTTTGTTTTCATTAATTAAAATAATGTCTATATCACAAAGGAGGAAAAATAATTTTCTTTTTATAAAGGGATTAATTTTTTTTACCTTTTAACCAATTACAAATGTTACAGAAATTAGTTTTTAAAGAATTTTCTACAATATTCTTCATTCTTCCCCCACTCCATTTCTTAATTTAATAAAGCTTTTAGACCTAAGGGAGAGTTCCATTCTAAGAGTAGTTTAATGGGAAGAATATTTCTGCATGTACATTTGAATTATTTTTGGTCAAATTAAGTAACTTTGAGATTAATTTTAGTAATGGAGGATTAGGTAATTTGAAACAAACATTTTACTGAGGGCAAGAAAAAAACCTGCATAATTCCTTAAAAAAATGTTTGCTTGAAGAAGTTGACAGGACAGTAAGGGCCAGAACCTTAGGGGCTGAAACCCAGAGAGCTGAGCTCATCTTTTGAGACCTCTCTCAGAGCTGCAGTTGGAGGCTCCTTAGCATTTTGACAACCTTGCTGGGATAAGTGATAGGATTTAATAAGGTTAATAATGAGTTTAGTGCATTTGCTAAACAAAAGGTCAATATAGAAATTACATTTCTATAATATAGCAACAAACAGAAAATGAAAACTAATTATTACAAGACATAATCTATAAATATTAAAAGATGAATGCGATGTAATAAACCCAATACATGATGTTCAGGATTTCCACACACTATGAGACACCTTTGGAGAGGATTTAAAGAGTGATGACCTGGAATTTGCCAGGTCTTCACAATAGCTCACCGTCTAATTGCACGGATCACTTACCCTGGATCAAGGCAATCCCACTCAACATCTTACCAGGTTTTTTTTATTTATTTATTTATTTATTTATTTATTTATTTATTTTCAGTGGAAATTGACAAGCCAATTCTTCAAAAAGGCTAAAACACACTTTAAAAAGAAAAACGAATGGGAGAATTATTGAAATATATGGTAATCAGGAGATTAATATATAGGCACAAAGATCAATGTTTAGACAACACCACTAATAGTATAAAAAGGAGACTCATATGTATATGGATAATGATTCTTGATAAAAATAACACTTCAGAAAAACAGAAAAAGGATGGTCTTTTCAATAAATGCTGTCAAAGTAATTGAACGTCCATATCAAAGGAAATGAAATGTGATCCCTATCTGAGGGCATATACAAAAAATAATTCCAGGTGTATTGTAAACTTCCAAATGGCCAGTAAATGTGTGAAAAGTTTCCCAATTTCATTAGTTTTCAGGGAAACACTCATTAAAAGGAGAGGATTTCATTATGCAGCCACTAGAATGGTGAACACATAAAAGGCAGATAATACCACGTATTAGAAAGGACATGGCACAAGTGGAACTCTCATGTAATAGAAATTATATATAGAAATATAATTTCTATTAAAGAAGTTAGGTACAAAAATATATATATTATATGAGCCCATTTTTAAAAAGATTTTATTTATTTAAGAGAAAGAGAGAGAGAGAGAGAGAGGGAAAACGAGTTGGGGGAGGGACAGTGGGAGAAGCAGACTACCTGCTCCACAGGGAGCCTGAAATAGAACTGGATCCCAGGATCCTGGAATCATGTCCCAAGCCAAAGACAGTTGCTCAACCGACTGAGCCACCCAGGTGCCTACTCTATGAGCCCGTTAAAATGAAGTTCATAAAACAGGCAACTGTATGCTTTGGGTGGTAAACTATAAACAAATACAAGTGTTACTTAAAAAACATAAAGATATTAGTTACCATTGAGGAACATACATTGGGCATTTATAGGGATTCAATACATGGGGGCTTCTGTGGTGTTGGTAACATTCTATTTCTTGATCTGGGTGCTGGCATTATATATCATTGATCTGAATTTTTCTTTTGGTATATTTTTCTCTGTTTTAGTTTTTTACCATCATAAATAAAGAAATTTTGATTATTTTCTTTTTATTTATTTATTTTTTATTTAAGAAGACAAATTCTCTATCAAGAACAGTTTTTTTTTTCTCCAAGTAATGATAACTTACTGTTGGAATTAAATTCTTGAACAAATAATTACTGAACTATTCATTTTTTTGTCTTTCTGAAAATTGAAGACTTTCATAATTTTATTAGATATTGAATTGAATTTTAATTTGCCATTGGGAACCCACCAGGAAAATGTACTTTTCATTAAGAATATAGGCTAAGTTTACCATATGCTCTTTCTTTTTCCATTTTTTTCTCTTCTCCCTCCCTCCTTCCTTCCATCTCTCCCTTCTTCTTTCCCTCCCTTTTTTCCTTTCTTCCTTCCTTTAAAAAAAAATATTTTATTTATTTATTTGAGAAAGAGAGCACAAGTGTTGGGGCGGGGGCTGACAGAGGAAGAGGGAGAAGCAGACCTCCCTCTGAGCAGGGATCCCAATATGGGGCTCAATCCCAGGACCCTGGGATCATGACCTGAGCTGAGGCAGATGTCTAACCTACTGAGGCACCCAGGTGCCCGTCCTTCCTACCTTATAAGCACACTTGAGTTATTTTAAGAAAATCTAGAGTGAAAATTCATGCCTAAAATAAAAATATTAATGATGAGTGTCACCTTGTTAATGAACAAATATATTATTCAAAATTAGGAAGTATGTTTACCTTGGTGGAAAAATTCAACAGAAATAGTCTGAAATGGCACAGTCTAATAATTTCAATTAGTACATTTTTCATTGTCAAATTAGTTTTGCAAAATATAGTGCACCTACTATTATTTTACATCACTATTTTGGATGACCTAGAAGTTTCTTTATGTAAATTAGTGAATAATCAGAATTATAGGAGGTTTAAAAGAAATACAGTTTTAAGCACTTACAAAAATACAGTAATAATAAACCTAAATTCTAACAATGCACCCTTGATTTGATGAATAAAGAAGATTCTTTCTTAATCAGGACTTAATTATTTTATGTAAATGGAAGCTATTATAATACTTGAAAATAGTTCTCTTACGTTGGTTAAACATTTCCCTCTGAAATTTTGTTTATAATATCCCTTTGGTTAGCAAACTGTAAAACAAAGCTAAATGCCTTTTCAACTCTGTTTAATTTGCACAGAGACCAAAGTAGCATATCATAATTTAGCAAGGTTTTATTATGTACATTGTGAGACTTTGTTGACATTTTATTGGTATTTCAGTTTATTAATTCAGATATGCAGACTTTATACAGGATATTGATTGTCTAAAGTCCCACAGAAAGATTATCTTTATCAGATTTATTCACCCACATTTTACAAAAGAAAGTGATCATAGTTTTTGAAAGGAAATAAATCTGTGGCACTATTTATAGTCTATAGAATTTATATTTTATATATTTTAGGAAAGAATAATATCCTATGTAACTGCAAACATTTAAAAAATCATGGTTGTCTTTTCCTCAGAGTATATACCTTCTTGATTCAATTAATCAGCAGTTGGGTTTTTTTCCTAGTTTTATTGAGAGTTTTATTGAGAGATAATTAACACATCATTGAATAAATTTAAGATATGCAGCATGGTGGTTTGATTTACGTATATATTGTGAAATGATTACCACAACAGGTTTAACCGTCATCCATCTTCTCATGTGGGTACAATAAAAAGGAAAGAAAGAAGAATAAAGGAAAAAAAATTTCTTGTGATGAGAACTCTTAGGATTTTCTCTCTCAACTTCCCTATATATCCTAACCTATAGTCACCATGTAGCATGTCACAGCCTTAGGACCAACTTATCTTATAATTAGAAATTATTTTCTTTTGACCCTCTTTCTCCAATTCCTTGTCTTCTCACAAACTATATCTGGTAAGCACTAGCCTGATCTCTTTTTCTTTGAGTTTTGTTGTTTGTTTCAAATTCCCCATGTAAGTGGAATCACACATTATTTGTCCTTTTCTGTCTTATTTCATTTAGCATAATGCCTTCAAGGTCCACCCATGTTGTCAAAAGGGATAGGATGGCCTAAATTTTTACAGTTGAATAATAATATATAAATGTATTACATATCTATATATACACACATACATATTACATATAATATACACACACGTATATGGATAAAGAAGCTATGAGATATATATCTCACAACTTTTTTATCCATATATTTATTGATTTATGGATCGATGCATTTGTCCATACATCCACTGATGGCACTTTGGTTGTTTCCATGTGTTAGCTATTGTAAATAATGCTTTTATGAACATGGGAGTGTAAGTATCTTTTTGGGTTAGTGTTTTTGTTACTTTTGGATATATTCCCAGAAGTGGGGTTGTTGTGTAGTTTTATGTATAATTTTTTGAGGATCCTCCACTAGGCTGCACCCATTCACATCCCCACCTTAATTTATTTACGATCACATTTTTCATTGAACAAATTGCTTTGATTGGTGAAGCCTAGTGCTTGGTGAATACTATAAAGAATAGTATGAGGTTCTGTTTGGGACCAGCATTTACCTATTTCATCCAGAGAAATGAATTATTTGTCACCTCTACTTTTAGATAAAAGCATAACAAAATTTGGTCTAATTTAGTTTTCCTCATGTCTGTGTTTTAGAAGAATTAACCTGAATTCTCTGAGATCTGAGTAAGAATGAAAGATTAGCTGGGACAGTGGTTGGCAATGAGAAGATAAACTGGTCTAGGACCTCTGAGATAGTAACTGAGCTACTGATAGAAGTCAGTCTTGTGGTGTGGTATGAACTCAACTACTTCCAGATATTTCCCCTAAGATTTCCCCTAACATATCTATAAAGAGATATGTTATCGATTTGGGTAGTATATGGATGGGTTTTGGAGCCAAATCCCAATCTTCACTGTCTGGCCTTGGGTGAATCACCAAAGTCTAGTGATTTTAGTTGCACAATTGACAACATTGCATCCACCCAGCAGAGTTTTTATGCAGATGTCTGGAATGCAGTCAGGTAACTCAATGAATGAAAAGGTATTACCCAACGAAAGTGCCCACACCATTAATTTTATTGTCAAGAGACCAACACCCACAAGGACAAGAAACTTGCTCAAGATCACATAGGAGAACTGGAATAAAACTTAGGTCTTCTGACATCTATCTAATTGTTCTTTCCATCACCTTCTTTGCTTCCCAAATCATAATGAGTCTTGACCCAATAACTTACACACACACACAGAAAAAAAAAAAAGAAAAGAAAAAGAAAGAAAGAAAAAAAAAAAGAAAAACAGCTACATCTCAGCGCACTTCTCTAAAATTTCCAGGGTAATTTTATAGATTTAATTGGATTGGCATGGACAAGATTTGTCTTAATAAGAGAACGCATTCATTAGGTTGTAAAGTACAACCCCAAGCAGGAGACAGCATGTGACAAATTACAGAAATAACAAGGCTCCGAATGGTCGAGCAAGTGCACCTGCAGCCGTCCCACCTGGGGCTGTGATTTCATTACGCTCGTAAACCAAGGCAAGGTCAGGCTTAGTCAGACTTCGATTAAGAGGCCCCCAAGGAGATCCCAGGTGCAAAAGGAGCTAGCATAGATGCAATGAGAGATATGTGAGAACTTCTCTTTCCTGTCCTGAAGCAGGCCTTGTTAGGATCCTAACTGATGAGGGTTAGTCAGCTAGGTGCAAAGAGCTGTCACATGGGGCAGTGGGTCAGAGGCCAGAAAACTTGAGTTAGATTTGTCTTTGGCCTCTGTTAGGTTTGGGGGCTGGGGAAGGTTTTCAGAAACTGCATGAGAACCTAACCTTGCAAGTTTGTTCAGGTGCAGCTGTTCCTCTTAGAGGGCAGGAAGAGTAAGTCTGTTCCTTGATTTGCTGGTAAGGAGCCTGTGTTCTATGAGCTGGTGCCAGTTGGATGAGAGTGAAGCCAAAATCCTTGAACCTTAGGAATGGTGTAGGAAGCCAGTTGACCTGGCCACATTTCAGGTCTCCCAATTAGATCTGCTTTTCTAAGTGGCTCTTACAGTTTCCAATTTTCCTTCTCAGAGTTGACCATGCAAAATGATCCCGCTTATGGAATGCCTTTTCCAACACCACTTGGCAAAATGCCTTGTGTCAGGCTTGAGGCAGAGGTGGCATGGAATAGTTGGTGCCAGGCTTTCAAATGTGTTCTGTGTGAGGTTGTCTTAGAGGTTTCTTGAGAGGCAATGTGGTTAATTCAGCCATGGTTGGCTTGGGGCGAAGTGTTCTATGGTCTTTAGGTTATGCATATATCCTAGCAAAGTCTGAGTTTTCCATTCCACTGTGTCCAGAAATTACAGTGGGCCTAAAGTGGGAACAAATAGGGGTACTTCTTGACTGAGAATCAGGATCCAAATACTAGATTTGAATATGCCATGATCTTACCATGCTCCATAGGTCATTCACATAGCTTCTAGCATCTAAGGTCTATAATATTTTAAGCAGAGTTTTCATTCCGTATCATGGGTAAGTGGTACACCAAAAAGCTGGAATGTGGCTTCACAGTGATCTGATCAGGGCACATGAATGGAAGAAGTGATCCTCAGAGATTCTTGGTTTGAAGGAAGGTAGTTCAGATGGAGTGGTTCCTGGAGATAACCAAAGGGTGGAAAATCAAGAGGATGTGTAAAAGCTATATCGAAGGATCTCCATGGGCTGATGGTGGGAACAGTAAATTTTGTCTTCCAGGAGAAGGACCAAGTTGATGGCAGGGAATGGGAGGCAAATTCCAAGGGGGTCTGAAACAATGTAGATATTACAATGATGTGGGAAAGATAGGGGAGCAACCCACAAGAAGCCAGAGACATTGTTTTCTTTGTTAGGACTGGGGTTCTCGTTCCTTTATTTCATATTATTTTTTTGTTTGGGTTGGCTCTGTGGTGCATGAATATACTCACCTCGAGTTCTTTATTAACTTTCTTGAAATCTGCTTGGATTTTCTTGTTTTTGCTAGAATGACCCAGACAAGTGATTCCAAAGTACACCTTGAGGCTCAGTTATTGATTGATTTGGCAAGGTCCAAAGCCTGTTTTGTTAAACCTCAATTATCTAGTTGATTTATGTCCACAAGTGCAATTGCAGATTTTCACCAGGGGAGAATATTGTGAAAACAAAATAAACTGTAATTTAAAAAAAGGAAGGAGAAGACAGGGTGACTGCCAGAAACTTTTTGTGACCATAGCTTGATAACACTGAACTCTCGTGAACCTTAATAATGATTATTTCTGTGCCAGTGATGACCTAAAGAAGGAAGCCTTGGCGCAGCTCCCTGCAGATGAGTGAACATTCTCCAAATATCCAGCAAGCAGATGTCAGCTCTGCTCCTTAAGCGATTTCCCTCCTCCAGTCTAGTAAAGAAATCTCCTGGGTGCTTGGGTGGCTCAGTCAGTTAAGCGTCTGCCTTTGACTTGGGTCATGATCCCAGGGTCCTGGGATTGATCCCCCACATTGGGCTCCCAGCTCAGCAGGAAGCTTGCTTCTCCCTCTGCCCCCTGTTCATGCTCTTTCTCTTTCACACTCTTTCTCAAATAATAAATAAAATCTTAAAAAAAAAAAATCTCATGAACTGTTGTCTCCTTCCCCCCTTTCCATTCTCTCTCTGGTTCTAACTTGGCCATGACTCTGAGATGAAGAAAACTTACCGATCTCAAGAAGTACCTGAAGCACCTGTTTCTCTAAAAGCCTGCAGGACCAGGCTAATGTGTGGTGTGGCACCTGGGTGGGAGTCTAAGGACAGTTGGGAATGCACCACAGAGAAGCTCCATTCCATGTTATGCTACTGAGCCCACATCAAACATTCTCCTCTTAGAGGCATCTAGCAAGTCTCTTGAAGAAAGATCTTGGAGACTTCTGAGCAGTCAACTGAGAAAGCCTTCAATGGATGGAGATGGAAGCGGATCACGGTTAGGGTGATGGGGATGGGAAAATGGGGCCTCCATTACTGGGATCTGGGCCATCTGAGATGCTGCTGGCTGGAGAGGGATCATGACCCTCTGAACACTTAGGTGGTAGAAGTAAGGGTAGATATTGAGATTTGATCCTTCCCTAACCCTTACGGAAATGACCATGTTGAGAATGAAATTGGACAACATATGTGAACATGCTTTCTAAACCAAAGTGTCACTAGGTATTATGGGGATCAAAAAGCACTGGGGAGAATATGGGTTTTCACATTACGTAGACCTGGGTTAGGTCTTAACTCCACCACATCCTGGGTGAGTGTTCTAAGGTAGGAGTGCGTAACATTGCTTGGTGTCCTCATCAGTAAAATGGGCAACATAATACATAGCTCCTGTGCCTGAGGACTGGATGAAGTAACGATAGCCAGCAGGTACTCTACACATCTTGGTTTCTTCCTTCTCCTTCCAGCCCCTTGCTAAAGCTGTGGATTCCTTTCAGCCATCATTTTCTATTAAGTATCACTATTACGTGTCACTTTTGGTGATCGGCCATTGGCTTCAGTTGGGTCATGAGCTGTGTGGCCATAATGCCTTAGCTTATCAGGCAACACAGTCTCAGTGACTTATCCACTGGGAAGAGTTGGGGCTTAGCAAGTGGTTGCATCAGCAGAGAATCTGTAACGTTGGCCTTACCTTTCTGTTTTCCCCTCTTCTCATGACTTGTCCTATTCTAGAAATGGTCTTCAGCAAATATGGCTCAGATGATTAATAGAAATAACAACAGCTGATATCTGCATGACATTTTATGGTGTTAAAAGAAGGATTCCATAGATCTCAAATATCACACAAATTCTATCTTAATTATTGTTTAACATGTGTGCCAGGTGCTCCACTGTATGCTGGGATGTAGCGGAGAACAAAGTATTGGAGAGAAAAATCATATAACATGCAAGTGTATGTGTGTGTGTGTGTAACTAAAATTACTATTATAATATTGATTAGTGCTATGGATCTGATATGTAGAATGTTTAAAAATCAACAGGGAAGTGATAGTAAAGTCTAAGAACTGGCGATATGAAGAGTGAGGTCCGGGCACCACTGTGCATGATAGCATCAAGGCAAGACAATGCAAGGTGTTCAGGGGAATTGAAGGGGAGCAGTGTGTGCCTGAAACATGATGAGCAAGGGGCAAGACATTTGGGAGGAGACTGGAGTGGTGGATGGGGCCAGTCCTTACAGGGTCTTGAAGATCATGGTTAAGACCATACTTTGGTCAAAGTGATGGTTAGAGATTTTTGTAAGCAATGTGAAACCACTGGCATGTTTTGGATGGCAGAATGGAATTAGATGTATGTTTCTAACTGGCTGTTAGGGATTAAGCAGTGAGGATAGTCTAGTCTAGTTGGACCAGGGCTCTCCTGCTTCAAGCAATTCTAGTTGCTAAGTTCCTGGCATATCCTAACACTCTTCTAAACATCTGGTGCAAAAGCCCATACTGCTTAATGCATAAGCCATAGTGTTTATTCCCCTCATGTAAGACCGCTCTCATACTTGCTCCATAAAAGGGGAAGCCAGTGTGTCCAGCCACCCAAGTTCCACCAGCTTCTCAGTATGCCAGGAAAATGGAGACCTATGTGATGTGCTGGCCCTATAGGCAGTGAGTGCCAGCCTAGACCAAGTGGTGCCAGTAGGTGTTCTCCAAATGCTGTGCAATAACGATCTCATAGTTCCTGTGCAGAACATGGACCAGAGAAGAGAAAGCAGATCCCCACTAGATAGATGAATAATGATGCAGAGTGAGGGACTGTTCAGGGCTGAATTTTGTCTCCCCCAAATTCATATTGACATTCTAAACCCCAGTATCTTGGAATATGGGTGTATTTGGAAATAGGACCTTTAAAGAGCTGAATAAGGTAAGATAGAGTCATTAGGGGGAGGCTTCATCCAATATGACTGGTGTCCTATTATAAGAACGGAGGTCTGGACCCACAGAGAGAAACAACAGATACATGCGTACACAGAGGAAAGATCTCATGAAGATACAGAGAGAAAGCAGTCATGTGCAAATTAAGGCCAAAGACCCCAGAAGAGACTGAATCCTTGATCTTGGACTTCTAGGCTCTCTCAATTCCTCTCTGCCTCTGTGCAGAGGTATCAAGGAAAGGCTATGTGAGCACACAAAGAAAAGGGAGCCCAAGGAGAGAGGTCTCTCCAGATGCCAATACTGCCAACACCTTGATCTTGGACTTCCAACCTCCAAAACTGTGAGAAAATAAATGTCTGTTGGTGGAGTCAGCCAACATTTAGTTATGGCAGTCCAAGCAAGCTAATGTAAGGCTCCAAGTCAAGAAGAGCAAAGGAAAAAAGCCAAGAGGCTGATATGAGCCAAGAAGATGAGGATAAAGGCTGTAAGCTCAGTGAGGAAGTCATTAGTGAGATCCACCATGTTCTTCAAGTTCTTTTTTGGGGGGCTCAAGGCTAGATTATATTTCTTCCACTCTTTGAAGATAGTGGTGGTCCTTTGACTTGCTTTGTGAAGGTGACATGTGCTCTACCCAGGCAAAAGCTTTGAATCCAGTGTTCTTCACACTCTCCTTTCTCCTCCACCATAATAATGGACAATGTCTCCAATAGTGGCTGCTCTGTTACCTGAGTTAAAGAGTAGAGTGATGGGAAACAGAGCTCCTGGTGAACCTGTGAAGGATGTGTAGTATGGCAGAGAAATGACCCTTTGTTGTTCACGCCACTGAAAAAATTGTCACCAGGATTGAACCTGACCTGTCTTAAGTGATACAGTCATACCACTGAGCTCCTCCACTAAGTTCTGAGAAAAAGCAGAAGAAAGCCCATGCTGAGGAACTTCAGAAAACACTCCAAAACTATGATGTACCTGTCAGCAATGCCTTCACCCAAGCTTTGGAATGCTAATCCAAGAGCCTGGCTGAGATTACACAGGGATTGTGACTCTCCCCATGCTACTTACAAACACAGCATTTGCCTACATGCTAGATAATATTGTCCACTCGTCCCATGTCTCATGATAAAACTGTGATACTCCATGTTTGTCCAATATTTCAGTTATTTCAGGGAGATCTTGGGCAAGAGTGGGAAGACCAAACTCACAGTGTTCTCTGAACCTTGTGATGGTTGAATGCGTAGGTGAAAATTCACTCACACAAATAGTGTAATAAGATTAATTTGAAAGGAATAAGGTATAGAAGCAATTATAAGGAAAAAAAAAAACCAGTAATAGCAAACCTTGGGGTCAAAGTAGTGAATGCAGTTGAAGATAACTTTTGGTCTGAAGCATCTGACCTTTACAGTGAGGAGAAAATGCTGGTTTGTAGTTCTTAGAATAACAATAGAAAAAGAAGTCTAGGTTTGGATGCAAACAGATAGGGATTCAAATGTGAGCATTCTCACCAACTCGTCCTGTGATCCTGGGCCAGTCACTCATCTCAGCAAGCCTCGGTTCTTTTGCCGAAGAAATGGGGCTGTTAATGTTGATGTCTCAAGGCAACTGTGAAAGTAAATGAAATGATTTTTGTAAAACACCCTCATGTTGCCTGGATCAATTAAAGTTGGTTTCCTTCCTTCTTCCCTTCTTTCCTCTCTCCCTCCTTTCTTTACTTCTTGAGTAGAGAAAGGGATGTACTAGGGAGAAAATGGTTCTTAGAACCGTGAACAAAGGGCTCATCAGGTGTTGTAACTCAGTTGTTTTCAAGAGCCTCCTTGTTCTGTTTCACCTTCATCTTCCAGTCTAACATGAGCAAGATCTGCTCCTGGGGCCTCTTTGTTATGTTGGTAACAGATTATATAAAAGCAGCTTGCATGTACCAACATCCTGGGTTATGTTCCTATTCTCTCTTTTTGAAGGAAGTCATTTATAAAAAATCCCCAGTAATGTGCTGGCACACTCCATGTGCATGGGTTGATACTCCATGGAACCAGGATAATGATTATATTCCCGCAGGATTCCTTTACCCAAACACTATGCCATTTTTGCTGCCTTTTCATGTGCAGCACTGTGCTCAAGTACCCAGTTCAAATTACCCCATCTAAGACAGAGATGGCCCTTGAGCTAACTCCATGGTTCCTATGACAGGGGGGGAACCTTAACAGAGCAGTGACATCAGCTCACACATGATTTTTAGTCTTTTAAGTCTATTCTTGGAAGTGTGGATTTTTAAAAACATTTATTTATTTATTTATTTATTTATTTATTTATTTATTTATTTTAAAGAGAAAGAGAGAGCTAGAGAGCACCAGTGGGAGGGATAGAGGGAGAGGAAGAGAGAGAAACTCAGTTTCTGCACCAAGCCTAGAGCCCGATGTGGGGCTCGATCTCATGACTCTGAGATCACAACCTGAGCTGAAATCAAAAGAACTGGTAGCTTAACAGACTGTACTACTCAGGTGCCCTGGAAATGGATTTACAATGATTCTATATACTTCTCTCAAATGTAGAATGGAAAGGTGATAAATGACATAAAATAAATTCACAATTCCCTTCAAAAGCTAATAAAGGCCAAATCACAAACATGCACCTTGGGCATTACTCACGGCACCCTAATGGCTGCGGTGGTGGCAGCCTGGTGAATCAGAGACTTGTCCACCTGCCTGGTCCCCACATGGCCAGCTCTTGCTATTCCATTTCCAGGGCTGCTGGGCCTGATAAGAGAGAAGGGGCTACCAGGATGAATTCAGATGCACATGACATTTTGATTTATTCTTTGAATTTTTAAAGTCCCTGGGTTACCACTTTCTAATCTGGCCAGATGTATCAGTGGGGAGTCAGAGAGAGGCAGGGATAGAAAGAAAAACCTTTAGAAAATTGGGATATGCAACAGAAAAAAATCCTTTGTGAAAAAGTGAAGAGCTATGGGAAATGTGTTGAAACATTATTTAATGAGTATTATTCCAAATAGTGGCTTGGATTGTATTTTGCATCAATTTAGTGTTCCTTAAACATCCCTGGGTCCTGAGAATTATAGTTGGTGCCTTGTGCTGTTGAAGTTTGATTTGATTTATCCAAACTGGGTTTTGGAGATCCCCTGTGGCAACAAACTATTAGAAATATTTCCCCCCCCCCCCTTGCTTTGATGGCTTTAGAAGTGAAATAGTCCTCTGTGGATCAGCAGCCATGCTTTTGTACCTGTCTTTGGGGCATGTTAATTCAAATAACACAGACTTTAAAATGGAAAATATGGTGTGCTTTTCCTGTTTGGGTTTCTTTAATTCATTCTCACTTATGTTTTTAATGCAATTCAGAATTCTTAATTCTGAATGATCATTATCCATGTGTTTGTTTATGTATTAGTTTAACATATTTTAAAAATGAGTGACAGTTTCCTATATGCCAGGCACTGTTCTAGGCACTTGGAAGATAGTGAATAAAACAGAAAATCTCAGCTTTCATGGACTTACTATCTCCAGGAGGTGACAGGAAATAAAAATAAATACAAAACGGTAAGTTATCCAGAATGTTCAAAGGTGTAAATGCTATGGAAAAGTGGAAAATCAGAACATGATAAAGGGATTGGGAGTGCCTGGTGAGAGCAGATTCAATTTTAAGTATGACTGTTAGGTAAAGCTCATTGTGAAGATGACAGTTGAGCAAATATTTGAAAGATCTGAGGATGTTAACCACATGATTATCAAGGAGAAGTATGTTTCAGGCAGAAGGACTAGCCTGTAAGAGTCCCAAGTATGTTTGCCATATTCTAAGAACAGCAAGAAGACTCGTGTCCTTGGAGAAGAGCAAGCAGGTGGAAAATAACAGGAATTGAGTCAGGAAATACAACTGGCCCAAATGGGCAAGGGTAGAAGACCTTATAGGCTGGTCTAGAGGGTAGTATAAATACTTTAATTTGTACTCCTTGTAAAATGGCAGGTAACTGGAGATTTACAAAAACCATTTTCTCTTGAAGGAAATAGAGATGTTCAATGACTTGGGGTTTCTATTTCCAATTTGGTTATTATTTTCTGGCTTTACTTTTAACATACTTAGAAAAGCCAGCCTATTTTCTTTCAAATGTTTAGATTTTTTTGTTTTTAATACAATAAAGAATCCAATTTTTGCTGATGCTCTCTTTCTAATAACACTTAAAAAGCAATGTACTGGTACTTCTACATCATTGTCAGTGAATCAACTCATTCTTTTGATAACTAGTAAGTAAAGTAAGAGAGAATCAAGCATTTATCCTATTTTTACTATATGAAGAATATGCATTTCAGGATTAAGGCTCCCAGACATAATTTTAGAATTCTGATAAACAAGTAATAAATTATTATTAAGGTGTGTTCCAAATATTATACTAAAAAAACTTATTTGTTGTTCATTTGGAATTCAAATTTAAATAGTTATCCTGTATTTTTTGTTCTTCAAAATCTGGCTCCTCTATTCAGGGTAACAAAATAGGTTTCATGAAGATGAATGTTTTCTTTATAGGAATATTGCCGCTAAACAATGAGAAACGAATGATCACAAAAAAATACCATTATTTTGCAAATTTTAATGAATTAATGGAATTAGGTGAAGATCATTGATGACTACTAACATACTCAAGAAAAAACATAACACTTTTTTACTGATGTCAGTAAAAAGATGATGGCCTTGACAAACATTGGGAAATTTGAACTTTTATTTTTTTGGAGTGGACAAAGTACATGGCTGAGATAAATCCTGGGCTTATTCAATGTGGGCGAATCTAATAAAAGACACTAACACCAAGTTGGAATTCCAAAGGGATAAGCCCTTAGTGGAAAGATAAATAAGAAAAATAAATCAATGGAAAAACCTGTTATGCAAAAGAAGGTAGTCATGAAACTTGACTGTCTTTACTTCATTGGCGGGTGGAGAGAAAGAGAAAATTTTTTTTTCCTGAAGAGTCAAAACCAAAATTTAGCCCTTGTATGAGATCATGGCTTAGATTCATATATATAGTCAAACATGTGTGGTAAAAAAAAAACAAAAAACAAACAAACAAAAAAAACATGCAGTCTTTAAAAGCAAACATAAATGCTTTCAGACAGAAAGCAAATTCAGGCTATGCTTTAAGGTTGTCCAGCAAGTAAAGTTCAAGGAAGATGAGGAGCTCACAACAAAAATGAAAAAACAGACAAGTAAATATACTGCCATTAGGCAAGGCTAGCAGAAGCGACAGACTATAAAATTAATTATTAGTATGATCACACACACATACATACACGGACACCATCTGTGTTTCATACTTACATCAATGAAAACATGAAAAAGGAACAAGGGATGATAAAATAGCAATAAAAAAATTATAGAAATAATGAGACAGAATTTCCAGATAGGACAATCAAGACAAAATTAAAAGCAAAGTTGATATATCACATAACGATTTGATACCGCCAAAGAGAAAATTAGTAAACTGGAAGATAATTCCAGTAAAATTATCCAGAATACAGTCCACAGAGACATACAGGTTAAAAATGTGAATGAGGTATTGAAATATAGAGAGAGTGGTGTGAGAAGATACATAATATTTTTGAGTTCCAGAAGGACATAATAAAGAGAATGCAGAAGGAAAATATTCAGTGATGTAATGGCTAAATATTTTTTGAAATTAGGGAAAGAAAACAAACTTCAGATTTAGGTAGCTGAGTGAAATCAAAGTAGAATGGAGAGATCAAAGTACAATATGGACCTAAATATACTGTAATGAAATTACAAAATATAATGGTCAGAGATGCACCCATATGCTTGTTATAAAAACATAATTGAAATATAAAGGCACGGAGAGGTTGAAATTGAAATAAATGAAAAGAGAGACCATGAAAATACTAACGAAAAGAAGACTGGTGTGTTTCTATAAATATGAACCAAAATAAAGTTTAAGGCAAGAAGTGTTGCTGGAAACATTGCATAAAGCTAAAGTGATCAATTTAAGAAGAAGTTATGAAAATTGAATAGCCTGTGCCTAATATCATTATTTCAATTTACATAAACAAAAAGTTGACAGGAATTGATGAAAGCAGACCCCAAGGTCATTACCCAAGTCTTTTCTTCATAAACACTGAGTAAGCTCCCTTGACTTTAGAAAAAGCACCAAGGCTGAAGAGCATAGTTGGTACTTGGCATGAGATGTCTGTGTGTACAAAAACTTTCCAGCACAGGGGCATCGTGGTGGCTCAGTCTGTTAAAGGTCTGCCTTTGGCTCAGATCATGAACTCAGGATCCTGGGATCAAGCCTCACGTTGGACTCAGAGCTCAGTGGGGAGTCTTCTTTTCCCTCTCCATCTGCTCCTCCCTCTTGCTCCTGTGCACTTTCTCTCTCTCAAATAAATAAAATCTTTAAAAACAAAACAACAACAACAACAACAAAAAACAGCACAAATAGAACTAAAATGAGAGAAGAACTGAGGTGATGTGGAACAGGACACAGAAGGTGTTTGTTCAACTCACTAAAGAAAACACTGATGGATTTTTTTTAGGGAAAAGGAAAATGATACCACAAGGAAACCTAGAGATGCAGAAAAGAATGAAGAGTGAGAGAAAGGATAAATACACAGTTCATTCTTAATGAAGTATTAGTTTATAAGTCAGTAGTGGTGATGACAATGACGTTTTGTGAGGGCTAAACTGTATACAAACAGATAACGCAGTACATAAATTGGGATAAGGTAAATGGGGTTGAAGTTTTTTAAGTCTCTTGAATTGGTAGGATTAGATAAAAATGTTAACTTATACTAGACAGTAATCGACCAAGAGCATTTGTTTACATCTTTAAGACAACTATGAAAACAGTAGTAAAATCATGTGAAAGTAGCAGATGTTATAGGGGGTAATGGGATAATAAAAAAAAACACTTACTCCAGAGGGGAAAGGAAAAAGAAACATAGAATAGATAAGACAAATTGCAATAAGAACAAGATGATACATAGAAAATCAAACATATAAACTTTCCTCAAGTGAAGATTAGATTAAATACTTCAGCTAAAAAGAAAAAAAACTCAGGCTACATTAAAACACAATCACTGCTGCTTATAAGAAGTAGTACACCATATGTTAATTAATCAAATTTAAATTAAAAAAAAAGGAAACACATTGCATTTGGAATTCAGGAAAGAGATGGAAAAATATTTTGCGGAAATTCTAATCAAAAGCAAGCTGGTGCAACAATGCTAACATCAGACAATATAGATCTTAGGGAACAAATATTTTTGAAGATCAAGAATGATATTTTGTAATAATAAAAGGTTCAATTCACTAGGAAGATCTATATATTCTAAACTTGGATACTTGTAACAAGAGAGCTTCAAAATATATTAAGCATATTTATTAAGCACAACTAAAAAGATAAACATAGCAATTCATAATCATTTGGGGAGACTTCCACACAGTTCTCTCAATAATTAGCAAAACAAGCAAACAAACAAACAAACAAACAAAAAGCCCACTACTATAAAGGATATATGAACAATGTGATTATCATACAAAATCTAATTTATGTACATAATATACTGTAAGCTATAATTGCAAAATACATAGTTTTTTCAAGAGCAGAGAGAATATATATCCACAATGTTGAGCCATAAAAGCACGTCTCAACAACTAGAAATTGAATCCTTTCAGAGTATATTACCTTATCACACTAGAAATATGCTACAAATCAGTAATTAAAAGAAAATACCAAGTTTTGTAAATGAACACATATGCTTAAAATAACCATGGGTCAAAACTGAAATCACAGTGGGGTGAAGAAAGATTTTGAACAAAATGATAGAAAAAGAATGATGGGATGCTGATAGAGCTTCACATAAAGGAAAATTTGTAGCCTTAATGCCACATATTAAAAAAAAAAAAAGAAAAACCAACCTGAAAATCAACTATGCAAGTATCTAACTCAGGGACGTAGAAAAATATTTGCAAATCAAAACCAGTAAAAAACACAAAGATGAGATTATAAATATAATAAAAGAGAACAATGATACAAAAAAGCAGGTCTATAAAGCCAAACAGTGGTGCTTTGAAAAAGCTAATATTATCAATAACTCCTACCAAGAATAATCAGAATAGAGAGACAAGGCACAAATAACCAACATCAGGAATATAACACAGAACATCACTATTATAGATGCTATAGACCTTAAAAAGTTTGACAGAAGAAAATATAAACTACATTAGAGAATATAATAAATTATATTCCAATTATATTTGAACATCTTGATTAGATAGATAAACTTCTAAAGAGAACATCTGCATAGTCTGTTATCTGTTGAAGATGTTGAATCAATAATTTCAAATCCTCCCACAAAGAAAATTACAAGACCAGATGGCTTCACTGGAATATTCTACCAAAAATTTACCTGAGAATAGACACCAATATTACACAAACCTTCCAGAAAAAAAGAAAAGAAGGAAACTTCCTTATAATTTAATAAGGCCATCCTAAGCATGGTACCAAGTACATAATAATAATAATAATAATAATAATAATAATAATATAGCTGAGTTGCTCTCACAAACCAGTACCTACAAATACTAAAAATATTAACAAACCCAGCAATATATTAAAAAATACATAAAAACCAAGTTTAGTAAATTTGAAGAATGCAAAGTTGGTTTGACATTTGAAATCAATGTAATGAACCACATCAACAAAAAAAGAGGGGAAATCATGTGACCATAACTAGATACAGAAAACAATTGATAAAACTCAACATATAATTCATAATGAAAATCTATGAAGTACATAAACAAAGAGAATTTCCTTAACCTATTAAAAGTTACCTACAAGAAGCAAGAATTACTGTTAAGTCGAAGGGTGAAACGTTGAGAGCTTTCTTCCTGTGATTAAGAAGGGAGCAGGATATCCCTTATTCACACCTCTGGCACTGGACTAGAGAACCTAGTCAACTCCATTAGAGTAGAAAATTAAACCGAAATTATAAAGTTAAGAAAAACTGAAACTGTCATTCACTGATGATATGGTTGGAATTTGCAGAAGATCTAAAAGAACCAAAAGTTGAGTAATTTGAATCACTAAGTGAATTTTTCAAGGTTGCTAGATTCAGAATTGACATTGAAGGTCAATTCCGTTTTAATGTCATTGACAATAAATGATAAAGTGTACCCTTTCAATGTGCAGTACAATTTATAAGGATATTCAAAATATCAAATAAATGCAAAACAGATCTATTGGGATATAAGCATATCTGTATACAAAATACATAACATTATTACAATAAAGACAATTTAATAAATGAAGGAATACACTATACTCATGAAGTTAGTGGCTCAGTATTATAAAGATGTTATTTCTCCATAACCTGAAGTAAAGATTCAGGGCAATCTTTATAGAAATCCCAGCAGGTTGCTATTTTTTTTTTAATAGGTTGTTTCTTCATGTGGAAATTGACAAGCTGATTCTAAGAGTTATACGAAAATAAAAATGCCAAGAATAGCAAAGAATAAGAACAAAATGTGAAGCCTGAATCTACTGGCTTTCAAGAATTATTAGAGGGTTATCTGGGTGGCTTAGCGAGTGAAGCATCTGACTCTTGGTTTCAGCTCAGGTCATGATCTCAAGAGTCTTAAGATCAAGCCCACGCTGACTGCCACCACCCCCACCCCACATTAATCCTTTCTCTCTTTCTTTAAAATCTCTCTCTCTCTCAAGTAAATAAATAAATCCTTAAAAAAAGAATTATAATGAAGCTACAGTGATTAAGACAACTAACAGACTGAATTTTAGATGATGACAGGGAATTACTGTTAATTTTCTTAAGTGCTTTTATAGTATTAGTACTGTTCATCAAATATTTCTGATTTCTTATGCTTTTTTTGGGCACCTGGTGAGTAATGTTTTATTTTTCCAGTCCTTTTGAATTTAGGTGTGGCTATGCGGCTTTCTTTGACCACTGAAATGGAAATGTGTTATTTCCAGGGCTAAGTTTTAAGGATTAGGGCCTGATTCTCAATCTTGACTAAAACAATAATTAACACTTAGATATAGAACATTGCCATAACAAAAATCTATAATTTGGGTGGCTATTTGGCTGTTGGCAAAAAAAACTTTATTCAAGGCTCGAAAGATGGCAAACTGTGTAATGCAATGGTGAAAGTTTTGCTGAAACCATCATGTTTGATAACTTGGGGGGAAATCATGCAATTAATGAAGTTGTAGATGTCTAGTGGAAAAGGGTGGAAGCTGTACAGTGTGATAGGTACTGTTGGCTGCATTTGGCAAGTATTACAGGAAAGGTAAAAGGAAGAGGGGAAGGCAGTTTACAAGCAAGAATAAAATGGAATAGATGTATTTCAGAGACTTATAGGTAGAGAGAAGGAGGTTTTCTTCACCTTAAATGGTAGGATGATAAAACACAGAGTGGAAAATGGTCAATTAAAACTCATTCTTTTAACAAGGAACAAATCAATGGGTTAAGGTGTCAAGAGTAAAAATCCAATCAGGAGGTGACATACACTTAACCTTGTATCTGCACAAAATGTCTCAGATTAATGATACTAAATGTGTGCCTCTATCAAGTCTTGTAAGTTCAGGGTACCTGGCATTAAGAAAGAGCAAGAGCTGGTGGTGGTAAGAAATAGAGTGAATATTACCTGTCTACCTACCCACCTATCTGTCTACCTCATGGGTGTGGCTATCAGCACATGGAATCGTTTGGAGTCAATAGAGTAAAAACTCTACTGTATTGTAAGTTACAATGTGGTGACAGTAGACCCAAATGTTGGATTATTTGATACTGAGGACAAACTTTGAACACCCAAATCCCTTGACTGAGAAACTGACTGAGAAAGATGTTTAACCCCTCGGAGTGCTGAGTCTCTCCCACTTATGGTCAGGGAAGGTAAGGGAAAAGAAAGAACTTTCCAGAGTGAAGAGCCAAAGACAAGGAAGAGAAATATATTATCTATCTTATTGATTTTTAAGATCAGCTAAGTGAAGGAGCTAGGCTTTTTGTTGATAGTTTGGGCAAAGGACCAGCTTCTGTTTACCAGGTTGGGTGGAACCATAACCAAGAACCTCCCAAGAGATATTAGCATTTAACACTCTGGAGAAGGAGTCCATTGGAAGTATGTTTTCATTTTCCAAACTCTGGCTATTGCTTCTCCCACACTTTCTCAACCTCAGTAGGAGAAGGGTGACAAACACTTCCAAGGATGTCACACTGCTATTTTCATAAGTATGAGTAAATGTGCATGACGTTGCCTGTGGCTTTATCATTTCTTTAGTCCCCATGACAGTGTCTTTTCCCTTTTTTATTCATGTCTCCCCAGGCAGAAGCAGATAAGCTAATTTAGCATCACAGGACAGCTAAGTAGGATGAAGAACCAGGAGTGTTAGTGAGTAGGCCCCCTGTGTTCTTCATTTAATGCCTCAAAGAAAAGTCAGTTACTTTTTTTTTTTTTTTTTTTTTTTTTGTGGAGAGGCAGGTCAGTAAGGGTTGAAAAAAGACCAATGCCAGCAAAGAAGGTAAAACAGCTAAATGGGAGCTCAGTACTTTGGAAACTACTGACACCTCTCTATGATTTGGAAGCAAGACAAGGAGAACGGAAATATGCAGGTCAGAACCCAGGATACCAGCAGACTTAGAGTTTTGTATATTCTGTGGTACTTCCTGTCCTTTTGTTCTAACATGAAAGCAAAGGCAAGAAAATGAAGTTGCTGATTACATATGTTAAAAAGGCAAGGATTTGGCACTGGGGTGGCTCAGCTATTAAACATCTGCCTTGGCTCTTGGTCGGTCAGGTCATGATCTGGGGTCCTGGGGTCGAGCCCCAAATCGGGCTCTCTGCTCAGCAGGAGAGTCTGCTTCTCCCTCTCCCACTCATCCACTTGTGTTTCCTTTCTCACTGTGTGTGTCTCTCTCTCTGTGTGTCAAATAAATAAATAAAAATCTAAAAAAAAAAGACAAGGATTGAGAAAAAACTAGCAGCAAGCTCTGTCTAAAACATGTCAGTTTCTTTGGCCCTGTAAATCGGATGTGGTTGCAAAGGACTATTTGCCTCCAAGTTATTAACGTTATACAGGTGAAAGGAGATTCATGCAATTAGTATGCTCGCTGCTGTGGCAGCTAAGTCAGAAGGAAAAAAAAGTGGTTTTAAAATTATGCCTTTGAGGCTCTGGCTTGGGTTTTCCATAATTGGATACAAATACGAAGCCCTGGAAGGGAATTACTGTGAGATTTAGCATGGGATTATTTAATCATGGATTTAAAAAGGCAGAATTCTGTGGGTGCCAAGAAACCACAGGATTGTAAAGCATAGTTGTGGTTACAGAAGAATGAGCTACCACCTGTATGTCTGCACCTGGTTATTGGGAGAGTAGGATTTGTTTATTTAATCATTGATCCATCCAGTCCCTCTTCAGGACATCAGAGAGCACCTACTGTGTGTTAGTTTTTCAGGTTGAAGTGTGTCCCCTAAATAAATAAGTGGAAGCCCTAACCCCTGGTATCTGTGAATGTGACCTTATTTGGAAATAGAGTCTTTGTAGATGCCATTAAGGTGTAGATCATAGTGAAATGGGGTGAGCAGTTAAGCCAACCTGACTGGCGACCTTATAAGAAAAGGAAAGGAGAGACAGAGACAGACACAGACACCTAGAGTGAAGAGTGCCTCATGAAGACAGACACAAAAATCAGAGTGAGGCAGCCACAAGCCAGTGAATACCAAGGAGCACCGTCAACATCAGAAACCCTGTAGAATCTTGGGAAGACTTTTCTAGAGCCTTCGGAGGAAGCATGGCCCATATGACAACATGATGTTAGACTTCTAGCTTCTAAAACTGTGACATGGTAACTTTTGTTGTTTCAAGTCATCAAGTTTGTGCTCCTTTGTTAGAGCGGCCCTAGAAAACTAATCTACCGCGCAGTATGCGGGGTGCTGGGCAGACTGGAATGAACACATTTCCAACCCTTTCTTCAGGAACTCCCAGCCAAGTGGCTGGGATAGGAACCAAGATTTCCATATCTGAGATGAGAGCTACATCGAAATACAAATTGGTACTAGAGAGGCACCAGGGAGGGGGCATGAGAAAGGTTTTCAGGGAGACGTTTCTCAAGGTGCATGGTTAGGAAAGATGGTTAGGGATTTGCCAGATGGATCACAGGATATAATGTTCTCACTTCAGAAAATATCATGCTGGACAGAACTGGTGGGAGGAGCAGGTAATTAGAAAAGGAATCACTATCTCACATGCAATACCCTTGGTATTGAGCATGTTTCTCATCTTTGATGATGATGTCAATGAAGATGACAATGAAGATGATAATGTATCACCATTTGCTGAGTTTCTGTTAGGCCAGCTATTCTTATATCAGATCTTATATCAGATACTGTCTTATTTAATTCTCTCAGCAGATTTATGTAGGAACTATGACCATCTGCATTATACCAATGAAAAAGCTAGCTCTTGAAGAGCTTAGGTAACTGCCATAAAGGCCCCACAATTAGCTAATAGAAGCAATTCTTGATATGCCCTTTGTACTCTATCGCATGTGTCTTTGTGTGTGTGTGTGTGTGAATCTAATTTAACTTAATTTTTTGTGTATGTTCCAAAATTCATTGTTTATGCACTACACCCAGTGCTCCATGCAATACATGCCCCCCATAATACCCATCATCAGGCTCACCTGACATACAAATGGCAAACAGACACATGAAAAAATGTTTATCAGCATTAGCAATCAGGGAGATTCAAATCAAAACCATTGAGATACTACCTTACAACAGGTAGAATTGATGGGGTCTGTGATCAAAGGAGTGAGACTGATACAAAGCGAAGGTCAAGCAAAGCTTTATTTCGAGCCAGCACCGAGAATCAAACCGAGTGGCCAGGGCCATCTCTTATGGAGAAAGCGACGATCCCCAGCCTCACAGACTAGCTTTTATAGAGTAAAGCCCACGTGGTTGAGCCTGGCCTATGAGATTGTAATACACAAAGAAAGTTGCATAGTCACGTTAGGTCACATGCAGGTGGCTAACTGAATTACAATTTACCCTATAGTAGCTGTTTGAACTAGCCTATCACTCTGGTCAGAATTGGAGCCCAAAAGGTGGGGTTTACATTCTTTGGTGGTTAGGGAGATAGTATGTGTGCTTTACTGATTGGATGTCTCCACCTGACCTGACCCATCCTTGTATTTGGGCTCTGTTATTAGGGACTGGTCAACCATATTTTACTGGTTTCCCAGGCTTGCTTCTAAATAAGTTCCTTGGGGGAAGGAGGGGAGCAGGGTCAGTTTAAGTTTACTGCACAAACAATAAAATGGCTGTTTTACCGAGGTGGAATTGCTCTGGCTAAGTAGGCCTTTATAGAAAGGCCAAAATAAACAAGACAGTAAACAACAAGTGTTGGAGAGGATGTGGAGAAAGGGGAAACCTCTTACACTGTTGGTGGGAATGCAAGCTGGGACAGCCACTTTGGAAAACAGTGTGGAGATTCCTTAAGAAATTAAAAAATAGACCCTGCAATTGCTCTACTGGGTATTTACCCCAAAGACACAGATGTAGTGAAAAAAAAGGCTATATGCACCCCAGTGTTCATAGCAGCAATGGCCACAGTCACCAAACTGTGGAAAGAACCAAGATGCCCTTCAACAGACAAATGGATAAAGAAGTTGTGGTCCATATATACAATGGAGTATTATGCCTCCATCAGAAAGGATGAATACCCAACTTTTGTATCAACATGGACGGGACTGGAAGAGATTATGCTGAGTGAAATAAGTCAAACAGAGAGAGTCCATTATCATATGGTTTCACTTATTTGTGTCTTCTTAAAATCATAAACTTGAATAAAAGAGTTACAGAGCTCTGAGTTCAGTTTATGGTCTAACACTGATGGTATTTCATGTTGCACATGAATTGTCTCACCCTCTGAAATTAAGTTCTGCTCTAGGGGGACCCTATCCCCAGTACTTCCAACACTCCATTCATTCATTTATAAACATTCACTCAACATGTGAGCCAGGCACTGTGCTAGGTGCTGTGTTCCAGATGACACTGTGTGCAGTTTCTTTTACCACATTGACCATTTGGCCGATTTCTGTTTTTTTCCTGTGGGGTGGACCCTGTCTGAATTCTACTTGTTAAAAAGGACTGGATGTGAACCAGATGGGCTCCACTCCCTCCAGCCCCCCCACTAAAATCAGCCAGCTGTGTGAAATATAGGACACTCGTTCTTCTGTAAATAAGCTGGCAAATTTCCTTTATTTTCTATTTCGCTCAGCACTTAACACTTTGAATGAATATTGGTAGCTTATATACATCTTAGAGTTTCCAATCCCTTCCTGGGAGTATCTAGCTATTCATGCATGTGTAAGGAGTTAGAACGACTACAACATCCCTTCATGTCTTCCAGTTTTCAAAGCATTGAAATGTAATTGAAAGACTGTCACAGCCAAGCTGAACCTGAAGAGACATGATGACTAACATAATACGGACCCTGGATGAGATCCTGGAACAGAAAAGAACATTAAGTAAAAACTGAGGAAATCTGAATCAAGTATGGACTTTAGTTAATAATAATGAATCAACATTGATTCATTTATTATGACAAATATACCACACTGATGTAAGAGGCTAAAAACATGGGAAACTGGATGTAAGCTGTGGGGAAATTCTCTGTCCCCTCTTTGTAATTTTTCTATAAATCTAAAAGTATTCTAAAATTCAGAAGAATTTAAACATGATTTCCATTGGAGCTCTTTAATTTCTACCTGGATAATTCCCTCCCTGCTCCTTAATTTGAATTCTTCTGGACTTCCTTCAGACATGTTTCTGTGAAAGAGAAGGAGCTGCCTTAGGTGGTTTTCAAGAGCTTGGGTGAGAAGCAGCTGGATTTTTGTCTGTGAGGCATCTCTGTCAAAAATGAGAAAGTGGTAGATAGGAACAGACAGGGAAGGGTCCTGTCCACGACTCCGGGGAAAGGTGAAAAGTATGCAAAATTCCTGCCAAGAAGCCTTGAGGAGAATTCCTTCCTAACTGAAATTTATCGACTACCTTAACTCAATCTATATCAGAGATGATATTAAAAGCCATATCACATGGCAGGTCCATCACAAAATCCCCAATGAGTACTTTTGAGGATGAAGTTTGTCAGAAAAAAGAAAACAAAACAAAACAAAACTTCTTTCTTATCAGAAACTTCTTTCCTATTGCTTTTTAAACTGAAGTTTGTTTTTATTTTTCCATGTAAAAGTAATAAAGGTTTATTTTAGAAAATGTAATATTAAAGAAATTTGAAAAAAAATCCATTTTTTTTCCCACCCAGAGGGGGAAAAAAATCTACTGATGTGTTGGTATATTTCTTCCAGTTTGAGTAAGTGTCGCTAACACTTTTTTAAAAAGCTTTTTCTAGGGCACCTGGGTGGCTCAGTGGGTTAAAGCCTCTGCCTTTGGCTCAGGTCATGATCTCATGGTCCTGGGATGGAGCCCCACATCAGGGTCTCTGCTTAGCGGGGAGCCTGCTTTCCCCTCTCTGTCTCTGCCTGCCTCTCTGCCTACTTGTGATCTCTCTGTCAAATAAATAAATGAAATCTTTAAAAAAAAATATATATATATTTTAAAAAAAGGTTTTTCTAAGATTTTTTCTAAAAACAGATTATCTTATTTTATTAAAAAAAACCCCAAGGATTATAAAAACAAGGATTCTGTCTTCCTTCAAGTTTCTTTCATTTTTTAAAGTCTTTATTTAAGTTATAGTTAGTTAATATGCAGTGTAATATTAGTTTGGGGTGAACAGTATAGTGATTCAACACACCCATACAACACCCAGAATGCTGATCCTAAGTGCCCTCCTTCATCCCCCTCACCTATTTCTCCCATCCCCCATTCCCCTCCCCTCTGGTAACCACCAGCTTGTTCTCTATAGTGAAGAATGTTTCTTGGTTTGCTTCTCTCTCTTCTTCACTTTGCTCGTTTATTCCGTTTCTTAAATTCCACATAGGAATGAAATCATATGGAATTTGTCTGTTTCTGACTGACTGACTTCACTTGGCTTTACACTCTCTAGATCCATCCACGTTCTTGCAAACGGCAAGTTCTTATCAAACTTGGAAAAGGTGGAGCTGCTTTTTTCTCTTTTGGAAGCAAGAAAACATGTTTAAGTTATAGCCTCTTTGGGGTGTTTTATTTATTTTATTTTATTTTTAAAGATTTTATTTATTTATTTGACAGATGGAGATCAAGACTTTCCCCTCAGACACACCTGCATTTGAATCCTGACCCCAGCCCTGTGTAAATGACATCACTCCATGGTCCCCCAAATTTTGATTTGTGATACAAAGGTTAATACACTGACACACACTTGCTGAGCCATAATTGCGTTATTTTATATTCCCTTCTCTTCGCTGTGTTTTTCCTTCTGTTTTGTTCCAAGCTTTCCTTACCTTTTTAGCCCTCCTGATGGGTTCTTTTGTTTGGGTTACGAAATTAAGGTGGCAAATGCAATTTTAAATATCATTTTTTGGAAGTGGCGCACCATTTGGTTTTCGGTCTTTGATCATTTCATATTCATGCTGATCACTTTCCTTGTAGAGATTTAAAGTCATTGTTTTCCCCAGGACTGGGCCACTATGAGGTCCCAGCTGGCCAGTGTATGCAGGCAAAGTCAAAGTGCTTTGCAATTTGACTCTGTGTAGATCCAGTCAGTTTATGGATTCATTGAGTTTTTTTTTTTTTTTTCTTTTGTAAGCTGCTTGTCTTGATGCAGTGTTACATTTCTGTGTTTTCACCTTGTGCCTAGATCTGTTTTCAGAATGAAACAAATAAGCAAACAAATATCATGGAACAATAACAACAACAAAAAGGTAGAATTATTGCTTTCTAAACACTAAGCACATTATCTCCAAATGTCAACAAACCTCAGGGGCTGTTGGTTATGGCCCACTATTGTTCTTTCTCAAAGCCTGAGTCACACTGGTCCTAGCATCAGCCCCAAACTGAGCTTTGGCAGTGAAAGCTGTCCCATAACCTGTGCCCTTGGACCTGTCTATAGTCTGCTTGGAGTGTGACCTACATCACATTAAAAACCAGTTCATGCCTGGGCTGATGTCATCCCCTGAGAAGTCTGGTGGCTGAAGGCAAGAAGCCATGAAACTTCCTTTCTTTTCCGCTATGGGCTTTGCCACCTTACAGTGTTTACATTTTTAATAAGTGATGAGAGATTTTGCAATCATCTGTGAACATCTTGACCCAAAGATGGAATGACTTGAGTAGACTCTGGCCTTAAGTGAATAGTTACTGTTCATGCCCCTGTACCCATTCATCACTGGCGAAGTCTGAGCTCATGTCTGCTTCTCAATACACAAAGAGTCTATAAATTCAATGACGGTCGAACTTCTTCTAGATCATTAAATTATATAGTGGGATTTTATCATATGAGTCTTGGCCTTTGAAATTCATCATTTTGAAGAAAGATTATTGCTATCTGTAGCTGTAAAATGACTCCCAAATAAATATTCTACTTGGAAAGAAATAGGATATTTGCTCTTACAGAAAGTGACAAACAGAAATTAATTTTCTCTTGTTTGATATATCTGGCAAGAGTATGGGCAAATTGCTATCCCACTGTTGCTTTTTGTCTCTACCAACAAGGGACCATGGGTGCCCACCCAAGTCCCAGGTGACCAGCTGGCTGCTACCAGGCCAGCTCTACCCCTATATTTCTCTTTGCTTTTCCCTTCACTGTCTACAGTGTCTTCTCCAGGCTTTCCGGTTCTGAAAACGAGCTTCTCATGTACTTATCACCAATGGGCTGCCACATCTCTTTCCTTCTGTAAGACAGATCCATGAAGGATGACATCACTGGGTAAAAGCAGGTGATCTCTGGACCCCAGCTTTCCTTCTCAGGAGAGTTTGTTTATTTTTTTTCCCCTTAAATCCTTAGTAATTGCTGCAGGCTGCTATCCTAAAAACTAAGGGTTTGCTCTATGATTTTATATTTTCCCAGGAAAAAAACAACAACAACTAATTTTAGAATTTGAATTGCTAAGGTCTGGCATGGGAATTGGAAATATAAAGATAAAACAATGATTTTATCTTTCATTATGAGAATAATGGTAAAGGGCTTATATTAATTAAAGTTTAGCAAGTATATTATAGAAACTTGAGGCTGTGTTGTTGGATGGCTGATGAAACAATTAGTTGGGGAACCATAAAAGAGATCTTATTTCTTCTCTTTCCAAGGTTCTTCAAAAGCCACAGTTTTTAAAAGAGCTATGATTGTGGACATGATTTAGAAATTAAATCCTTTTATTGTTTCAATTTTACTGCAGCAATCTATTTTTAGCTTGTCATTTTAATGTGTTGCAAGGTCTCACAATCATAAAAACCCTGAGTCCTTGAGAGACTAATATGGTCATCCAGGCTGACCTTATAGGTGTAGACAACACCAGCCTGTCTCCAGGTCTTAGAACTCTGAGGATGGAGAATCTACTTCATCCCTTGGTATAATTGATTATGAGCCAGAACTTTTTAAAGAATAAGTCTTATTCCACAGTACAACCCCATTTTACTTATTTTAATTGCTTATTATCAAAATTGAGTATAATTTATGAAATGCTGAATGTTCTGTTATCTATTGCTATTAACAGATATTTTTTTAAATTATTTTTTTGGTTGGTTAGAAATACTTGGAGTCTTCTAAATCCATCTACAAGGCACTTAATATTATTCAGAACCTGCTCTCAATCTCCAGTGGCTTAGCTGTATCAGCCGATTCCCCATTCTCTGAAGACAAGTTAGGTACTTTCTCATCTCTGCATTGTTGTTTCATTCTGCATACTGGTTTCCATACCTTTCTCTTCCATTAGTTGGTGAATTCCTTTTTAGCTGTCAAACTTCAAAGCACATGTTGCCTTAGCTAATCAGTCTTCTCCAATTTCTCCAACCACTTCCTTGGTCCAACAGAACACATCTCCTTTTACTTTTCAATGCAAATGAACGAGCATCTACTCTCTTCTCTCTTCTCTTCTCTCTGCCCTCAAAGCTCTCTGTTTAGAAGGTAAACTTTTTGAGTCCAGGATCCCTGTCTATCTTGTTTACTGCTACAATCAAAAGGTCAAACAAAACATTTAACACATGATAGGCACGCAGGAAATATTAGCCCCATTGGTGGGCATGGGATGTATTATTGCACCAATGTACAACATCTAGCATATTTAATTTTAATATTGTAAACAATGAAGACAGTTATCATTCCTGTCCATCTTTTTATTTTTTTGCAATGCCTATCTTCTCATCACTGAATGAGAACATGAATGAAAAATTGATTTGTGAAGCACTGTAGAAACATATTCTTTAAGAAAAATACTCTTCCTTCTGACCAATAAGGATTTAAATAAAGAAAAGAAGTGGAAAATTTAGACTCATCTATATTTAACCTTGTCTATACAATACTTGATCCAAATTAATCTTTGGGTCAATTTTCTATATTTTATAGGTGAAATTGTTTTTCTTGTAACCTGAAATATCCTGGAGGTATATTAAATAATCCAATTTTCCATTTAGAAGTGCTGTATTACAAAAATAGGGGTATCAAGGTAAATTGCCATGAATTACAGTATTTTTCTAATATGATATCATTGCATTATCACCTTCCTGTGTTATCTCACTCTGCTTCCCTTCTTCCCCTCTACTCAAACCTAGAAAGAAGAACCCTACTTCTTCTCCCCTCTACTCGAACCTAGAAATGTTTAGCTCTTGCTTTAATAACAGGTATTATCCAAGTGGGACGTAACTATATTCTTTGATGGTTCAAAAAAGAGTCTGCAGAAGTGTGGTCATGTGAAAAGGAAGTGAACTTTCAAATCAAGCAATTGAAGAGTACAAGTTGGGGGGTGGAAATCCAGCCCAGCAAGAGGAAGTTTTGAGTAACAGACGGTTATCCAGTGGTTAGAGCCCCTCACTGTGCTGATGCTTTTCAGGGACTTGCACTTGTTTTGGTGATTACTGAACCTTCCTCTCCTCCTCCCTCTTGAACCCGTCTCCTCTTTCCCCTCCTTCTAGAAAGTAAATCCCATGTATACCTCTCCAGGCCAGACCAGCACTCTGAGTTTCCCATCTGTATTCCCAGTTGCCAAATCAATATGTCCATTTATATTTTCCACCAGCATGTCAAACTCAACACATCTGAAACCAAGCTCATAATCATCTCCTAAAATGTCAGTGCTCCATGTCTTAGCAGATGGACGCATCTTCATGCTTTGCTTTCTCACATACATCATGTCTAGTCAACTGGACAGTCCTGTTCTACCTACCAGGTTAACACTCTCTCTTGCAAGCATTCAACCCTCCTGTCTAGTCTCCCTGCCATTGTCCTTGGTCTTGGTGCAAGTTACAGTCATCTCTTGCTTGGACCACAGCCCAGGCCCCCTCAATGGCCCTTGATTTGGTCTGATTTTATTTATTCTTCATTGTGACACCAAACTTATCCATTTAAAATGAAATCTGACACACCATCCCCTGACTTGAGAACTTTAGTGGCTTCCCAGTGCTTTTTAAATAATCTCTCTTCTCACCATGGTTGTAAATCCGTGTGTAGTATGTTTTTTGCATGCCTATCTGCCTCATCTCCTACTGTTTGATGCCCTCTGTACTCTGACCCACTGGACTGTTTCAGGGCTCGAATGTGGAACTATTTCCATGGCCTCTTGGCTCTTTCACAGTAGAACCCACTTTCATATGTGAGCTGCACCTTGCCGTATAACTGCCACTCATTCTAGATCCTTATATTTCCTTTTAAACACTCTCAGCTTGGCCTTTCCTGATCTGCAATGACAGCCAGGGCCCCTCTGCTATTATGTTCTCATAACACCCTGCTCTTACCTTATCATACCCCCCATCCTAAGTTACCTTCAGTTTTATTTGATCAATTTTCTATCTTCTCTCCTCGGTGGTAAGATCCATAGGAGAAGAGATGGCACTGCCTTTATGATACTGCTTGTATTTGTTTCCTATTGCTGCTAGAATGATTGTCATGAACTTGGTGGCTTCATCAAAGGAAACCTATTCTTGCTGACTTCTCAACTCTAGAAGTCTCAAATCAGTATCACTAGACCTAAATCAGGGTATTATCAGGGGACTGCACTTCCACCAGAAGCTCAAGGAGAGAATATGTATCTTGCCTCTTCCAGTGGTTACTGGTAGCTGCCAGGATTCTTTGGTTCATGGCTTCATCATTCCAGCATCTCCAAACCTCTTTGTTCCTTTTCACATTGCCACCTTCTCTGTGCATGTCAGATCTCTCTTTCCCTCTCTCTTGTAAGGACACATGCAATCACATTTAGGACACATCCAAATAACCCAGAATAATCTCCCCATCTCAATATTCTTGATGCAATCACCTGTGAAACCCTTTCTCCAAACCAACAACCATCAGAAGAGGTCAGGACCTAAAAACTGGGGGGCTTGTTATGGAGCCTATCACACTGCTGAATTCCCTGTCCTGTCTTCCGTTCTCAGTTAGATACATATGTATATTTGTGTATATATTCTGTGATTTTGTGGACCAACTCATTTTAAACTTTTAAATGTATGTGAAAATAATATTTTGCTTCACTGAAGTCAATGCTAACTTTGTTGTATATAAGTTTCCACAAGTACACAAGCCAAAAACTCAGCTATCTTGCCTTTCCCCTGTCATTGGGAGCAGGTCCAGAATCTTTTGACTCCATGGGTTAGAAGTTAGGCTCTGCTGACTGTCCAACTCAGTCCAGTTTCTTAGAGATCAAGCCCTCTGAGAAATGGCATAAGATTGAACTCAATAATGACAGTATATTTGGCTAGCACTAGCCAAAGTTTCATCATATTGATTGAAAGGCAAGAATGAGGCTCATTTTTCAGGGTTATAGTAGAAACAAATAGCCATCCATGGGTGAGACAAAAGTTAGAGACATAGGAGCAAGATCCCTTACCAGGTGTGTGAAATAATAATATTGGTGTAGATGACCTTTAGTTTTTATTCTAACAATAAAATAAAAAGATTCTATCAAACATATGTTTCAGATCAACGGTATTTTTATGGCAGGAAATCCAAGGCTTTTTATGAGTCGATGCCCATCTCCTTTTAAGCTACAAATGCCACATCATCTTTTCTTCTCTCTGTCTTGGGGATGCCGACAACTGTATCACCTTTGTCATATAGCTTGCATCATCTGAGGCCATTCCGGAATCCCTCCGATTGAGACTGGACCAACCGTTGCTGGATTTTATAGATAAAGCTCTCATATTCAATCTCATTTTATTACCACAATAAACCTTTGAGGATGATATTCTTATTCATTCTCATGTTAGAGAGGGTCAGTTTCAGCGTATACCTGACAGGCCCAGGAGTGCTGTTTTAGCTTGTTGAAGTTTAGGCATCCGGATTTATCTCGAATTCCTTAGTCTTAGTAGCTGGAAAAAGAAATAATATCTACTGAGTATTAGCTCTTTGTCCTATATTGTGCTATGGACACACTGGTCTTGACAACCATACCACCCAGCATCATTAGTACCATCATGTGGGGCTAGTAAAGAAACACATTTAGAGGGATTTCTCTGAAAATATAGTGGGATGATGTGGCAAAGGTGAGATTTAAACCCAGGGTTGAGTCCTTAAAAATGTCAACTGTCTCCTTCTACCTTGAAATAAGCCAGACACAAAAAGGCAAAGAATGTATGACTCTACTTGCAGGAGGTAGCCAGAGTAGTCCCAGAGTTAAAGCATAGATCGGCGGCTGCCAGGGTCTGGAGGAAAAGGAGAATGAGGAGCTGATGTATGATGTGGAGGAAGTGGAGGAAGATGAGAATATTCTAGAAGTGGTGGCGGTGATAATGGTTGCTGACAACATGAAGGTACTTGATGTCACCGACCTCTACATGTGAAACTGCTTAAACTGGTAGACTTTATGTGATGTATATTTTACCACAATAAAAAAATGGGATTTTCTGCATTAGTTCACTAACTGAGAAAATTGTTCAGGAAGGCCAAGGACACAGGCCCCAGCAGTTGACAGTCAGAAGGGATTAAGTAGTATTTTTGCCTCAGAGAGAGGCCAAATAAGCACATTTATATTCCTCATCTCAGATAGCTGTTATTCTATTGCTTTTATTCTAAAAGTTTACCAGAGGCAATTTTTCCCTTTGAAAGGCTGATGAAGGCTCTCCTTTTAAAAAATGAAACATTTATCCTCCCATGACCAAAACCGAAGGTGTTGTAAAGAGAAAATGTAAATTGTTTGGAGGAAAACAAATGCGCAGAACACAGCCCCTAGCTTCCTTTCCTGGAACGTTTGTCATTTAAATGATCTGAAGCAACCTTGAAAGGAGATGGCGGGGACAAGGCCTTCTCACTGTGTAGGTACTCCAAGAAAAGAAGAAATGGTTAACCAAGATGTAACCCAGGTGAAAAGCGGAAATAAAGCCATGAATATAAATAGAGACATGAATACAATGCTTTGTCTATCCATTACCTTCATGCACCAAAGAACGAGGAGGGGTGATTAAGCAAATGGATATAAAGCCTGTAATTTCTGCTTTCTGACTTTCCCTTGGTTTCATCTCCATAGGGGGCCATTCAGCTCCAATTAACTTCAGTTGCCAGGTCCATGATATAGAAGTCTTTTGAGTCAAGTTGGCGCCAAACCTGCTTTTGCTTGGTTTAGCTGAAAAGAAAAAAAAAATTGAAGGAGCAGATTTACTGTCTACACTGCAGATCTCGACTGTCCCCCATTACACATGTTAAGACAGCTCCCTACAGTGGAGTCACTGAATGTAGTAGTTTTAAGGCATTTAAGTAAATGGCATCCATGGAAGCCAACAGTCAATAAGGAGGTCTGAGTAGCTGTTGTTTGAAATTAAGTTACATATAGGATTAATTTTGTTTTATTTAAAATCTCCCAGACTTCATTGCAAGGAAGGAGAGCGTTCACTTGAATTACATTTTAAGATTAAAGAAAGTGAAAATGAGCAACAGAGAAGGCATCTTCCATGTGAATGGGAATCAGTTTTCATCTCGTGGGTTTCTATCGAGGGTGTATCGAGGGTGTGTGTATGCGTCATGGTTCTGTGGAAATAACGTTCAGATACTTGTGGGCTGGTGGCATTGTTAATCTGCTGGCACTATTTGCATGGCTTTGTTTGCATAGTGTGGAAGGAGGAGGTCCTGCAAGGAGCTGTCTTCAAATGCGCTTGGGACAAAGACTAGAGAGTGGAGTGAGGCAGGACTGGGAGTGGAGAGCCCTGCATGCTCTCTGCTTTCAGGAAGATCTCATTGGCTGAGGTTGGGCCCTTTGGAGGGAGGCAAAGCAGACTGGAAACTAAGGTGAAACACTATTCCCAGGGACTCTGTGAGGCTTGGAACATAGCAGCCCCGCTCTGTGTCCAGGAAACAAAATGTGATAAGGAATTAGGGAGGAAATATTCCTCCCTCCCTTCCTCCCTCTCTCCCCCTTTCCTCTTTTCCTTTCCTTTCCTTTCCTTTCTTTCAATTTCAATTTCCTTTCCTTCCCTTCCCTTCCCTTCCCTTCCCTTCTCCTTCCTTCCTTCCTTCCTTCCTTCCTTCCTTCCTTCCTTCCTTCCTTCCTTCCTTCCTTTAAGATTTATTTATTTGAGAGAGAGAAAGAGAGAGTGCACTAGCAGAAGGGGCAGAGGGAGGAAAGGCAATCCCAAGCAGACTCTGCACTGCGAGTGGAACCCCACATGGGGCTCGATCTCCAAGACTGTGAGATCATGACCTGAGCTAAAGCCAAGAGTTGGACGCTTAACCGACGGCCACCCAGGCACCCCTCTCCCTTCTTCTTGGAAACATCTTTTCTCTGGTTTGGCCAAAACCAAAAGAAGAAATTTTTATTTAGGTTGGTGACTTTGGGAGGCCTGAGGGGATGGAACTTACAGCATGAAAATTAGTTTTCTTAAGAAAGACCTTAGGTTCTCAGGAAGGGACTTCAGCAACATGGATGGGGGTGGGGCAGAAGAACATAGAAGAATGAGTTGCATACATGTGGGACAATCTGAGAACCTCCAGGAAATGAAGAGGAGAGATTGTTAGGAGCTGATGACCTGTAACTTGCAGGCAGGAGCCACACTCCCAGGAAGTATGAACGACTCCATTAAACCTGTCTACGAAGGGGTGATGTTTGGGGAATGCTGGCTTCTTCTCTGTTTTTCACCAGGACTTTACTTCATATTTCCAGTCATGGGCTTTCTCCTTTTCAAGAGAAATAAATATAGGGAACTTTATTTTTGCCAAATGTCTAGACTTATAAAAGAAATAACTAACTCCATCAAGACAAAACCCAGTGTTGCTCTCTCAAATATCATGTCCACTGACCTTCACGGCATGCCTCCATGACAGGTGTTGTAATTTTTGGCTTACAGATGAAGGAAAAGGGCAAGAATATTAATAGTTACTAAGACCCAAATGCGTTTTAGGTACCACAACAGTAGTTTTATCTGCTTTTTCCCATTCAAGTATCACGACCACCTTGGGAGGTAGGTATTATTTGTTACCATGACCAAAAGTGGAAACTGAAACCCAGAAAGAGCAATGGCTCTAGAGCAAACCCAGCTCTTTCCTCTGCATTCTCCTGAACACAGTGGCGTGCTGGCCCTTAAGGCGAATCTCAAAAAGGAAAGACAGTTGCTTTTGAAGAGCTGCAAGGACCCAAGAGAGGGAGGGGTGCTGGGAGAGAGTGTGAGATGAAGCCCAGGGTGTCTCTACCCAGCGCCACATGCGGTCTTTGCACCTGCTCCCCCATGAGGCAATACTACAGACATCTAGTTTTCTACTATGTGGTTGGGGGAACTCTCTCCCAGTTCTTCAAGGATATCATTTACCTCATCTGACCGAGAGGCTGCCTTCCCAGCACCAGCTTCCAGTCACTGTAGTAAGTAAGATCCAAACTGTGTCTCACTCCTGTGATGTCAAGTGATGTGCCCTGCTCCCTCTGCAAACGCTCCTTCTTGGTGTTAAATGTTCTTGTCAAAAGCGACTATTTACAGACCATTAACAATAGAACGGATGATTAGGCTCTTTCCAGGCCTGATGAATAATGCATGATGCCGGGCAGTGCATTTACCATCCACTACAGGGCTCTTGGAGGAAAAGTGTCACTGAAGAGTGTGCTGTTCAATTTCCGAGATCTGAATGATTTGAAGGAATGATTGCATTTTGTGTGGGGAGGAAAAAGTTATTCTTCATGAGCTTTGTTCATTTGGGCAAAAGCCGAGGAAAGGTAAACTTGTCCAGTTCAGTGTCTTTCAGGTATTTCCTTTTTCCTTCCTTCCCTTCACCTTTCCCATCCCCCCGCACCTTTGTGGTAACACAGCTTACAGGTGCACGAACCTATAAGGTGCAGCTGCAGCTGTACACCTCATTTCTGCCACTTAATCCTTGCCTAGAGGCACCCCTGCATTTCCTCTCCAGTCTCCTTTCAAAAGTAAGGCTTATATGAAGTTAAGCGTATTCACAGTACTGTTTGTACACCATCAGTCCTATGGGTGGCTCTCTATTGTGGATCCTTTCCAGATACATACAGTTTTCAAGATTTGTCTGGGGATCTATTTGGCAAGATCTGTCAGCTTGCAGAAACTCATGGGGAAGGATTTTCTGGGCATGGGGAAAGTGGAGATACACAGTCTTCCTCCAAAAACACACAGCCAATCATGGGAAAAGGTCAGTTTTGGGAGCTCCATGGTACAGATCATTTTGATTATCCTATATAGCCCACTCTGGAAAGACTCCTACCCATGTCTTAGAGAGAAAGGGTTATGAGAAATTTGGGGAAAAAAGAAGGAAATATCTTTTTCAAAAGCATGTTGCTTGTCATATGCTGGCTGGTTTCTTGGAGATGTGGAGCCATCTGCTGTGTTTCATCTTTGTCATGTAAGTGTCTATGAACAAAAGACAGTGTTAAGGCCTCACTGGTAGGGGGAGGGGCTTCATGCACCTGATGGCACTGGCACTGGACGGACAGAGGCACGGACTCCTTTGGAAACACAGAGTTTAATATATCCCAGGAACCAGAAGCATCTAACACTTGCCTGGCTTTTGAGGCCCTCCCTTGATGGGTTCTAGAACTCACTTCTCTTGGGTGTCTATCCACAGCCCTGATCTTTCTACATAGTCTCCTTAAGGACTTGTTAACTACCTCCCTCTTTAATGTCCTTCCTAAGTGGACTGGACATGGGCATCACAAGAACCATTTATGAATCTGATTGTGGCTTAGGTTTGCTCACAAACAGGGCTTTAGCCTCCATGGTAGGCTATTGAAATGGATTCCTTATGTCCTTCCTTGGAGGATGGAATACGTAGATATTGGCTTTCTTTCTCCCCATTGTTAGATTATGTGAGGTTAGAAAGGGATTATTTTAGATTAAAAAAAAATGTGTCTGGTGTTCATGATGACCACAGGGCCATGTTGGAAAGTTCTAGAAACTATGAAGCCCTATTCACCTCTCTGACCATGATTATGATTGAATGGGTTCTGATGAACAAAAGCAGCCAACAAAGACCAGCCCAACCTGGTAGTCACTGCTGCTTCTCTGGGTAACTTCTCTTTGCCACACTCATGAAGAATAAAATATTCTCTTCCCAGCATCGCCAGCTTTTCTAATTATCTCCTTAGGCAGCATCTTTCCTCTTTGTGTCCCCTATGGCACCGTGAGATGAAGGACACAAACTATCTGTAAAGAGGCATAAGATCTCTACTATTAACAGAACACTGTTCATTGTCCCACGCTTAACCCTATCCTGATATACAGAGCTTGTAAGCATTCAAAATCATGGTTTCAATAAACACATTTTGATAGTAGGAAACTGCATGTCTCCATTTGTATTTCGACAGTTCTTATCCTTAGCTTCACATCCCTTACTTCCCTTATACTCAAAACATTGCTATAATAACCAGATCTGCCTCGTGGCCATATCCTCAGCTTCATTTCATATGTCTTGCTCTCTGTAGTATGTGCTTCCTGTAGGAAGCTGCCCAGAATTCACAAATGTAAGGGAGTCAATGCCCAGAGAGCAATATGGGCCAACAGGAGACTAGAGCAGGTGGATGACCGCCACTGTCTTCCATCATTCAGGTGAACAATTCTAAGGTGCACTCCAGGGAGCAACCCAAGGAGTGTAAGAGATTGAGCCCATTGCCCCACTGTGTAGACCCATCAGGACTACACCCTTTCCCCCTCTCCTTCTCTCTTTTATTCTTCCCTGGTTCCCACTCTACTTCTCTGATAGCTTCTTCAACTGAACTAAAAACACACAATCCCTGTTCTGGACTCTGCTTTGGAGACCAGCAGGAGTCTAAGCTAAGACATCCTTTGTTTATGGTTTCATTTTATGTCTCTTTTACTTTTTTATTTATTTTAAATTATGTTATGTTAGTCACCATGCAGTACATCATTAGTTTTTGATGTAGTGTTCCATGATTCATTGTTCGTGTCTCTTTTAAATAGCAAGTGATACTTCTATAGGATGACTTTCCAGTTCCCTCCTCTGATCTAGGTTCCTCATATCCATTCTCTCCATCTCTTTGCCTTCTATTCTCTCCCCATCCTCTATGTCCGAGTCTCCCATTCTGCTACCAAGTGATTAAGGACATCATGGGCATTGGTTTGCTTACTGAATTGTTGGTCTGCCCTATCCAGAAACCATCTCTCCTGTTCAGGGGGTTTCTAGACTTAGAGTCTTGGTGGGAGGCAGAACCCATTTTTCCCTAAAGATGACCTAATAAGGACCCCATTTCTTTGGCTGTCCCCTGGTGGCTAGAACATGGGTATATAGTCCGGGCTTAGCCAACAGGATACTTCCATCTGGGAAAGTGATTCTTGAGCAACTGACACAAAAACAGGGAGAATGTGACCCCAATAGCATGGAGTGACCAGGTCAGTGGTCCTGGTGGTGGTGTAGCTACCTGTCATGGGGCCATGCTTTTGCCACATGACCATGACTCTGCTTCTGATGTCCAATTCCCCATGCTCATCTTCCAAGTCTAGTCTAGCAGCCTCCCTGTCTGCCTTACAGTCTCTCCCTAATTCCTTTGCAGCCTGAGTTGGCCAGAACCTTTCTCTGTTGCTTGTGATTTAAAAAAACAAAACAAAACAAAACAAAACAACAACAACAAAAACACAGGGTCTTTTTTATCCCCCCTCAAAGACCCTTTTCAGCTTCAGGTTAAATTCATATCATTACACATAGCCTGGTTCTCTGTTAGCCAATTATGAGTTAACTTCTGTTCTGGGCTTCCTCTACAATGATCTTCTAGCCTCTGTCAAAATGGCCTCTTTCTCTCTGTATCCCTTTGAATGCTATAATCCTTTCAAGAGCTCCTTTATATTCTCCTCCAAGCGCAGCCCAATGAGTGCTGGTCCCATGAGCAGGTTGTAGCCCACCTTCCATATTCACCCTCGGTCACACCTGTTCTTCTGCTGCGGGGGGTTTCTTGAATCCCAGATGATCTGAGCAAAGTCTATTTAATCACAATCACTGGAAAACTTTTGTGGCAGACTAGTCAATTCTCTTTTATCCAGTAATGGTGAATTAACAGGAGAAATAGTTGTTTTCTAAAGCTTCTACAAAGGCATTCTGAAAGCGGAGTGAGGAAATGCTTTTAAAATATATGTAATCTTTTTAAGAAGTCCAGGGTACGAAGAATATACTTACACTGACTCATGCTGTGCCTCACCATTCCATCTGATCAATGAAGCAAGAGTTCTGAGGCACTTGCTCCAACAGTTTTGGCCTTTGGAATAGCTTTCTGTATTAGGATGTCGGGTTCCTTAACGTCATCCACATATTACAAAAGCAGACATCTATGGCGGGTTTGCTTGTTTGTTTGTTTGTTCGTTTGTTTTTAATAATCCTTTCATTGTTCTCAGGCAATGTACACAGGTAGCCTGACTACCTTTCCCCACCTCTAGGAGGCGCTATTCATAGCCTAGCGTTTTCCAAGGCTTTTTCTCCCAGTTTTGCCAATGCAGGACCAGCACAGCCAGGGACAGTTGCCCTTGGAGTGAGACACTTAAAGAAAAACACAAATTATTAGAAATGAAGGAATGATTCCTCGGTTCCTTTGATGAAACCCCCAGCGGGTGTGCAATTAATTCCCAGCAGAAGTACCAAAGTCTGGGCGGGTTTATAAGCTGCAAGAAATGTTTCATTTATATTCCACTTTCAGAGATAAGAAAAAGGTATTTCAAGGCTCTTTAGTCACTCTCTGGTACTTGAAACTTATGGATAGCTCTGTTAAAAGTGAAGATTTAAAAAATGAATAATAAAACCACTTTAGAAGATATTATTTTTTATGCCAGTATTTTTTTTTTCCCTCTCCTTTTTCTAAGGCGAATGTGAAATACAAATTGGTATCAACAGACACAGAAAAGATACCAAATGATTTGCCCAGTGGGGAAAAAGCTTCCTGGCTCCCAGCGCCTGCAGAACACACTTGCTGATTGTAAGACCGGATCTACGTACCGGGTTCCTCCCTGCTGTTTGGAGCCTCTGCAAGAAGAGTCCGTTGTTTCTACAGAAGCAGGCTCAGATTCATGATTTTTTTTTTCTCTGTGGGTGTTGCTAGTCAATGACAAACACCATCCAAAAAGGCAGACGATTTTGATCCTCTACTCAGAGAGCCTCATTGGGGTCCTCAAGTCATAACTCACTGAGACCATCCCAGGTGAATTCCATTCCTGCATCCTGACTGCCCTGAGAGGGCTGTCCTGGGCTGGATAGGCTACCGATTCCACAGGTTAGAAGCTGCTAGAACCATCGAAGCAACTGAAGGTTAATAATGAATTGCCCAACTGTTACTGTGAACTAAGGAAACGAACTAAGGAAACGTGTTCATCCCTAGTGGACACGAACCTAGGGATATATATATTTTTTTAATCAATTCATGAGACTTCTTTCTCCCCAGGCAATCTGGTTGTGTGTATCAAAGGGTAAAAATACATTGCTTTTGGCCAACCATTTCAATAGCTGGGATTTAAAAAAAAATTACCTTCATTTTTAAAATAGTATTTTCACATGATTCAAAATTGAAAAAAAATTTAAAGTATGTAATTAAAAAATATCTCACACTCCTGACTTCTAAGGACCCAGTATCCCTCTATATAAGCAACTGGTATTAAGTTTCTTATATTTTCTTTTTTTAATTGTGTGTGTTATTCACCATACAATACATCATTAGTTTTTGATGCAGTGATCCAAAATTCATTGTTCATGTACAACACCCAGTGCTCCATGTAGTACATGCCCTCCTTAATACCCAACCCCAGGCTCACCCATTCTCCACCCCCCTCCCCTCTAAAACCCTCAGTTTGTTTCTCGGAGTCCACAGTCTCTCATGGTTCATCTCCCCCTCCGATTTCCTCCAATTCACTTTTCCTTTCCTTCTTCTAATGTCTTCCATGTTATTCCTTATGTTCCATAACAAGTGAAACCATATGATAATTGACTCTCTGCCTGACTTATTTCATTCAGCATAATCTCCTCCAGTCCCATCCATGTTGATGTAAAAGATGGTTATTCATCCTTTCTGATGGCTGAGTAATATTCCATTGTGTATATGAGCCACATCTTCTTTATCCATTCATCTGTTGAAGGGCAGGTCAGCTCTTTCCACAGTTTGACTATTGTGGACATTGCTGCTATGAACATTGGGGTGCATATGGCCCTTCTTTTGACTACATCTGTATCTTTGGGGTAACTACCCAGTAGTGCAATTGCCAGATCATAGGGTAGCTCTATTTTTAATCTTTTGAGAAATCTCCACACTGTTTTCCAAAGTGGCTGTACCAACTTGCATTCCCATCAACAGTGTAAGAGGGTTCCCCTTTCTCCACATCCTCTCCAGTATTTGTTGTTTCCTGTCTTGTTAATCTTTGCCATTCTAACTGGCATAAGGCGGTATCTCAATGTCATTTTGATTTAAATTTCCCTGATGGCTAGTGATGATGGACATTTTTTCATATGTCTGCTAGCCATTTATATGTCTTAAATAGATAAGTGTCTGTTGATGTCTTTTGCCCATTTTTTAACATGGTTATCTGTTTTTTGCATGGTGAGTTTGAGAAGTTCTTTATTGATCTTGGATATGAGCCCTTTGTCTGTAGTGTCATTTGCAAATATTCTTCTCCCATTCTATGGGTTGCCTCTTTGTTTTGTTGATTGTTTCCTTTGTTGTGCAGAAGCTTTTGATCTTGATGAAGTCCCAAAAGTGCATTTTCACTTTTGTTTCCTTGGCCTTTGAAGACATGTCTTTTTTTTTTTTTTTTTAAGATTTATTTATTTATTTATTTGACAGACAGAGATCACAAGTAGGCAGAGAGGCAGGCAGAGAGCGAGAGGAGGGAGCAGGCTCCCTGCTGAGCAGAGACTCAATGCAGACTCGATCCCAGGACCCTGGGATCATGACCTGAGCCAAAGACAGAGACCTTAACCCACTGAGCCACCCAGGCACCCTGGAGACATGTCTTGAGAGATATTGCTGTCGAAGAGGTTACTGCCTATGTTCTCCTCTAGGATTCTGATGGATTCCTGTCTCATATTGAGGTCTTTTATCCATTTCGAGTTTGTCTTTGTGTATGGTGTAAGAGAATGGTTGAGTTTCATTCTTCTATGCATAGCTGTCCAATTTTCCCAGCACCATTTATTGAGGAGACTATCTTTTCTCCACTGGATTTTTTTTCCTGCTTTGTCAAAGATTATTTGACCATAGAGTTGAGGGTCTATATCTGGGCTCTCTACTCTGTTGTGTTGGTCTATGTGTCTTGTATTTTCTTCTAGAGGTATATATGGATTATACAAACAAATCCACATATAGGTTTCTCCCTCCATTTTTTAAATAAAAATTATACCAATTTTGCTTGGATTATTTCGATAAACATTTTAGGGGAATAATTTTAGATTTACAGAAAAAGTTATGAAGGTAACACAGAAAGTTTTATATACACTTTACCCAGTTTCATCTTATGTTGACCTAGCACATTTGTCAAAGCTAACAAGTTAGACTCAGGCAATATAATTAGTGAAACTACAAACTTTATTTTGACATCATCAGCGTTTTCACTGTCTATTTTCTGTTTCAGTATCAAAATCCAGTGTAGAGCACATCACATTTTTTTTTAATTTTTAAAGATTTTATTTATTTATTTATTTGAGAGAGAGAGTACATGAATGGGAGTGGGGGAGGGGCAGAGGGAGCTGGAGAGAGGAAGGGAGAAGCAGACTCTCCACTGAGCAGGGAGCCCAACATGGGACTCTATCCCAGGACTCCAAGATCATGTACTTAACCGAAGGCAGATGTTCAACGAACTGAGCCACCCAGGGGCCCAGATGCATCAAATTTAAAGAGGTATTAATCCTTTCTACTTTCCTTCCCTTCCTCTCTTCCTTCCTTTTTTCTTTCCTTCCTCCCTCCCTCCCTCTCTCCCTCTCCTTCCTTCCCTCTATGTCTCTCTGTCTTTCCTTCTCTCTCTTTCTTCTACTTATATAGTAAAATTAACTTTGGTGTATATGGGTATTGGGGGACAAATGGGGGTATGGTTTTTAGCACATGTCTTGGGAAACCACCACCATGGTGAGCAGACAGCAGTTCCATCTCCCTGAGAATCTACCTCCTTTTCCCAACCTTTCCCCCTGGCAACCACTGTTCTGATCTCCCTCACTGGAGATCACTCTAATTTTGTCTTTTTCAGAATGTCATCAAACTGCAGTCATGAAGCTTGTAATCCTTTTGAGACTGATTTCTTTTACTCAGCATAATGTCCATGACATACAGCATGTACCAATACCCTCCCATTCCTTTTCACTGCTGAGTAGTGTTCCCTTGATTGTATCTCTGAACATCGGTTTTATTTTATTTACTCTATCTTGAAACTCTTAGGAGCTTATGCTGATCATAGGCAAAATTTCCATCAAAGCATTATTATTGTCTTTACTTTTAAATTCAGAACTAGTGTGTGATTGTTAAAAAAAAGAAAGAAAGAAAGAAAGAAAGAAAGAAAGAAAGAAAGAAAGAAAGAAAATAAAAAGAAAAGAAAAGCCCAAATGATGTCAAAGTTAAGAAACCAAATGTGGATGCTCTTTTCTGACCCCAAGTACACATGAAGGTGATAAGAAGCTCTCAGCAGTCTTCTCTGCCTTCTTCCACACTTGTTCCTTTTTCTATGCTCTTTTTTTATAAGCTCTCTTAAATATCAAGCCTATACTTTAAATGTATATTATATATATTTAAAATATCTGTGATATATTTATATCACAGATATGGCACAGTTATACCACAGATATGGAGAATAGTGATAAGATGATCATGGTGGAGCTCATCATGAGGGGTTAAGAAAGACCAATCCAAGACCTCTCTAGTTCTGGGAGTCCTTGTCTTTCCCAGACCAATTTCCTGCTTTCCCCACAGGCATGACCACTGTTTTATCTTGGTGTTCATCATTCCCTTTATAGTTCCTTTATAATTTCACTGCATATGTACACACATTTATATACCCAAGCAATGCATTACTTAGTTTTGCCTGTTTTTGATCTATAGTAAGTGGAATTCTGCCGGATGTGTTCTTTTATATTTTCTCTTCCACTAAATCTGAGTGTTTGAGACCCATGTTGATATATCAGAACTTTATCTGATTTTATTTATTTCCACCTCAGATTATATTTAATTACATGAATACATCTAAATTTATACATCTGCTCCATTATTGAAAAACGTGTGTGTATGTGTGTGTGTGTGTGTGTCCACACGTGCGCGTGCATGTGTGTGTGGTTTTTTTATTTATTTGACCAACAGAGATCACAAGTAGGCAGAGAGGGAAGCAGAGAGAGAGGGGGAAGCAGGCTCCCTGCTGAGCAGAGAGCCAGATGCGGGGCTCGATTCCAGGACCCTGGGATCATGACCCGAGCCGAAGGCAGAGGTTTTAACCCACTGCACCACCCGGGTGCCCCTTGTGTGTTTTTTTTAAAGTTTTGAGTATTACAAGAAAATGATGCCGAGAACATTCTTGTACATGGCTTAGGAGGAAAATTGCTGTGTAGACAGGTATATGTATTTACTCTCTTTTTGGACAGGCAACTTGTATCTAAAGTAGTTGGTCAAAGATATACTCTGGCCAGCAGTGTGTAGAGTTTCTTTTACTCTACATCCTTGTCAACACTTGATATGATAGATTTTTTTTTTTTTTTTTTTTTTTTTTTGCCAAGCTGGGTAGGTATGGGTTTGAATCTGATCTACTCATGGGTTGAGGTATATGGAGTTGAGTATTTTGACAATTCTTGGTTCTTTTATGAAACCCTTCTACAAGAAATGACTTTTATGTCTTTTGTCCATTGAAATGGAATTTCATTGTTTCATTGTTATCTCAAAAAGGTTTTTAAAAAAAATTCAAAATACCAATCCTTTGTTGGTTATAAATGGTACATACATCATCTCCCCAGGGTATGACTTCTATTTTTATCCCCTTAAAGTCTCTGTGATGGACTGAAGTTTATTGCTGGTGAATTCACCGCCTTTTCTTTGGTGATCTGTACTTTTTGATTCTTCTTTAGAAATTCCTTACTACCTCAGGATCATGAAGATATATATATATTTTCCCTACTAGGTATCAAGTTAGATTTTCCAATTTAAGTCATTAATCTGTCTGGAATTGACAAAACACAGTTTGAGTAGTATTTAAGAATAGGGATTTTAAAATCGGTCCATCTGAGTTTTGAATCACAACTCTTATCCCTTGGTCAATTTCAGTATGTGCAAATTTCAACCTGAGCAAATTTCATCCTGGACAAGTTCCTTGACCTCTCTGTGTCTTAGTTCATCATATGCAAAGTAAGGATTATTTTATTTTATCAATTTTTTTTAGTAAGGATAATTTGAAAAAAAAATCCTCATATTACATTGTAGCTCTGAGTTTAAAATGAGTTAATATATACTAAGTGCTAGAAATCTGACTAAAATCTTAATTATGTATGGTATAAAACAGGAGCCCAATTTTATATCTTCATATGGATAATTTAGTTGCCCTAGCATCATCTATTGAATAACCTATGTTTCCCTGGTGACCTCCAGTCCCACTGTGTCATACATCAGATCCTGGTATGTGTGCCTGTGTATATTTTAAGGCTATTTTCCACTGACTTCTTTGCATACTCCTGCATAAATGATGCATTTACTTTATAAGAAATCTTACTTACTGATAAGGGACTTTCTTCCATCTCTCTCCTTCTTTGGGGAAATCTTGCTCATTTTAGTGCTTTGCTCTTTGAAATAAATTTGAGAATTACTAAAATCCATGAACAAGGAAAATATTGGATTATCTATTGGAATTGCACTGAATTCAATTAGGTAGATACAATGTCTTTAGGATACTGAGAACTAGCCTTTCTGTTTGGGTTTTTTAAATGTCCCTTAATACCGTTTTATAATTTTCCTTAAAAAGGTCTTGCACATCTGACATTAAATTAATTCTTAATTATCTTACTTTATGTGGCTTTGATAAATGCTGCTTTATTTAAAATTGAATTTTCTAATTATTTTTTGCTATTGAATAAGATGCAGTTGACTTTTTTAATGTTAGAAATCTGTCCAAACTCTTATAAATTTAATCATTTGTACTTACATTTTTTTAAAGGCGGTTTCCCTATATAGTAATCACATCTTTTCTAATAATGACAGTTTTATTTCTTACTTTTTAATCTCTCTGTTTTATTGCATTACCTAAGACCTTCAGTGTTCTGTGGAATAGGAAGGATAATATCAGCCATTTGATTTTATTTCTGATTTTAGAAAGAGTGTTTTTAATATTTCATCAATGGCTCAGCTGTTTGCTGTAGATTTATTATGGATCTTCTTCTATTCCAAAATTGTTAGGAGATTTGTCATTAGTAGTTGTCCTATTTTATTAAATGCTCCTTCTGGACCTATTAAGAGGATAAAGGATTTTTTAGCTTTTAAAATTTTCTGAGAGATTTCATATAATATTTAAAGTATATGTCTCTTGAATATTTAACAGAACTTTTCCTAATATTATCTGGCTTGAATTTGTGGGAAAATCTGCAACTGATGATTCAACTTATTTAAAGACTATAATATCATTCTGCTTTTGAATATTTTGTAAGTGATTTTGATAAGTCATATTTTCCAGGGATTTGCTTACCTACATAAGTTGTCAACTTTATTGGTATAGAGATTTAAAAAACGTTTTATTTTTGTAATTTCACTATGTGTATAAATTCTATTCTTTCTAACTCTTAATTTCTCATTTGTGACTCCCCACTATTTTTTAAATCACTCTTGGAGGGACCTCATATTTTCTTATTCTTCTCAAAGAAGTAATTTTGACCTTGTTAATCCCCTGTATCATATTGGTATTTTCTTTTTTATTAATTTCTTCCCTCATCTTAATTACTTTCTTTTGTCCACTTTTTTAGGGAGTTTATTTTGCTTCTCTTTTCTCCGATTCCTTCATTTGTTTTCTCTAACTCATTAATTATCAGAACTTCTTTTAATCAATCTGCTCGAGCTGTCCATGTTCCTTTAAATATTGCATTAGCTCTATCCCACAAATTTTAATGTCTTTCTTGCAATTAATGGCCAAGCAGCAAGAAGCACATGTATGTGTCAGGCTATAGGAACTATGTGCATTTGGAAAAACATCATGGGGACGGGATGGGATCAGGTGTTGTAGGTCCCTTATGGCCCCAGTCCCCCAGGGGCTGCTCACAGCAGTCTGGAAAGCTCCATAGTCACACTCTCGGAGTGTGTACCAAGTAGGAAAGCAATGGCTCTTTTCCTGGTGTTATCGGGCTGGGACACAAGTTGCACTATGATATGGGAGGGCCTGTTCTCGAGTCCCACCCTGCCTACTCTGTGTTCACAACTATGTAGAAACAGCTTGGGCACAATCAGGGGACCTGAAGTTCTGGGTCTGAGGAGGTTTCCTGGAACGTTGCATAAGATTATCCTGTCTTCCTCAATTTCTTTCATGAGTACTTTATAATTTTCTGAGTATAGATTCTTTGCCTCTTTGGTTAGGTTTATTCCTAGGTATCTTATGGTTTTGGGTACAATTGTAAATGGGATTGACTCCTTAATTTCTCTTTCTTCTGTCTTGTTGTTGGTGTAAAGAAATGCAACTGATTTCTGTGCATTGATTTTATATCCTGACACTTTACTGAATTCCTGTACAAGTTCTAGCATATTTGGAGTGGAGTCTTTTGGGTTTTCCACATATAGCATCATATCATCTGCAAAGAGTGAGGAAGACACAAAGAAATGGAGAAGTGTTCCATGCTCATGGATTGGAAGAACAACTATTGTGAAAATGTTTATGTTACCTAAAGCAATCTACACATTTAATGCAATCCCTATCAAAATCACATCCATTTTTTCAAAGAAATGGAACAAATAATCCTAAAATTTATATGGAACCAGAAAAGACCTCGAATAGCCAAAGGAATATTGAAAAAGAAAGCCAAAGTCAGTGGCATCACAATTCTGGACTTCAAGCTCTATTACAAAGCTGTCATCACCAAGACAGTATGGTACTGGCACAAAAACAGATACATAGATCAATGGAAAAGAATAGAGAGCCTAGAAATAGACCCTCAACTCTATGGTCAACTAATCTTCGACAAAGCAGGAAAGAATGTCCAATGGAAAAAAACGACAGCCTCTTCAACAAATGGTGTTGGGAAAATTGGACAGCCACATGCAGAAGAATGAAATTGGACCATTTCCTTACACCACACACGAAAATAGACTCAAAATGGATGAAGGACCTCAATGTGAGAAAGGAATCCATCAAAATCCTTGAGGAGAACACAGGCAGCAACCTCTTCAACCTCAGCCACAGCAACTTCTTCCTAGGAACATCACTAAAGGCAAGGGAAGCCAGGGCAAAAATGAACTATTGGGACTTCATCAAGATCAAAAGCTTTTGCACAGCAAAGGAAACATTTAACAAAACCAAAAGACAACTGACAGAATAGGAGAAGATATTTGCAAACTACATATCAGATAAAGGGCTAGTAAAAATCTATAATCTATAAACCTATAAATTATAGATTTATAGATTATAAATCTATATAGAACTATAAAGAACTTATATCTATATAAGAACTATATCTATAAAATCTATAAGGAAAATCTATAAAGATCTTATCTATAATCTATATAGATATAATCTATAAAGAACTTTTCAAACTCAACACCCAAAGAACAAATAATCCAATCAAGAAATGGGTAGAGGACATGAACCGACATTTCTACAAAGAAGACATCCAGATGGCCAACAGACACATGAAAAAGTGCTCCACATCACTCGGCATCAGGGAAATACAAATCAAAACCACAATGAGATACCACCTCACACCAGTCAGAATGGCTAAAATTAACAAGTCCGGAAATGACAGATGCTGGCGAGGATGCGGAGAAAGGGGAACCCTCCTACACTGTTGGTGGGAATGCAAGCTGGTGCAACCACTCTGGAAAACAGCATGGAGGTTCCTCAAAAAGTGAAAATAGAGCTACCTTATGACCCAGCAATCTATATACCACTGGGTATTTAGTGTAAATACCCAGTGGTATATAGATCACAAACGTAGTGATCCAAAGGGGCACATGCACCCAAATGTTTATAGCAGCAATGTCCACAGTAGCCAAACTATGGAAAGAACCTAGATGTCCATCAACAGATGAATGGATAAAGAAGATGTGGTATATATATACAATGGAATGTTATGCAGCCATCAAAAGAAATGAAACCTTGCTGTTTGTGACGACGTGGATGGAACTAGAGGGTATTATGCTTAGCAAAATAAGTCAGTCAGACCATCATATGGTCTCCATGATATGAGAAAGTGGAGATGCAATGTGGGGGGTTTTGGGGATAGGAAGGGAGGGAGACAAACCATAAGAGACTCTTTTTTTTTTTTTTAAGATTTTATTTATTTATTTTGACAGACAAAGATCACAAGTAGGCAGAGAAGCAGAGAGAGAGAGGAGGAAGCAGGCTCCCTGCTGAGCAGAGAGCCCGATGAGGGGCTTGATCCCAGGACCCTGGAATCATGACCTGAGCCGAAGGCAGAGGCTTTAACCCACTGAGCCACCCAGGCTCCCCCCCAATAAGAGACTCTTAATCTCACAGAACAAACTGAGGGTTGTTGGAAGGAGGGGGGTAAGGAGAGGGTGGTGGGGTTATGGACACTGGTGAGTGCTGTGAAGTGTGTAAACCTGGCGATTCACAGACCTGTACCCCTGGGGCTAATAGTACATTATATGTTTATAAAAAAATAAAAATAAATTAAAAAATAAAAAAAAATAATAAAAATATTATCCCCTGTCTGGGGAGGCCAGCCTGCAGGGGATCAGTATTTTTCTGGTTAACCCTGGTTAACCAGTATCAGTATTTTTCTGGTTAACTGTTTTCAGTATCATTCAAAGTATTTCTATTTCTTCATTTTCCTTTTTTTGCTAGTATTGTTATATATATTACATCTACATATAAAACAAACCCATTGATACATTTTTATATGTAATACTTTATATAATTTTATGTGTTTTAAAGAAGCTGAGAGAAGAAAACATAGCAAGAACATATCTATAAAGTTTTGTTACATTAACCTTTTCTTATTATTTCTGGTTCCCTTATTTTGTCCTGTGAATTTGAGCTACCATATGGTATCATCTTAATACTCCAGATAAACTTACTCCCATCTGCCTTCTCTGCACTTGTTTATTATATTTATATATGTTACAGGTGCAATAATGCAATTATATACACATAATTGTATGTAAATAATTATATGCAAATATATAACTGCATAATTATATATGTGATTGTATCACTATATTAATTGATAAAATATTTCATAAAAATTTTATATATTTATATTTATAAACACAAATTTAAATTAAATAAAAATTTACATAAGTATATAATTTATAAAATAAATGTTATTAAACATGTATAATTGTAATATATAGAGAACATACACAGGTATTATATGTTATTTAATATGCACATATATAGTTTAAAGTAATTGCTTTTTAAATCAAATAAGAAAAAATGTAGAGTAAATATGCAATTATAGTGTCTTTTACAATTCTCTACATAGTTACTTTAGCTGGTGTATTTTCTATTTTCACATAGATTCAATTGCATGATCATTTTCCTGGTGTCTTCTGCTTTCCATCTGAACAATTCTCTTTTGTGCTTCTTGAAAGATTGGTCTATTTTCAATGTATTTTCTCAATTTTTAATTTTTCTCAGAATGTCTTTATTTGGCCTTAGTTTTCTAAAATATTGTTTTGCTGGATATAACTCTCCATTGGCAGTTTTTAATTTCCTTCAGCACTTTTGATATGTCATCCCGTGGTGTTCTGGTCTCCATCTTTCCTGAAGAAGTCACTTGTTGATCTTATTGGAGTTCCCTTGATGCGAAGAATCCTTTTCCTTTTGCTGCTTTCAAGATATTCTCTTTATCTTTGATTTTCAGCATTTTTACTATGATGTATCTGAGCGTGGATCTCTTCAAATTTATCCTACTTGGAATTTATTGAACTTTTTGGATATGTGGATTAATACTTACATCAGATTTGGACACGTTTCACCATTATTTCTTTAAATATTTTCCTGCTCTTTTCTCTCTCTCCTCTATCTTTATGTGGGTGTTGATGTACTTAAGAGATGTCCTGCATTTTTTCTGGTCTTTGTTAATATTTGCTATTTTTAATTTCCATTTATCAGATGGCATAATCTCTATAATTTATTTTCAAGTTTGCTGATATTTTCTTCATGAGGTCAAGTAATATAATGTTTATAATATCAATTTCCTATCTGAGGCTTTATTGTGGTAGGCATCCCAGTGAATCATTTTACTGACCCTCAGAAATAACATATAAATGGAACCAGGGTTGCAGTAATGAATATATAAATGTGTAGAAAATTACTGACGGCATCTGTTGCTTCAAATAATTTAGGGAGTAAATCAAGCATGTCTGGGAGAAATTGGTCAGCCTTTATCCCAATCATAAGGCTATTACACAGAAAATCAAATTATCAGAACCTGGTTATGATTCTGTGGAACTAAAATAGATTTTTAAAAATACATGTACATATTTATATTTTTTTTTAAAAAGTAATATATTCTTAGGAGGAGAATCTAGTATATGAGACATTGCATATTCCATTTTACTAGTTTCCCAAGTATTAAGTTTCTTTTGTCAATTTCTTTATGGAAGTATTAAATATCAGAGAAATATTTATATTTTAATAAGTACTAATTGAGAAGTGGAGCTTCATGAAATTGCTCTTATCTTTTAGAAATAAGACTCCTACTTCTGAACCAACACAAAGGATATCTGTCCCATTCCCTCCAGTGCTGCCTCCAACCCCTGCCAGAAACCAATCCTTCTATTCTGTTTAGCTATTATTTACTTGTTTCAAACTGGATGATAGTGAGTTCTTACAGAACTAGGGCAAGAGAATCTGAGACTTGACAGTGAGTAAAACATTAAATTCTTGTCTGATGTCTAAAGGACAGATATCTATTGGTATTTATTTTGATAAAAATATTGGTGGAGGAAAATTTAGCAACTAATTTTTGGGTGTCTAATTTATGGTAGATTGTGTGATCAATGTTTTACTTATATTTCTCCAAGTAATTCTCTCAATAACCTTGACAAATATATATTACCAGTTCCATTTTTAAAAATTAAAAGAAAAAAAGATTCAAATAGATTTAGTAAAGAATCCTGACTTCTCTATTTCTGACTCACCAGGTCCAATTTCCATTTTCTCCCTAACCCCAAACCCTGATCATAAGCAATTCTCCATACATTGGCTAGAACTGTCCATTTTAAAACATGTATCTGAATGTGTGACTGTCTTGAAAGCTTTGTAGGGGCTCACCATTGCTCTCAGAACAAAACCCCAGCATTTTGGACCCATGGATGCGTCTATGGTCTGGTAACTGCCTCCAATCTGATCTCACCTCCTTGTACTTAGCTCACTCATTACATTACAGACACACTGGTGTTTTGCACAGCTGTTAAACACGGCACACTTGCTCCCACCTCTTGCTTCTGCTTGCTTTTATCTTTGCCTAGAATGCATTTCCCAGATGGTCCCCTGGGTTGCTCCTTCTCATTATTCAGGGCTTAGTTCAAATATACCAGATCATGAGGGCAATGACTTCCTCTGTCTTAGTTAATTAATCATCCAGAGCTCATGGAATTTTTTTTTTTATTTTTATTGAATGGATGGACAGATAGATGGATGGAGGGACAGCAGATGAATGGTTAAATAACAGAATTTATAAGCAGAGGAGGAAAAAATCATACACCTGCTCGTTTGACTCCTTAAGCCTATTTTGTTTCTGCTACAGTATGTCTATCCATGTGGCTTTTCCAAAAGTCAGGTTTATTGACTCACACTTTCCCTGTAGAAAAGTTTACCTTTTTAAAGTGTACAGTTCAGTGAGTTTTGACAGATGTATAAAGGCATAGACTTATAATCACAATAAAGATATGGAACTGTTCCATCCCCCTAGAGCTCTCCCTCATGTCTCCGTGCTCTCAGTTTACTCCCTCTACCCACCTATCCCCCTTCTGATTGCTGTTCTGACTCTTATCCTTTATGGTAACTACACCCTTCTTGCCTTTGACTTGGCCCCTATCACCTCCTTTCACTTCTGGGTATTCTCACTGCATTCAGGTTTCCGATTTAGTGACTGCTGTTCTCACTCTAAGTCCTGGTCTATGGGAAAGAGCAATCATAGAACTCTTTAAGGATGCTGGGGTCCTCTCACCAATTTCTTTCTCACGGTTGTAGTGAAAAGTATGTCTTCTGGACCCTCTCAGAGTAAGTAGGTCTTAAATGACAAATCCACTCAAACCTTCTCCCTTCTTCTACACGGAACAAAAACAGGGCAAGCATTTTGAGCTCCCTCCCTGTAGGCCACCCGTTGGTCCAAATTTCAGCCAGCCAGCCAGCCAGCCAAACTGTTAAAGTACTTCTAACCCCATAAGCTGCAACATTAAATGCAGAATCTAAGCTTTGAGGACCCATATCAATATACTTGCCTGATCCAACTTTATGTCCTTCTACCATTATCCCATATTACTTCCCACATCCACACATGTTCCTCAGATTTATGTCTCTATAAATTAGAAAATGCAACTCATACCAATAATTATCTTTATTTTTTTAAAACCACTTGTAGGTATTGTACCTATAGTCAATGAAAGCAATTTATTAGGGAAGTATCATTTGTTCAGGGATTTTTTTCCAATCTTAATTTCTAGGTATATTTAGTGGGACTGTCCTAGAATTTCACTCAACATAAAATTGAGTTGAGGTGGTTTAGCGTTTTGAATCAGAGCATCTAAGTCCTAGGTTAGAGAAGACTTGGGAATTACAAAAACTATGAGGTATTGAGATTATGAAAACAGATGGAAATCATAACTGGCTCTAGAAATAAAGCCTAACAAAGTTGAACATGTAAGAGGAAATGAACAATTCAGGGACTGAGATGTGGAAAAAATTCTTAACACTTCAGGCCTCAAGAGATTTATTATTCCTATTTGATCTAAAAGTTATGTGTTAGTGTTTGTTGCAAGTTATAATAATAATGATGTGTTGGGTGATTATAGCATACTTATAAGTGAAATGAATTACAGCAATGTCTTCAGACAGAAGGAAGGGAATGAGAACATTTTGTTATAAAGTATCTGGGCTATATGCAAAATGATAAAATATTATTTGAAGATGGAATTAGACTAGTATAAAATATATATCTAGGGGTACCTGTCTGACTCAGTCAGTAGAGTGTGTGACTCTTAATCTCAGCATTGTGAGTTCAAGTCCCACATCGGGTGTAGAGATTACTTAAAAATAAAATACTCTGAGAAACAGACTGAGGGTTTTGGAGGGGAGGAGGTGAGGGACTGGTTGAGCCTGGTGGTGGGTATTAAGGAGGGCATGTATTACATGGAGCACTGGGCGTGATGCATAAACAATGAATATGGGAACACTGAAAAAATAAAATAAAGTTTAAATAAAAAAATAAAATATTTTTTAAAAATAACAGAAAAATGAAATACATATCTAAAATTCTAGGGTTACCATTAATTTTTTAAAATGTACTAGCTATGTTAAAAGAAGAGATAAAATGGATCCTATAAAATGCTCAGTCAAAACCAGAGAAGTCAGACAATTAAAGGAAGGAGAAATAAAGGACAAATGTAATAAGCAGAAAATAGTTACAAACATATTAGGAAAATATCCAATGGTGTCAACAATCATTTAAAATGTGAATGGTCTGCTAAAGATATAAATGTAGTGATCCGAAGGGGCACATGCACCCAAATGTTTATAGCAGCAATGTCCACAATAGCCAAACTATGGAGAGAACCTAGATGTCCATCAACAGCTGAATGGATAAAGAAGATGTGGTATACATATACAATGGAATACTATGCAGCCATCAAAAGAAATGAAATCTTGCCATTTGTGACAACGTGGATGGAACTAGAGGGTATTATGCTTAGTGAACTAAGTCAATTATTATATCATATCATATCATATCATATCATATCATATCATATCATATATCATATCATATATGATCTCCCTGATATGAGGAAGTTGAGAGGCAACATGGGGGCTTTGGGGGGTAGGAAGAGAATAAATGAAACAAGGAAGACAAACCATAAGAGACACTTAATCTCACAAAACAAACTGAGGATTGCCAGGGGAAAGGGGGTAGTGAGAGAGGGGTGGGACTATGGACATTGGGGAGGGTATATGCTATGGTGAGTGCTGTGAAGTGTGTAAACCTGGTGATTCACAGACCTGTACCTCTGGGGCTAATAATACATTATATGTTAATAATTAAAAAAAAGACCAAAAAAATGTGAATGGTCTGCATTCACCAATTCAGACAGAAGTTTCCAGAGTGGATCAAAAAGAAGCTCCAAGTGCTTGCTTTGGCAGCACACATACAAAAAGAAGCTCCAACTATGTGTTGTCTTCAAGATACCCACATAATTTTAAAGACACTGATATGTTAAAAGAAAGGGGATAGAGGAGAACATACCATGCTAAAGATATACTATGTGAATACCCACAAAAGAAAGCCAGAGTAACAGTATTAATTTCAGACAGAGTAAACTTCAGAATAAGGAAACTGCCAGGGATAAAGAGAGGCACTGCATAATGATAAAGGAGCTGGGTCTCCAAGAGGGCATGACAATCCTAAATGTGCATGCATCTAACAACACAGCCTCAAAATATGTAAGGCAAAAAATGACATAACTATGAGAAATATACAAATTCACTATTAGAGCTCTGGTCCTCAACATCCCTCTTTCAGGAACTGATAGATTAAGCAGGCAAAAAAAAAAAAATCAGTAAGGATAGAGTGGACCTTAACATTACTATCAATCACCTTCATCTAATTGACATTTATAAAATACTCCATGTAAATACAACGAATACACATTCTTGTCAAGTTTACACGGATAATGCACCAAAGTAGATCACCCTTTACGCTGTAAAACACATTATTTTTTTTTAAAGCAGAAATCATATCAGGTATGTTCTCCCACAATGATGGAACTAAGCTAGAAATTGGTAACAGAAGTCATCATTTATCATCAGGGAACTGTGAATTAAAACAACATTAAATTGTGAATTAAAACAGCAACATTAAAACTGGCTAAATTTTAAAAAAAAGACGATAAAATGCTGTAAAAGAATACAAAGCAAGAAAAGATATTATTCATTGTTACTGGAAATGTAAAATGATGCAGACCCTTTGGAGGAGAGTTTGACAGTTTCTTACAAAGCTAACAGTCTTCTCATTCACTGTACAATCCAGCAAATCCATTCTTTAGGATTTATCCAAGTGATCTGAAAACTTACCTCACACAAATACCTACATGCAAACGTGTGGCAGCAGTATTCACAAGTGCCTAAAACTGGAAACAACTAAAATGTGTTCCATAGGTGAATGGATAAACAAACTATGGTACATCTTTACAATGGAATATTATTTAGTAATAAAAGAAAAAGGTTATTAAGCCATAAGAGAGCCAAATGGAGGTATCTAAAATACGTTCAGATAAGTGAAAGTAGTCCGTGTAAAAAGGCTAAGTGTTTGGTGATTAAAATTATATGACAATCTGCAAAGGCAGGGTCAGAGTGACAGTTAAAAGATCAGTCATTTCCAGGGGTTCAGAAGGGGAAGGGGGAGCAGATGGGGATGTGCAGTGGGGTGTTCGACAGGGGAAGCACAAGAGATGTTTTAGGAGGGCAAAACCACACTACGCTTCTCAAAAGCATAGTAATTGTATAGCACAAGGAATGAGGCTTCACTTTTGTAACTTAAAAATTAGTCATCTAGGAGAACAGAGGATCCCAGGATGGAACATGGAAAGTGATAAAAGATTCTAACATTATTAGAAGTGTGTGAAACAATGTCCCGAAGGTGAAAAGAGATAAAGTGTTATCCTAAATAAGTTTGTTAATGAGTAAGACTAAGGGTAAAATAAACTGTACACAATGTTTTCCAAAGGGGGAGATATTAACATTTCTGATAATGCTATACATGTATTCTGGATTGGAACAACTAAGTAAATGAGTGGTGGATGGCAGGAACCAGGTTTCTCACTGTTCAAATGGGAGTTTACAGACAAGCAAGGGAAACATGCTAGAATGAATCCCATCATAATGGACACTGACTTGTGTTGGAGCCAAAGATGTCAATATGAGCTCATGTCTAACTTAATATAGATATAGGTATATATATCTGCCCAAGTTATGATACACCCACTGTCCAGATCTTGGTCTTTAATACCATTTTACAAAGAAGGGAACCAGGGTTTTATGTAGAAATGGCAGATTTTAGTACTGGGCCAGGAAATATACAAATGAGTCTAGAACATCTTACAGCACCAGAGAGTTAAAACATTCCCAAAAAGAAAACAAGCCAAAAAAAAAAAAAAACCCCAACACAATGTCAGGAGTCCATCAAAAAGACATGTAAGCCAAATCAAAGAGCTTTCCATGGCAAAAGCTTGAATGACTTGAAGAATAAAATAAGTAAAGAAATCCTGGATTACAACCCAAAGTATAAAATTAATGCCCATGACTTCATAATGATATAAGTAAATGATTGCATACATAAATAAATGGGTATGAATACACAAATTCTACACAAATGTAGAATTCCAAATACTTTGTGTAGATATTCCACCCTCAAGAAAGTGGAGCTTAACTTTCCACTCCTTAAGTACAGGTTTCACATACTTACTTTTCCCCAAAGAATACCATATAGATTGGGGGTAAAAGAACACTCTATAATATAGAGACGTGACGAGTATTCCCTCAACCAGGTCACTGACACCAGAATCAGCAATAATACATAAAATCGATAGTCAACACCCTCGATATGACATGCCAAAAATGGTATATCCCCTGTGTGGTCTTCCTCTGCAAGATCCATAAACCCTTTATAATCATGAGAAAACCATCAGACAAATCCCAAGAAGAGATATTCTACAAACTGCCTTATCATGGCCTCTCACTCTTGTCAGGGTCATCAAAGATAAGGAAGTTCTGAGAAACTGTTTCATCCCGGAAGGTTCTAGAGAGATGTGATGACGACTACACTAGCAATAGTGTAGTTGTCTACACTAGCTGTCAACTACACTAGCTGGCAAAAATATGAGCTGATCTCGTGTTTTTGCCAGCTCTTCCGAAAATGATGTCTCTGTTCATTGCTCATAAGAATAGAGAAGAACAAAGTAATCTGTAGGTGTGGAAACAAATATTGAGTAAACTTGTATCATATTCAAAAAATCTCAGGTGAATTTCTTACCTTCTCTGAACTCAATCTTACCATCAGCAAAAGAGAGGGGACGATCTATATCTCAGAAAGTGGTCCTGGGCATTGGGTGAAATTTACACATGGAGTGGTCAGCATCCTGAAGGCCCTTCTCTTTCTCGATTTATACTTTGCTTACAGCAATATTCTGTGATGGAGTCAGGCTAGAGGAATAAGAGATTCTCCTAAGTCATGTGTATTTGCCTTGCAGATAGCCTGAAATACAGGCTCATGGATACAGGGCCTATCATGCCGTTTAGACATTCACAGGTTTCCATTCTAACCCTGTCCTCCTGTGGTGGTCTGTGATCTAAGAATGTGGTGGAAGTTTTTGGCTTCCTTGTTGTTTTTTTTTGTTTGTTTGTTTGTTTTATCTTTTAAAATAAGACTTATTTTTTAGAACGGTTTTAAATTTATAGGAAAACCGAAAGAGTACAGAGTTCCCCTATGTGCCCTAGGCCCAGTCTCCTCTGTTTCTAACATATTACATTTAGTATGATGCATGTGTCACAATTAATGAACACATATTGATAATTAGTATTTAACTGAAGTCCGTATTTGATTCGTATTTCCTTAGTTTTTGCCTAATGTCTCTTTTCGTTTTATATTCATAATGAAATAATGGGAAATAACACTTTATCCTCTTAAAAGATCCACCAACAGTTAAAAAATTAATATTTAACTGTGAACCCTATCATCTTCATGGGCTTCATGGAAATGAATGAAAAAATAGCAAATATCTTGCTAGACTTTAACACAGGGTTTAACTCTTACACATTTTTTTCTTTTAGAGATTTTATTTTATTTGTTTGAGAGAGATAGCGAGCTAACCATGGGGGGAGGGGATACAGAGGAAGAGAGAGATAATCTCAAGCAGACTTCAAGCTGAGCATGGAGTCTGATGCAGGGCTTGATCTCACAACTCTGAGGTCATAACTGGAACCGAAACCAAGAGTTGGGCACTCAACCGACTGAGCCACCTAGAAAAACCTTCCTGTACATTTGTCTTTATTCTTCACCCTCCACCTCCACTTATGTTACTATTGTATTAATGAGGAATTTCCAATTCCTCAGCTAAATGTGTTTGATTACATTTGGATTTTTACACTGGGTTTTGCATTGACTTGGTGAACTTGCTGGGGAAACCTGGGCAGTGTCTAGGAGGCTGGAGTTCAGATTTTCTTCTGACTCTGTTGCTTTGCTGGCCATGGGACCTTGGGGGAGTCAGTACATCTCTCCCAGTGTGGGTTTTTCTCATTTGTAGGGATAAGAAGGACCAAATGATCTCCAAGCATCTTTGTCCTTATAGCTCTACAATGGTCAGAATGTGGACTCATTTCTGCAATCCAGTTGAGTTTTCAAGCCAGTAAGAGTTTGTGAATTAAGCTGCAGTTTGAAATTTGGGAGTCTCCTATAGTGTGGGTAGGGCGAGAGACTCAGAATCTTCTAGAACGAGACGATGTTTTCCCATCTGACATAGAAAGCCTGGTGGTATGTCTTGCCCACCAAGAAGCAGGAAATAGGATTGATGATAATGTGTTAGTTGGAGCAACTTCCCAGGAGAGATGAGAGAGAAGTAAAAGGCAGAAGGGATGACTAACCTTTGCCTTGGCCTAGCAGAAAAGCTGGTGAAATTTAGAAATATAGTCATGTCTTTATTCATCCAGGCTCTCTACCTGAACCAACAACTATGCGTGAAACTTTCCACATTTAAACTTTCAGTTTCAGTAAAGTTAATAGTGGCTTCTAACACTGCACTGGGAGATGACAACATAACATTCCTTTGGGTCTGATGCGTAGGGGTGCCGTGTGAGGGCTGAACGCACCCGAAAGGGGGAGGAACATTCAACTGTGTTTCTACCACGTGCCCAACATATTACCTGCATTAATGAGCCAGGCTAGATGCTTTATACATGTTACTTCTAATCCTTCTAAGAATCCTACAGATCAGGTGGTTTACAGAGGAGGAAACTGAGGCTCAATGCAGGGTCATTAACCTATTTCATTTGGCTGTAAAATGCTGGTTTGAATTTTTGACCCAAATCTGTCTCACCCCCCTTCTTCAATTGTACTCACATCAATTGAATCCAGACTTGTGTCCAACCAATCACTCCCCACAAAGCCTTCTTGAATCCTCTGGAGACTATAAATTATTCCCTTTTTGGTAAGTGTTTGATTGTGTGGATCACACAGTATTTGATTTCTGTGTTCATATAATTTTCTTTTCTACAAGTCTGTGACTGTCTGGATGACAGGGACAGTGTTTTATTAGCCTCTCTGAATCCTCAGTACCTGGCAAATGGTTGGTGCCCAGAAAATATGTGTTTAGGCCAAGTCACACAATTAATTAGCTACAGAGCCAGAGCTCAATCCAGACCTCTTGACTTCTGGTCCAGAACTATTTCACCACCACATTATTACTTTTAGATTTTTTTAAATCACATCCAATTTCCAAATTATTCTCCCTATAAAACCTCCTAGTTCCCTCACCCCAAACCCTGCACATTATTTCCTTGGGAAGAGAGAAGTATTTTGTTTTTGTCTTTTAATCACAATTGCAAAGGCCTGTATTTATTGAAGACTTACTATGTGTTGGATGTGGGCTCAGTATGTGCTAAGCTCTTCCATGTGAATTCTCTCATGGGATGTTGCAACTTCTCAGTTGGTGCCGTTAGTCACCCTATTTTACTGACGAGGAAGCTGAGGAACAAAGATAGCAACTAGACCAAATTCCCAGAGCTGGGAAGGGAGTCCACCAAGTGCAGGCATCTTCAGGAAGATAGAGCTCCCTCCCTCAGGGTGGGAGCAGAGAGGAAGGAAGGTCTGCACACTAAACATCTGTTTTTTAAAAAATATTTTATTTATTTATTCGAGAGAGAAAGAGAGCATGAGAGGAGAGAGGTCAGTGGGAGAAGCAGACTCACTGCCGAGCAGGGAGCCCGATGTGGGACTCGATCCTGGGACTCCAGGAACATGTTCTGAGCCAAAGGCAGTTGCTTAACCAACTGAGCCACCCAGGCACCCAACATCTGTTTATTTTAGGGAAATAGCTACAGAATCTTGATCCTTGAGGAACATGGGGAGCCCTGGGTTCTAGAATGATTCCACTGAAATCAGCTGCTCTTTGTAAGCCCACCAAAGTTCTACCCCAGCTTTTGAAACAGGTTGCCTAGCACTCCCTATGTTGAATCTGGCCTACTTTGGTCTCTCAGAAGGTCACGTGGAGGGTAAGATTCAGAGCATTCCAGGGAGATTATGCTCAAATGGCAAAATCCTGAAAAAGCATTGATAAAGTCTTAGCTGCATTACACTGAAAACGGTGTGTGGTGGGATAATCGTACACAGCGTAGCTCTCCAGGCTGATATCATTTCATATGCCCTTTTTATTTCCTGGAGCTTCTGAATCCTTCCTGGAGAGTAAAATGTAATGATACAATGAATTGAAATGGAATAGCATCAAAAATTTTACTTTGAGGCATTTTAGGATACGTATGACGTTATGCATGAACACGGAAGGGGATTTGAAGTCAACAAACCACTCCAGATGCATACGTATGTTTATATTTGTATGAATTATTAAATAAGAGGATCAGAGGCAGCAAACCCCTAGACAGAGGGAGTGGGAGAAAGGCCAGCGGTGGGCCCTTGGGCCCAACTAAGGGGATGACTGTGAGGGAGAAGAGGGTGGGCAAGGAAGGGGTGGATATCAGTCTCTGAGTGCAGCATTATCAAAGCAATTAAAGGTGTCCTTGCCTCCGAAAGGTACAAGTTCATCACTGGGGACTTTCAGTAGCTCCTTCATCCTACAAATGCTGAGCATCCTTCTTAGCACCGGGGCAGACGTATCAACACAGGCAAAGCCCCTGCCAGCTCCAAGGCTAACGTTGTCCTCAAATTCAGTCATTTTGTCATGCCTACAATCTTAGGGGTCTTGTTCAATCTAAAACAACAGTAACAAATGTGAAGTTGTAAAATGATGAAAAGACACACATAGACACAGAATTTAGAGGATTTATTTGGGATACAGGAGATCAAAAATCATGATGTCTAACAAAACAGAGTAGTAACACAACCAGGACAATGCCTCTTCAGGTCAGTTTAAAGTTCAAATGGAAACATAAACACAGAAGGTTGTTTGTTGCCTGTGAGACTTACCTGGGAAGGCTGGGTATAAGGCCGTGGTAGGGCAGGGCAAGGAGGGATACCCAGAGCCTCAAGCAGGGAGAAGATCCTGGAGGGGAAGGCAGACCAGCTTGGCTCTCCCTCCTACAGCAGTTATAGTGACCCCCACCAGTGGTGAGACCCAGCCTTCTTTAAAGGCCATGAATGCCATCTCTATGGGGGATGGACCCAGGCTCTGGCCAACTTCTTTAACACCAGATGGCCTTCCCATGCTCCTTGTTTATTAGTTTTCTGTCTCTACCTCTACTCTCATAAAGCAAGTTATATGAGGCGAATGAGGCAAAGAGCTGATCTCTCTGGTTCAAGGTTATACTCCCAGCTATCAGAACAGTGGCTGACTGGGAAGGAAGGGAGTTGGGGGGGGAAGGTGGGAGGTTGCTTATAGTAAACATCATAATGAATATCTGTGCACATGTGTATGTGGAAAGGTATACACGCATACACATACATGCTCACACATTTATGCACCCAATGTATACATTTACATAGGATGCTGTATGTTTTGATAAATCATGCATTTGGAAACACTTGAGTTTTAAAGAAATATTTTAGCATTTTCATGATGGCCTTACCTATTGTATTTTGAAGGGAGTTTGTAGCAACCATGCATTTTCACATGTGAGTCAGTGTTAGAAGAATATACAGACAGATACGATGCCTATGATACAATAAAGTAAGGCCCTGTAAGCAGAAAGAAGTTGAATAGGTCATGGTGTCTGTTGGTCTGTTGCTGCAGCAGCTTTTCCTCCCAGGAAAAGCCATATTTCCCCTGGGGGAGCTGCCCTTCTCCTGTGCTCAAGCTGGGATTTGGGGGTGGCTGTTGTCAAACACCAGTCTATTGGGCAGGGACAGGTCTGAGGTTTGGCCCATGGCTACTCAGGCTTGGTCAGGGGCGCATGTGAGCCAGGCTGACTGGTGACCATCGGCCCCTAATCCCTTGCTCCCTGTGTCTCGATTATCAACCCTGAGCTTCTGGTCCCCTGTTCTCTAGCCACTGGGAGAAGAACTTGCCTGAGAATAAGGCTGACGCTGGGGAAATGGAATCGAAGTCCAGTGGGTTACAACCATTCAGTGTCATGGAGAATGCACCCGGCAGCCGCATGCCTGAAGCCACACTCTGGCACTTTCCAGCAGGTGTTCAAGTTGTTTTGGATGAATTTCAGTCACTCGCAAGCTCAAGAGCATTAAGTACAATCATGTTCACACTTGAAGGAGAGGAGAAAAATGTTTTCCATGCACAGTAATTGCAATGGCTGTGCCTTCTTGTCTTGAATTGAGTCTTTCAGTTCTAAAGCTTCCAGGATCACCTGGTCTGGTCATGTGTTCTGATTTTGATTTCATAAGATGTAGGCACATGACTTGCATCTCTACCCAAACCTACTCCACTGCATTTTCTCTGGAACAGGAATATAATTGGGGATTAATGTGGTCACAGGGGCTTTGCTCAGAGCATTCTAAACCTGGCCTTACTTGGACTGTGAACTTGCATGGCTCTTTACCACATTGCTCCTATTTTTTCCATATATGTGGGTGACAGTATTAGTCAAATTTGATTGAAAGGGATATTCTGCCTTAGCTCAGGCTGCTATGACAAAAAATACCATAGACTAGATGACTGGAACAATAGAGACTCATTTCTCACAATTCCAGAGACTGGAAGTCCAAGATGAAGAAGGTGCTAGCCTATTTGGCTCTTGGTGAGAGCCTGCTTCCTGGATTGTAGGTGGTCAGGCTCTAGCTTGGTCCTCCCTTGGCCTTTCTTCACTGTGTACACATGGGAAGACCTCTCTCTTTCTCTTACTAGCCAATAATCTCATCATGAGGGTCCTACCTACGTGAGCTAATGTAACCCTACTTGCCTCCCCAAAGTCCCAGCTTCAAATGCCATCACATTGGAAGTTAGGGTTTCCAAACATGATTTTTTTTGGGGGGGGGCATACAATTATTCAGTGCATAACAATGACATATGATTAAAAAAAAAAAACTTGTTTGCAAAAGGGACCACATGACAATTTGCACTTCCATGAGAGATGACAAGTCCTGGGACTCATTTCCGGCATAATGTAACAAAATCTCTGACTTCATCATTTCATAAGCCAGTTGATTGCATAAGCGAGTGGTGATAGGTAGCCATTTACACAACCCACATTTCTGGGGGTAGTTGTGAGTGGATCTCTACTACCAGAGTATTCTCACTTAGATGCAGTGCCGTCTTATTTAACTCACCAAATATCAAGTCAATATTCTATTATGCTGTCTACTTTGAAAAATGTAAGCTTATAGCCTGATTATTGAGAAATATTTCTGAGCGCAGGTAAAAAGGCTAGGTGAAAAAATGGGCTTCTGCATCCTCTCCTTCCTGGGCTTGCAGCTTCTAAGAAGATGAGTGTCTCCAAGCCTATCCCATTGGGGGGATGTTACTTTCAATGTGTCCCATCAGTGCTGCTCAACCTTCAGTATGTCTCCAGGAGGGGAGGGTGCCAGCTCGGAGTAAAAGCACCTGTCTTTGTTGTAACCGCTGGGAATTGGTATTGATTGAATAGCGTATCTGGAAGGGGGAAAAACATGGATGACACATTGGTTTGTCATGCCTGGTTTATTTGCAAAGTGAGAAAAATGCTGACCCGGGAGAGCAATGACCCTTGGAACAAAACGCATGTGCGGCCGGTACACAGCGAGCATGCGTCGCACCAGGACACGGCGCCACTGGTGAGGACCGCATCCCTCACTGGGACTGCCCGGCTGTGCAGAGGAGGTGAAACATAATTGAGGTTGTTGATGAGCATCACTTGCTAACTCAGCTCTTGGCAACCCCGGAATGATGGCCTCTTTCCCCCCAAATCTGTCTTGTCTTTGTATTTCTTCTTTCTTGTTTTGGCAACTCCCGAAACTGCAGGTGGTAGTTCCGAGATGACAAGGTTCTCTGTCAGGAACGTCTGATGTGTGATTCCTCTTCCCTAGAGAGGTTCTGCAGTAGGAAACAGGTGGCTACACCGTTGGCAGCCTAAACCAACCTTCTTTCTATGAAGAAAAAGAGGTTGGGCCAGACCAGGGACACAGAGAGGTGCAGGTGTTAGCAGTAGATTGAACATACTGTAATTTTCGTTCTCCCAAGAAAAAACACTCTTTAAGCAACACAGGTTTACTTTAAAACTACTTCCAGGGGCGCTTGGGTGGCTCAGTCCGTTGACCATCCGAATGGTGATTTCAGCTCAGGTCATGATCTCTGGGGTGTGAGATGGAGCCCAGGGTTAGGTTCCCTCTGCCCCTCTTGCTCATGCTGGCTCTCTCTCAAATCAATAATATTAAAAACAATGAAACTATGTCTGCAGCAAATTCCCTGGAATGCCATTAGGAACAGTTATTTTGGGGGTCCTTTGTCTGTATGAGATGAAATGTGCTAGCTCTGAGAAGTAGCCTACAGGATTAGAAAGAATGAGGGGGGTGCAGAGTTGAACATGCCGGAAGCCTGATTCCACCCCTTTTTGTGTGACATTTGACAAGTTCCATGACATTGTTCAGCCTCAGCTTTTTAGCTGTGAAAGGGTATAGTAATCCTTATCTCAAACAGCTTTTGCAAGGACAAAATCACGTGATGGATGGAAAATGCCAAGCACAGAGTTACTGCCCTAGAAACACCCGTCATCATTGGCGCTTTTCAAAGCAGAGGGATTGATCGCCCCTGAGTCGCGTGCTGGGATCTCATTATTTACCTTAACTCCAGACAGCAAATTAAAGTAAGTTGATAAAGAAGAAATGGAAGCTTCAGTGCCCGCTTTGTGATTTAAAAATTGAGAGGAGCACATGCTTCTCATTTCCCTTAACGGAAAGCAAACAATGTCACAGTGGCACGCACTGAGCAGGTGGCTTAAGTAGGTCAAAACCCAAGGGCTCTGACCAAGATGTCAGTGGGGGTCTAATGCAGCATTATCAAAATAATACATTTTCCTCCATTGTCAATTATTTCAAAGATACTATTCCATGACAGCGAGGCAGACTGGGCAATAGCTCAGTAGGGAAAAGACCCTACCAGCTCACTCTGACTCCACAAATGTTCAACTGCATTTTTTTTTTAACTCGATGATTCCTCTCTTACGCAGACGACTGAATACCTATAAAAGATGCCTTCATCTTTGATCTAACTCCCCCTTCCCACCTCCCCATGCTCCATACTTTGATAATGTTACATTTGTTACACTGTGACGATATGGCCCAAGGCAAGCTCATTTTAAGAAAGTAAATAAGAACAATTGATCTAATGAGAAAAAATGGGATGCATTCAGAATAAAGACCAATTTTCAGACACGGTGGAGAAATCGTTATAACAAAGAAACACCCCAGAATATTTTCCTCTAATCTAAGCAGAGAAAATTGCACTATCAGGAAGGGCTCCTGGATGTATATGTTTTCTGCCTCAGTCCCAGATAGCTTTGATTTTCTGCTTACATGCTGTATAAATATTGATGGCATTTATAAAGTTCCGTGCAGTAGGGAATTATATTTAATATATTTTCCATTACATTTGTTGTTATTTTGCTACCATGGTGAAACCATTTTCTTAAAGTTAAGTATCATAAAATATTTGAGCCTATGTTGCAGCTGAGCAATCGAGATAGATATAATAGAATTAAAGAAGGATCCAGAATAAACCCACGGGGTTATTGGTTTAGAAAACACTAGTTTCTTCAGTAGACAGAGGGACTTGATGCAAAGATTTGAGTTTTCGTTTAGCTATCTCTTACCTCCTCAATCTCTGTTTCCACCAAGTGTGGGAGTCACTAATCATGGCCTCCTGATACATCAGCAACCACAACCAGACATTAAGTCAGTGACTGATGGCATCCTGGATAAATGTTATGAGGCACCAATAAGCCGTGATTTTCCCTTTTGTTACTCAACAGTAGTAAATTATTGGAGTGTTTACAAAACTAGAGTACCAAGCCCCTTTAGCATCATGGACACCATTCACTTCACTGCTGGAAAAGAAAAGATCAATTAACGACATTTTATTCCACACCTACTATGTGTCAGGCATGACGCAGAGCCCTTTGATACCACTGTCTCCCTTCATCCTCACCATCATTTTGGGAACCGAGTATTCTTTCACCCTTTGTACAGAGAAAAAGACCAGAGGTATCAACGAACTCTCCCAAAGTCTCACCTCTTTGATTTGATTCCAGGTTCATCGGATCCCAGACTTCACAGCCTTTGCCGAAATCATTACTGAACCATCGGTAAAAATGGATGTGGGCTATACATTCTGGTTATCACTTGCACCCCTGGCAGGGGATGGGGCACTTTGCAATCTGCAACCTCTCATTTAGAAGCAGTCCCCCAATGACACAGCCTCTAGGATGTATATGCAGAGACTTTAATGTAAAATCTAATCGTCCCCCATCATGAGGTAGCAGGTCCCTTCAGTGTCACCACAGGAATGCAGTCCCAGTGAGGGTCCTGTCAGCTGCCTCTTTGAGGGAACAGGAAATAGACACGGGGGACCTAGAGATGGACCCTCCACTTGGCCAAGTGTACGTGCATCTGAAAATCTTTGATTTAAGAGCAGAGCTGATACTAATTGGAGGCTCTGAAACACAAGGTCATTGTCTGGGGGAAATTATGCACGTACTTACAGAGTTAAAAGTGGCTGAGGTTGAAATTCCACCCTCTTTCATAATTCCTGTATTTCTTTTTAAGACAGTCAAGACGGGGAGGGCCTGGTCTCATATCAGTGTTCAGCATGGGGATTCGTTTGCAAAGTCAGTACGACTTCCCATTCACCTCCGTCCCCTTGCAAAGGTCCCAGAGTCTTGCTCGGCTTAAGATTTTCAGCATGATGAAAATTCATCCCACTGGATGGGCAGGTAATGCAACCCCTTTTCACAACAGATTCCTTTCTTTAGGGCATTCTGGCCTGGCCATTCAGGTGCAGGAAGTATGCAGAGGCGGGCGGGTAGGATTTCAAGTTTCAGCCATGGCTTGGCTGTAATCCCTGCAGATAGATATTTAATTAAGCCGAGAAAATCAGTGTACCATTCATGAGACAGCATGTTCTAGCATAAACCATTTAGTATATGGGCCGTAATGTACCAAAAGCCTAAAATGAGTTTGAAGATGAAGTACAATGGCGTAAATGGAAGGTTGACCCGGTACTGAGTCAGCAAGTCCTTCTGATTACAAGAAGTCTGGTTTTCAAAATTCCCTCAAAAAGAACAAGTGGCCTCCGTTCCAGGCATCAAATACTATATCTGAACCACAGTCCCTCACTGAACTACCATTGAAATGTCACGCACCACGCCCAATTGCTAGTCAGAGCAGGTGTGTGTCCTGCAGACCTGGCCACCTCTGGAAAGGCCTTGCAAGGGCTTGGCTGATGGGATCTGAGTGGACTTGCACTGTGCACGCGTGTTGAATAATGATTGGAACCTGACTCACGCAAGAAGGAAAGGATGCATTTAAAGAATTGTCTTTCTCAAGTTCTGGAACATGATATGTATTGATGGCTTTATTTAGCATCTTTCATGTGTAGTGCACATCAGAGGTGCAAATGTCCTGTGGCCCAGGGGGCTGGCCTTCACAGTGTCTACAGGCTAGTGGGGAGAGAAGCCTGAGTCCCGTAGTGGATGTTTCACAGGGAAAGGCAGCTGAGGAGGATGTGTGCTTGCTCTAGACCTCAAGAGCCGATGACTTCAGTCCAGGGGGATCTAGAAAGATTGGTGAATGGGGTGGGATTCAAATCTTGCTTTGTAAGATGAGTGGGATTTCATTAGGAAAAGAGAAGGAAAGGAAGAAATGAAGGCACAAGAAAAGTACAGAGATGATGGGTGAAGGGAGAGGCAGAATGTACTGGAATAGTGAGTGGCTTTTGGAGAGTGATAAGAGACAGGATTTTCCAGGGCCAATTTGTGAATGGCCTCCGATGGAAGGCTATGGAATGTAAGCTTTATCCTGTCTATAATGGGTAGCCACTGGGTTTTCCTAGCAGGGGATTAGAAGGTTGAGCTTGTGCAGGACAGACTTAGGGTACGGAATGTGGTCTTCATCCCACAGGCATCACTGACCACTTAGAGATTGCCAGATACTTGGGAGGCAAAGAGATTGTTCACAGAATAGTAAGAGAGATGCATATGAACAGGGTTTCACCATCATTAGCAGGGGCTGTAGAATGAACCAGAAGGAGGAGCTATGAAGGGACCATGGTAGTCCAGGTAGGATGGAGTTCTGACTTGAACAAAATGGGGGAAATAGGAATAGGAAAGGAGGGGCGCTCACAGGTGTGACTCAAAGTCAGGACTTCTATTTCAGCCAATCAGGAGCCAGGGGTCAAGGCTGAAGAGTGGTCGGGAGGTCAGTTGGGTAGAGCTGAACAGAGGTGGTTGCTTGAGGTTGCCTGAGAACATCCGTGTGAAGGACAGAGTCAGGCTGGGGTACCCCCCCCTCCCCGCCCAAGGCAGAGGCAGGAGGAACAGGGAAGGAGACCAGAGTGACTGAGGGAATGGAAACCAGGAGAGGGAGCTTAGGGGAGAGGAGTGTGCTCACTGACTCCTATTCCTCCTCTGCCCTGGGGTGCTCCCCCCTGCTGGACCCCTTTCAACCTGGGGCTGGGCTGGGTCTGCCGGGGAAAGAAGTGTCTCTCACTAGCTTCACTGTCCCATTAAAGAGAACACGGGCAGAGTACAGAGAAGGTCACCGCTGTCTGCCCGGAGCAGCCCTGCCTTTGCGTTGTCTTCAGTGTGCCTAACATTTGCTTTTCTATCCTGTTCCTTTCAGTACTCAGTTCAACACCGCTTCCTCGGAGAAGCTCTTTCTTTGTCTGCTCACCTGCTATGCCCTCTGATCTGGACATCCCACCCCACTGCCCCCCCCAACTGGCCATCCCCCCCTCTTCCTCGGTCAGTAGCAGCCAGATGAACTGGGTTTTCAATTCGGATCTCTCCTTACTGCCAAGACCTCTGTGAGCCTCAGTTTACTTATCCCCCCAAATAGAGATAAGCATATTTATGAGAATAAAGTGAGAAAAATCTTGTGAAAATGCCCAATATATTATCTGAACCATAATAAGTGCTCACCAAGTATTAAGGACTTTTGCTTTTTTCCCCTGGGTTAGACTCTCAATAGCTAGGGAGGGGGCATACGAAAGACACTTGAAACCTTTTGAATTCATCCTGCTTCCAGTCTCTGTTAGAAATCAAACATTTTAAGGGCAGGGCCCTCTCTGGGTCTGCCGTGTAGACTCTTGGCGCATGGTGTCTGCTAATTACATATTTGTCAGATAAACGAGAAAACTGGTAAGGAAGGAAGGCAAAGTCACTCCCAAGTGAGAGCTGATTGTAATTTCACACTGTGTGTCTAGAGAGGAATTGAATCCGAGGACCCTCCATCGTTTCCAGAACAGGATCTGGCCCCAGCCTCCCCCCACTCTCTCCAAACTGGGTCTCTGCTTTTCTATTTTAATGAAATGTCACAATGACCTCAGGAACACAGGAACAAGTCATTAATCAGGGACACACAGGCCACTCCTCTGGAACCTGTCAAACAGGTGCCTGAAAAATTATCTGTATATTTTCCACAGCGACAGAAACAACACATTCTAATCGCCTATGGAGTATTAAATCCCCCCAGCCAAATAAATGCTTCTTGACAGGTGATTGCTAGGTATTTCCCTGATGGCCCCTGGCCCAGAAATCTCCCCTGAAACCTCTCCAAAGAAGCCTAGAAGAAAGGTCGAATTAGCCAGCAGGGTCCCTCCCCACACCGTGCTGTGCTACGTTTTAGCACACCACACATAAAACACATAACATTCAATTGACCTTTTGCTTATCTATAAACACAGAATGAGCTGCGTGGACCCCGATGCACCAAGAAGCCATTTCAGGAGAATTTATTTCCTTTTTACTATCCATAAAAATAAATTGCTCTTCACAAAGAAGACACAAAAACCCTACTCTCTTCCCCTAATAAGATTAGTATGAAAGGGATGTTTTTCTCGGAGCAATCATAGCTAGGTGGCACGCTGTCATTTTTTTTTTTAGCAATCTTGGTTACCGCATTCGGGTTGTCTGGGGCTCCAGCGAGAGGGCCTGCGGCAGGCTGGCCCCTCCTGCTGTTTTATTTTTGCTGAGGTTGTGATGGGGTCAAATGTTTCTGATGTAGGTGAACTTTTCTTATCATTGCCTCCCACCCAAATTTTCCTCTTTATAGAGCAGAAGCTGAGGGCAATTGTGGAAGCAGCTTTAGAATAGGGAGAGGGTGTGCCAGGGCATAAATGTGCAAACACACCCATGCATATATGTGCAAGCACACACATGCCTTGTGCACACTCGCACTTACACTCACGCCGGGTAGGGTTCCATGGCTGGCTGGTCCACAAAAAATGGAAAAGAATTTCTGCCATCGTGAGAAGGAAAGAATATATCTCCTCCAGCTTCAGTGATTCTCAATAGCCTTTATATTACTGTCTGTGACACTCCGCTTGCCTGACGGTTATCCACAGTGACTTTGCTAAATGTGTTGCCATGCCCCTTTGAAGCCTCTTGGAAGAATGAAATGAACTACGGTGTAGTCTGTGTCTCCTCTGTGCCAGGAAAGAATACTGATTGCTTTACAGAAAACCCCATCCTTAACGTTCACGATAGGTTGCCGTCTGCTTTTGGAAAATGAGTTAACAGATCCAGACAGGAGAGGAACAGAGCTAGGGTCCCACCATGGTTGAAGAACAGAGTAGAAGGGTCGCCGTCTCCAGGCTTAGTGGGGACCAGACTCCCTAGTAAGGAGCAACGTGAAGGGGAAGACCAGCGGGACCAGGACAGAGCTCTAGGTCCCTAAGTCAAGTGGAGAACAGAAGCTTGCGTGAAGTGGGGCAGTCTTGTCAAATAGTAATAATTTCCATGTGGTCGTGGCTCCAGGAGAAACAAAAATGTGATTCTGACATTGCGACCAGAGGGCTAGAATGCTAGGAAAAGGGCTCTGTTGCGACCAGAGCCCTAGAATGCTAGGAAAAGACAAGGAACAAAATTCAATCTAAAAATGGGTCTTTAAAAAATTACTTGTGTTACTTTGGTTAATTTTTGGCTATATATATATATATATATATACACATATATATATTTATGTATATATGTAAAATATATATTACAGAATGTAATGTATATTACAGAAAAAATATATATACAGAAAATGTATATTACAGAAATGCTTTTAAGCAAAGAGAAGCATATAAAAGTCACTCAAGATCTTACCGTGTGTAGGTTAACAATCTATATTTTAAGGTATACCCTTATTTTTTAAATTAAATATCTGGTTTGACTATACAAAATGTATTTTTAATCTATTTAAGTTTTTTCTTAAATTAGAGTTGATTTGGTAAATTATGATTTATTAAAATATTATTAGCCTAAAATTGTTTAGAATATCTCACATGGTATTTTAAAAATATTTCTTAGGCCTGTAGTTTTGTCCCTGTTTTCTTCCTGATATTGTGTGTGGGTGTGTGCATGTGGGCACACATGCATGTGACTTAAGTTTTGTTATTCTTTTTTTTTTAAGATTTTATTTATTTATTTTAGTTATTTGAGAGAGAAAGAATGAGAGAGAGCATGAGGTGGGAGAAGGTCAGAGGGAGAAGCAGACTCCCCGTGGAGCTGGGAGCCTGATGCGAGACTTGATCCCAGGACTCTGGGATCATGACCTGAGCCAAAGGCAGTCGCTTAACCAACTGAGCCAACCAGGAGCCCAGGTTTTGTTATTCTCTCTCTCTCTTTTTTTAAAGATTTTATTATTTATTTATTTATTTATTTATTTGACAGAAATCACAAGTAAGCAGAGAGGCAGGCAGAGAGAGGGGGAAGCAGGCTCCCTGCTGAGCAGAGAGCCCGATGCGGGGCTCCATCCCAGGACCCTGAGATCATGACCTGAGCTGAAGGCAGAGGCTTCAACCCACTGAGCCACCCAGGTGCCTGGTTTTGTTATTCTTGATCAGGTGTTTATCCAAGGATCCCTGGTTCCCTATTTAGAGACTGAAATTGAGGAACAAGGGTTCTCTTTGCTACTGGGTTGGTCATGGTTTTCTAGGCCTTTCCAGTGAACTGAGCTAGGAAATGTTCTTAAGATTTAAGATACGTCATGGGTTTATACTGATGTTGCCCATTCAAATTCAGAACCACAAACACTTTTCTTAACCTCATCAATATTCTTAACCTCATCAGTGCACACATACTGAAAATTCCATTCATTGAGGGAACCAACATAATTTGTCATCTGTTTTCTCCAAAGAGGCATCCACAACAGTCTCAAAATTACAATACAAACACTACTACCAACAATGTTTTTGGAAAACATGTTATGACTTTTTTTTATCAGTTCCTCAGAAATATTTTGTTGGGTATGAATAGTCAAATAATGAAATTAATCTCTGGGTGATTATATCACCAAATTGATATATAATTTTGCTTTCATTATTTATAATTATACATAATGTGAAATGATGCCAAAGTCAAGTCTGCAAAGACAAAATATATTCAAAGAAGTCTAGTTTTTTCCTTCCTGTTCCCTTCCCCTATTTCTCTACCTCCCCAAAGGTAGTAATTTGCTTATTTTTATCCTTTTATTATTGTATATTTAACATTAAAATATTTTTAATACAAAAATGTGTATAGGTATTTTGACTTTGCTGTAAGAAAACATAATTTATCAACTATGTTAATATAAGAAAACGTAAGTGTGCCTGTATCTTTTTATCACCTTTTTTTCGAAAAATAATTTCATACTATAACATTTTTGCTCACCTTGTTTTTCCATTGAACAATATCTTGCAGAGGTTATTTCCCACAAGGGTATAGAGATAGAGCCCATTCCTTTTTACAGCAGCATAGAACTTTGTGACTGTATTGTTGGCTTATTTTCCCCTATTTAGGGACATTTGAGAAGTTCCCAGTCTTTCATTATTACAAATACGCTGCAATGGATATCTGCATGCATATTCTTTTCAGTATTTTGGGCAGTGGATTTTTGGGATCTGTTCCCACAATGGGGATGGCTGGGTCAAAGCGTTCATGTCTACACAATTTCGCTTGGCCAGACAAACCACATTCCAGCCAATAGGAGTTGTATAGCTCTGAGTTGCTGTCAGCAACATCAGAGTCCCTGTCTCCTCACAGATATGCCACAAAAACATACGTTGCCAGACTTCTAAACTTTGGATGATTCCACCAGTCAGGTGGGAAATGGTATCCCCTAGCTTTAATTTGTATTTCTCTTATGGAGATGGATGTTAAGCAACTTTCCATGTAATTCAGGGCTTGATCATATATCCGTATTTTTCTGTGAAACTTCTCTTCATAGCTACTCCCCATTTTCCTTTGTAGTCAAAATTTGTCATTGGTCCAAACTTGTCTGCATGGGTCACATGTTGACCCGTAGACAGAGATGGGCAGAAGAGAAAGACGGAGTCAGAAAACTATGAGCATGAATTTTAAGATAGGGCAGCTTGAGGTATGTCTGGAAAGAACTTCTCTTTGGACTCTAATGGAGGTGTTTCTAACCCCTCATCTGAATACATAAGTCCATGAAGATATGGTCTCTACTACCTCTCCAACCTTCTTTCTCTTTATAACCTTTATTGACTTATGTTCCAGAGTCATTTATGAAGTGGCTGTTAAAAATACAGGCACCACTGGGAACTCTTTGGAGTGACAGACATATGCTAGATCTTGAGTGAGTGGTGGTTATCAGGGTGTTTATATTTTCCAAAACTCAACAAATGGTGCACAGAGAATATGTCCATGTTATTGCCTGTAAACTGTATCTGATACCTAGTAATGTCCAGGCCCTATCCTACTGTGTCAGAATTTCTGGGTGGATATCCTGGGAACCTGCACTTCTAGCAAGTTCTATAGGAGATGCTTTTGCATAATAAAGTTTAAGAGCATTTAACAGCTTGTATTTCCTTAAAATCTCAATGTTTGGGTTCCTATGCCTGCTTATTCTGCTTTTTGCTGGACTCTGAAAGTACACGAAGAATGTCCATGCATCCTCAAGACAGAGTTAGTTATCACATCATGTTTTCTTCTTTTCTTGGGTTAATGTGGGCCCTACCTTCCATTGATCTCTACTGTGTGTGCAAAATTATGATAACTTCATAGATATCTCATAATTTTATTGTGTATATATGTGTATATACATACACATACACAATGGACTTAATATCCCTGCCAAATTCCCATGTTGAAATCATTACCCACGATGAATTGGTGTTTGAAGGTGGGTCTTTAGGAGGAAGTAAGATCATAGGGTACAGCCCTCATGAAATGGGTTAATACCCTTATCAAAGGGACCTCAGAGAGCTCTCTCCCTCCGAAGATAAAACAAGAAGATAGCCATCTGCAAACCCAAAGAGGACCTTGACCACACTAGCACCTGATCTTGGACTTAAAGCTCCAGAACTATGAGAAATATGTTTGTCTTGTTTATAAGCCACGTGATCTATAGTAATTTGTTGTAACAGCCTCAGCTAAGCCTACATTGATATATTTACCTATGATCATGGTGAAGGAACAGTGGAAGAAGAGGCTGGGGGGTAAAGGTTAAAAGTATATTTTTGAAGGTCATACATATCAGACTGAAAAGTTGTGGGTTTTTTTTTTTTTTTTTAGGATTTTATTTATTTATTTGACAGAGAGAGAAAGATCGAGAAAGGGAACACAAGCAGGGGAGTGGGAGAGGGAGAAGCAGGTTTCCTGCTGAACAGGGAACCCGATGCGGGGCTCCATCCCAGGACCCCGGGACCATGACCTGAGCTGAAGGCAGACACATAACAACGGAGCCACCTAGGCACCCCTGAAAAGTTGGTTTTTAATTCATTAGCTCTCATTTACAAAGGGCTTGCTTTATGCTAGGAAGTGCGCTAAACACAGTGTAAGTTTCACTGCCCTGCTTTCCAATGCAGTGAATAGCATTTTATTTTAAAGTAAAAAATCTGAGACTTATAGAGGTCAAGACCCTTGCTCAAAGCCACCGAGCTTCAGTTCAGGCCTGGTCCCACTCACCTCCACACATGCATTCTTAAATACTATGTGAGCTCCTCTGAGCTTATTAAAGGACACGGACACTTTCCATCAGAGGAGTGAAGGTGTTTTGGGATCTTTGAGAGGATACCCAGAAAGTAAAATCCTACTTTTATCGTCAGGTTCTATGCAAATTAGGAAAATAAAATAGAGAAGGCATATTGGAGGTTAAAATACATATATATATATATTTTATATATATTTAAATATATTATATTTATATATATAAATAAATAATATATAAATATAAAATATATATATTTAAATATATATTTATAAATATATAAATATATATAATATATTTCAGTCTTTCTGTTTGCGATTGCAAGAGATTAGAAGTAGATTATGGCTTCGTTGGAGAATATAGCTTTGTATGAGGAGCAGGTTGCTGCTGATTGGCAAACTGGACTTGAATTAGCAGGGCAGGAGTGGGGCAGGTGCCCCCAGCAGGGGTGGAGCAAGCCTCAGAAGCTCCCTGAAGAAGTAGCTCACTTTCCTACAAAAGGTCTGGATGGAGCCATAAAAGCCTGGGCATTCTTCCGAAAGGGACGCAATCATCGAAGTCATTCCACATGCCCAGGGAGAGGCAGTAAAGGGTGCAGAGAGAGCCTGAGCTGTTAGCAACTCCCATTCCTCCTGGAATCCAGAGAAGCCAGAAGAAAAGTGGTCTCTCCTCGCACAGGTCACACAATCAGAGGTGTCACAGTGTCCTCAGCCAAGGAATGGAAAGGTGTTGGAGACTTATGTCTGCCAGACTTGGCAGCTTTGTGGGTGTTGGGGGCAAGAAGCAGCGCTCACAGTTTGTGTCCCTGTGACTGCGAATGTGGACTGCTATGAGCAGCTGATAGCTCGGAGGGGAACCATATTCTGGAAAGGAAATGATGGGTTTCATTTTTGTAATAAGCCAAAAACCTGGAAAGAAGTAATGTGTCCTCCTTTATGACATTGAGTGTTTACGAAGGGATAAATGAAACTTCCGCAAGTTTGCATAATGTTTGCAAGTTCGCATTACTTCCAGAATACATCGAAGTATAGCTCTTGGGCCAATACCAATGTGAAAATGTTAAATTTTAAAATTAATATTCATAGAGGGCATGTATTACTTAAACTTTCCTTAGATTCTACAGGTGGAATCTTGTTGAAAGTAAAAGGGAGACTTCCTTTACAGCATTTTTGTCCCTGGGTCTACAGTTACCTGTGTTAACATCCTCTCCTGTCTTGAGTAGCCTGAATTCTCTTTGTTTCACAGATTAATTAATGAAAAACTGTTTTCCTATGCACTCACACCATTTCTGATACCAAATGTGTGGGGCTTTTTCCCCCACACCAAATGATTCTCAAATGTGCTGTGACACCTGCTAGGTATATTACAATTCAATTCAATTCATTTCGGACACTATCTACCTGGGGTTAATGCCAGACCCCACAGGTTATGGGCTCAGTCCCATAATACTGTTTTTCCTTGAAATGCCAATAGCATGTCCCACGTGATCACCTGTGATTCTGACTAACTGGCTATAAATCAGGGTTCCCACAGACCTCCTCCTGAACTTGGATAATTTGCTGTATTGGCTCACAAAACTCAGGGAAACATTTACTTCTGTTTGCCACTTTATTAGAAAGGATATTACAAAAGATACAGATGAACATCTTGAGACACTGGGGTGAAGCCCAGAAGGGTCCTGAATGTAGAAACTTCTGTTGCAAGGGCTCCTGGGTGGCTCAGTGGGTTAAGCCTCTGCCACCGGCTCAGGTCATGATCTCAGGGTCCTGGGATTGAGCCCTGCATCAGGCTCTCTGCTCAGCAAGGAGCCTGCTTCCCTCTCTCTCTGCCTGCCTCTCTGCCTACTTGTGATCTCTCTCTCTCTCTCTCTCTCTGTCAAAAAAAAAAAAAAATCCAACAGCTTCTGGTTATTATTTGTCCTAGCAGACAGCACTTTCCAGAGGGTAACAGAAATATGGAAACAGTGGCATGCTGTGTCACAAGTGTGAGTTGGAAGCTCAGTCAGCTCACCAGGAGGAGTCAGGGACATCTTAGTGGTGAGTGTGGGTAGATAACCTGGTAGATCTCCCCACAGAGAGATGCAGGCATTGCAAATACAGTGGCCTATTCTGAGACTGCCCAGGCCTGCAGAGTGGAATGGCTGAGCAAGAACGGGAAATGTACCTATAACTGGAGACAGGACCAGACCACGGCGAATCCAACTAAGGGAACAGAGAAGGATGAGGGCATTCAGATTTGATAGGAAGGTCATGATTTCAATTTGGGATTTGTCAAGAGCAAGACGCCTTGGCACCAAGAGATATGCACTTGGGGGTAAAAGTCTGGGGTTCCTGGGAGGGGTGAGCTTCATAGCAGTGCTCTAGGAGAAAGAATGAGGACTTTCCAGATTGCCTCACCAGAGCGGGGAAGGGTGCATCCTCAGAACCACGAGTGTGAGCCATGAGGGCGCCCAATCCACCATGTGAGTCAAGTCTGGAAAATCCATGGGCACCATCTTGAAATCTCTTGGTTATTAGACTTGAGAGTTCTCAGCCCAAACTGATGACCTCGAATAATGCTGAGGTTATTCAATAATTTTTAAAAAATCTTCTTGATTTATCTCATAGACTGTATAATAGTGGACAACATGCCTAGTGCTTTCTAAGCCAATGTTAAACAAAGATAAAGGACTGTGTAAGGATGTGTGTGTGAAAGAGAGGTGTTCCAGAGATTCTCTGACCCTTGCAGATAAAAAGCAGACAAGAGCACCATCTTCAAAAGCAAGAAGCCATATTTACTTATTCCTGCAAAGAGCAAGTACTCCACCAAAGCTAGAAGAAAAAAAAACAAATGTATTCCCTTCCAAGAACCTGACATATACTAAAAATAAGAAGGGGACATAATACATGGAAAAAAATATAAAAAAAGAATACTAGTAATTTTTTTTTCAAAACTCTGATCAATTAGGAACATAGGTCCTTAATTTTTTCCCAAATAAAAATGCCCTCTGTGTCATGAGATTCACAGCATACTTGTTCCTCAATTATTAGGTTTTATTTCTTTTTCTGTTAATTAATCAGTGCAAGGCTTCTATAAGCCACATGTGAAGCTTTAATCTAGCCTCTCCATGTGTCTCTGAGATTCTTCTCACGTTCCATACTGAGACATCATTTGCATTTTGAGGAAACGACCAGGGGTACTTTGGGAAAACTCTGAGTGCTTGTGGGTAAATGAGGACACCGCTTGCTCCCCAGCCAGCCATGCTTCTCACAAGCCCACTAAGTGACACCGCCCCCCAGCGTGGGCCACATGCCTTCCCAGCGTGGGTCACGTGCCTTCCCAGAGTGGCATGCGAGTGACCTGGGTACCACGGGGAGGACTCGCTGACCATGACTGGTACGCTGTCGTGCGTTTTATTAAAGTCGTATTTTATGAAGCATGTGGACGCAGTATTACAGAAAGAAAACTTTGCATTTTGCGGTGCTATGCAGAGCCCGCTGAGGAAATTAATTGCCCCTTCTAAAGCTGCAGGACACCCCGCGAAGTGAGCCTCCAGAACCTGCAGGCTCTGCCCCAGGCCCCCAGCCACGCACTCCACATCTGGTTCCTTTTAAAGTGGTTTGCGCCTGGGAGTGTGGGATGAGTGAGCCGGGACCGTGCTTTCCTGAAATATTAGCGCCAAGGTGCCTCTCCGTTGACCAGTTATCAACAGGTCTTTAGGACAAGAGGGGCAACCAGGAAATTGAGTTAATATTTATTACTTGTTCCCATAACTCGTATGACCTTTAGCACAAATATGGACTCCAGCTACAAAGCCAAGTCCCTGGAGAATCAAAATTCGGCATTGAATTGGTATGAGCGTGACTATGATTTGTGTATTTATACAAGGGATGTGTGTGTGTGTGTGTGTGTGTGTGTGTGTGTGTGTGTGATATATGTCAGAGCTAAAACTCAATTGGCGATTGGTATACACAGTAGGAAAGAAAAACTTGCAAATTCACACATGTGGTTTTGATTAAAATTTCTATTTCAAAACATAATTGTTTCCTTAAATAATAATCACAATGACTTAATGTGCTTATTAGCAGCTATAACGTTTTTTGGTCCATATGCTTTTTCTGTAAATATGTTTGAAAATATGAAATCTTGACTATTACGCACTCAAGATTTTGGAGCACTAACACTGCCAATCAATGCATGAGACCTTATTTACAATAAATTTTTATAATGGACCTAAAAGTCAAACCAAATATGAATATGATTTTTAATACAGAGAAATTCTAGCATTAAAACATTTATGTCATCATTTATTTAGACAGATTTCATATAACTGAAAAAATAAATTTCTAATGTCTGTGAAGCAAAGACGAGGGAAACAGTATTTTATAAATTGTGTAAGGTGGAACAAACTTTATGTTTATGCCAGATGACTTGGCAGTATGTTTCAAATACTTTAACTTTGTGAATACTCTTAACAATTCTATTTCTAGAGGTTTAGCTTAAAAAATAATATAGTGGAAACAAAGTTTCAGAACTGTGAGAACTAATGACAGCCTAATCTATTACACTAAAAATTTGAATACAACATAAATGTACCCCAATATGAATTTGCTAAAAAGAATACATACATTCCATATATATACACATGATTATAATATATATATATATTTATAGTTTTTTTTGTAAAAATAATTCTTGCTTTCTTTCTTTCTTTCTAAAGATTTTATTTGCCTAGTTGAGAGAGCAAGAGACAGAGACGGAGTGCATGAGCAGGAGGAGAGGCAGAAGGAGAGGGACAGGCAGAAACCCAGCTGAGCAGGAAGCATAAGTTGCGGCTTGATCCCAGGACCCTGATATCATGACCTGAGCCAAAGGCAGATGCTTAACCGACTGAGCCACCCAGGTGCCCCTGGGTTCTCTAATTTAAAAATGCACATGCAATACATTTTTAGTTTGGAAAAGTAAGCTTTCTGTTATAAAAAATAGTCTAATGTAAAATTATTTTAGCTACCAATTTTAGAGAGTGGGTAATCAGTGGGATCTTATTTAATCAGTCATTAGAGAAATAATTGAGCTGCTTCTTTTTCTCCTTCTTCTTCTTCTTCTTCTTCTTCCTCTTCTTCTGCTTCTTCTTCTTCTTCTTCTTCTTCTTCTTCTTCTTCTTCTTCTTCTTCTTCTTCTGGAAGCCAAGAAGAAAAGTATTTTATTTATTTATTTTTTATGTTATGTTAGTCACCACACAGTACGTCATTAGTTTTTGATGTAGTGTTCCATTATTTATTGTTTACGTATAACATCCAGTACTCCATGCAATCCCTGTCCTCCTTAATTCCCATCATTGGGCCAACCCAACTCCCCACCCACCTCCCCTCTAAAACCCTCAATTTTTTTCTTGGAGTCCACAGTCTCTCATGGTTCTTCTCACCCTCCAAATCCCCCCTCCCCTTTAATTTTCTCTTCCTTCTCCTAGTATCCTCCATGTTATTCCTTATATTCCACATATAAGTGAAATCATATGATAATTGACTTTCTCTGCCTGACTTATTTCACTCAGCATAATCTCCTCCAGTCCCCTCCATGTTGATACAAAAGTTAGATATTCATCCTTTCTGATGGTTGCATAATATTCCATTGTGTATATGGACCATATCTTCTTTATCATTTCATCTGTTGAAGGGTATGTTGGCTCTTTACACAGTTTGGCTATTGTGGACATTGCTGCTATGAACATTGGGGTGCATGTGCCCCTTCTTTTCACTACATCCTTATCTGTAAATACCCAGTAGTGCAATTGCAGGGTCATAGGGAAGCTCTATTTTTAATTTCTTAAGGAATCTCCACACTGTTTTCCAAAGTGGTTGCACCAACCTGCATTCCCACCAACAGTGTAAGAGGGTTTCCCTTTCTCCACATCCTCTCCAAAATTTGTTGTTTCCTGCCTTGTTAATCTTTGCCATTCTAACTGGTGTAAGGTGATAGCTCAATGTGGTTTTGATTTGAGTTTCCCTGATGGCTAATGATGATGAACATTTTCTCGATGTTCATTTTTTTCAACTTGAGCTTCTACTTGTGTATTGTCAAAGAAGACTCAGACGGAAGCATGGATGAAGAAAATCAAATGTAAGGGAGACATACTCCAGAAAGAATGGCTCACCAAATAAAAACTATAAGCAGAAATTAAAAGGAAAAAACAAACCATGGTTTCTGAGTAGTAGTTATGTGTGCCGGGCAAAAAACAAACAAAGAAACACACAAGTAAAACAAACAAACAAAAAACAGGTATCTCACATAATTATCTCTTTTTTAAAAGATTTTATTTATTTATTTGAGAGAGAGAGAGCAGGAGCAGGGGGGAGGGCAAGAGGAGAGGGGGAAGCACACTCCCATCCGAGCAGGGAGCCCAAAGTAGGGCTTGATCCCAGGAACCTGAGATCATGACCTGAGCCGAAGGCAGATGCTTAACTGACTGAGCCATCCAGGTGGCCCTTTTCACCTTATCTTATTCAAAAATGTCAAAGCATATCATCAGACATCAACAGAGCAACCATCAGGAGAAAAACGCTTTTGTAAAGGAGTTCACAATTACAGGAAATAGTGAAGGTTTCCTTATTTAGAACCCAGACCAAGTCAGGGTGACTCTGTCCAGTTTGGTTTATCTCAGGTACAAAATATTTTTGTCTCCTTTTGGTTTATGAATTTCTTAGTCATACTGGAAGTGGTAGAGCATCACTTTCCATCCCATCCCCCCCTATGATTTCTTCTTATAGTCAATTTACTCTGATATTGGAACCTGGACAGGGTATCATATTTTTTATTTTTGTGTGTGGATTTGGTCACACAACTTGCTTAGAAACTTTCTGATCTTGAATCATTTTATTTGACATTGTGGTTTTTAAATGGTTGTTAAAATATAGGTGTAACCAGAGATGGTGATTAATACTTATTTTTGTATCATTAACAAAACTAGGGACATGCGGTCTTACACTTAAAAGTTAATTTCTGCCTGAAAGTTTAAAAAGACCTTAGATGTGCAATTTACTTTTATGTGTCAGAAGTATCTTACTGTCTGTAATAGCTTTATTGAGATTAGGGACGAAGAACCATTTCATTGACCCCTGAAGGCTGCGTGTGCACACGTCTGGGCTCAGGGATGTCCTTTGTCTGTGGGAGATCCATGTTTGTTAATTTTCCTGGACTGCCAGGGTATGGCACCACCTGTAAGGAGATTTTATAAGCCTGGGGCTAGTGGTAGTCGATTTTTCCTGGGAATACTTCGTAGATGTAACTTCAACATGTGAAGCATATCTCTATTCCTTCATAGAGTGCATGCCTGAGATTTGGGACTGGTTTATATTTACAAATTACACGTATCCAATTATATTCCGATAGGAAAGAGGATAAATTATTATGGGTTGAACTTTATCTCAATGGGACCTCCAGGAATCACTGTAAAAGGAAACCTCAGAGTCAGAAATATTAAGGAAGCTCATTTTCAGTGTCTGCAAGTGAGTAGGACTTTGGAAAAGACTGGAAACTTCCATCGCCAAATAAAAATGCAAGTATTTGGAGGTTAAAAAAAATTGACTCCTAAGGTCATTTTATTTATATTAGTTTGTTCACAGTCAAAAAAGAACAACTGATTTATATGATAACTAAATTTGGGTGAATAAGACATAATCAAGGGTTTATTATTTGGAAGAACAGAACCAGTAATGGTGACTATATTATTTTTATCTTATTTCAGTGTTCTCAGAAGGCAAAGTGGGTTTTTTTTTTTCCATTTTATTTTATTTTATTTCTTTTCAGTGTTCCAGCATTCATTTTTGCAAAGTGGTTTTGTTTTGTTTTTGTTTTTGTTTTTTCCTGATTGTGATATGTGAAGCAGTTAGTGATATTGGAGTCAGGGGAGGGCATCATTTTTTTTCCCCTAAAATACAAAATGGTTGTCTTGGATCCCTTAGCGCAAAAATATTATATGTATCTTAGATATGGCGTGTAGACTTTAAACATACAATCACGTACACTGTTCTCCATTTGCTCAGCGGGGAGCGTTTATTTTTCCATCTCAGTACTGACTATAATCTCCTAAAAGGCACTCTACTGAGAAGTAGGGAGGTGCCTTTCAAACCTCCTAGGATTTACTCAGAGCAAACTGGGCAACCCAGGTAGATTGCCTGAACAGTAGATTCAGTTCCTGCTCTTTCATGAGAAAACTTGCCCCCCAAATTGTCCTTCTGTTCTATTTTTGTCTCCTGTCACTATGAAGAAGGGCATGTGTGTGAATGCAGAGTTGGGTTTCCACATAGCAGGGACACCTCTGTCACAACTCTGCCCAAGGCTCATGTCAGGGCACAGGTCTTCGCTTGCCCGGCCAGTTACACAGGAGCTGAGGAACTCTCTGTTCCTAGTTGATGGGTCTCCAGCACAGCAAAGTTAGGTAACTTATGATATTGAAATATGTAATATCCTTTTTAATTTTAGTCATTTTCAAGTTTGGAAGAAATGTCAGCCTTTCACCTATTTGCCTTGTGCACATCACAATTGTTTTTCTTTTTTAAAGATTTTATTTATTTATTTATTTGAGAGAGAGATAGAGTATGAGTGGGGAAAGGGAGGCAGAGGGAGAAGGACAAGCAGACTCCCTGCTGAGCTCAGAGTCCAACAGGAGGCTCCATCTCACAACCCTGAGATCATGACCTGAGCTGAAACCAAGAATCGGACGCTTAAAGGACTGATCCACCCAGGCACCCACCATTGTTTTTCTTAAAATAATGTCCATTTTGAAAAAAAAAAAATTCTAGATATTTCTTCATTTGTCCTTTTAATTTTATTCCCCCCCCCCCAGGGAAAATTATTGAATAATTTTCTTAAAAACTGAGTCACCCAAATAAAGAGAGCTGGAGAGAAATTTTAAGGTGTCTCTGTCATTTTATCTTAATTCCCTATTTAAGTTGGTAGGAAAGATGATGGATCCTGGGGATCAGTCTTTGGTGAATTTCTTTTCTCACCACATAAACCTCCAGAATATGGGATGTCATTGAGAGCACATCTTACCATGACTAGAGCCCTTTGTTGAGAACTTTCCCTACTGGCAATTGCCTGGCCCTCCTTGAATCTGCTGGTCCTTCTACCAGGCTGTGTTCTGTGCTCCTTCTCAGGCATCTGAACACCAATATCAAAACTGACATAAAGCCTTCTCTCCCAAGAGACCATTTTTGACTGCTCCTCCCAAGGCCGGCTTCCTCTTTTAAAACTCTTCTGAGCTTCCAGGATACACTTAAAATTGTGCCCTGTGCAAGGCACAGGGGAATACATAAAGACATCAGATTGCTGTCTCTGACTTCATAAAGCTCCTGGTCCAGGAACCGAGAAAACTTGAAATTCTCCATCAAGTGTTATAGACAGGAAGTGGGAGTTTCAATTGACCAAGGCAGCTCAGATATTTAAAAAGAAATCCATTCCCTTCATGTCTGCGTCTGAACTAGAGGCTGATGCCGATTGTGGAGTCCACCTGAAGAAAAAGAATGTAAGATGACAAGCACAAAATGAAACAGAAGGCCTCGGCAGGGCCCATGCTGGTGAGGCCGTGAGGATCACACCCCATTGGCTTTCTGGTAAATCTCCTCTTCCTGACCTTGAGCTTCCCCTGGAAGACAAGACAAGCTGATCTCTCCCATTCTGGTTCCTTCTGACTGATAGACTGATTCCTCAGCAAATTAAAACATTATTAACACATCTCCTGTCTAGTTCTGGTTTTGGTCACTTTTAAGAAATATTCAGTTTCAAGATTCCTTCTAATTATTTTCCTGACTTTTCCCTCAGAATCACCCAAGTTCCTGGATATCAGAAAAGACACTTCTGGTCCTACTAGCCTTCAGTTGAAGTGCTTTATTCCATCTTCATTTTTAGCGTCCACCTCTCCTGGCTCTGTCTGTGGGATGTGTAGCTGGGCACCGTGTAGGTGACTCTAACTAATGGCCGCCATGTTTGTTACCATCTCTGGTTGTGAAATCCCTATGCTCTGGTCCCCCAGCCAATGTCAGCCCTCTCCCAGTCTATGATCCTGCTTAGTTTTCTGTGTTTTCTTCTCTTGGGGTCTCAGTAGCTCCAAGGGACTTTTTTTTTTTTTTTTTTTTTTTTGTATTGCAGAGAAACGAGCAGCTCCTTAGGTGGCTGCCTCAGGCCCACCAGCCCAATAAACTCTGTTAGCCATTGCCATGTTGCCACTGGGCACCCTGTGGGAGGTGGAACCACTCCTTCTCAGGAAGTCTTTCTGTCTTCACTGGGAGCACAAGCCCTAAGAAGTCAGACCCTTGTTTGCTGTGCTTGAATTTTAAGGAGGAAGCCAGCACGCTCAGTTGGGAAACATGGCCCTCCTCCTACTCTCCTGACTCTTGGGTTTTTCCTTGAGCATCAAGGTTTTTCCCAATATGGGAGGAATCTAATATCTCATTCCTCAAATTTTATTTTTTATTAATATATAATAAAGTTAATACAATGATTGACAATATATACTATAATTGTATGATAATACATACTATAATATATACTTCTGTATTATCATATAATTATAATGTTTAATAATTAATATATTAATATAATATTATATAGACATACATACGTGTGTGTGTATATATATATACACACACACATACAAACTTTTTGTTCCAGTTTTCTGGCTTTACTCCTGGATCAGGAGGGAGACAAACTATAAGAGACTCTTAATCTCACAAAACAAACTGAGGGCTGCAGGGGGGAGTGGAGTAGGGAGAGGGTGGTAGAGTTATGGACATTGGGGAGGGTATGTGCTATGGTGAGTGCTGTGAAGTGTGTAAACCTGGTGATTTACAGACCTGTACCCCTGGGGCTAATAATATATTATTAGTTAATAATAAAAAATTTAAAAATAAAAATAAAAATTTTTAAATAAAATATTAAAAAATGTTAATAAAAAATTAAAAAAATAATGTTAATAAAAAATTTTAAAAAAATAAATAAATAAAAATTTTAAAAAGAAATTAAAACATTTGTAGCAAATTGAATGGCAATAAATGCATTATACGTAAAAAAAAAAAATCAGTCTCAGAAGTACTAAGAAAACCCATTTCTCCCTCAATAAAACCAAGTGTTTGCCATGTTAAGGGTCACAATAAGATTATTTTCTGTGTCTGGGGCCAATTTATTATCTTGACATCAAAGAAATGGGAAAGAAGGATGCCTGGGTGGCTCAGTAAGTTAAACCTCTGCCTTAGGCTTAGGTCATGATCCCAGGATCCTGGGATCGAGTCCCACGATGGTCTCCCTGCTCAGTGGGAAGTCTGCTTCTCCCTTTCTCTCTGCCTCCCCCCCTACCCCGGCTTGTGCTCTCTCTCTCTCCACTCTCTCTCTCTAATAAAGAAATAAAATCTTAAAAAAAAAAAAAAAGGAGTGGGAAAGATCCCTGACTATTAAGCAGGAGAGGAGAAATGGGTCCATTTGTAAACCATAAATAAATGCATTTGGAAGAGGTTCACTGAGGTCGAGAGGTCAAGGTCAGCAGGCTTAAGGAATGACTATAGACACGGGTGAGTAAGACTGTAGGGGTCTCAGTGAGGAGGGTGAACGTCACCCCTGGAACCAAGGGGACAAATTATGTACACTAGCCATCAAGACTTCAGACACGTAGATCCTCTGCCAGATATGCTTGTTTTCAGAGCCTGGGAAGTAATACAAGTTGTTTCAGAAACATCTAACTGCAATGGCCACTAATCCGCCTGTGTTAATGCCCTGTACGTGGCAAAACCCACTAAATTCTAAGTGACTTTGAAAATGCTGGCCATTGGCAGTGGCTGCAGCAGCAACCTGGCGGAAGATCCCCAAACCTTCTCCCCTTGGGGAAGAAATAACATTAGGTGGTTAAGCGGTTGCTGGACCAGAGGAGGGAATCCTCTGAGTTACTGCTCTAATTCCACAACCTGGGTTCCTAGCATTGTTCTCTCTTCCACCCCCTTCCAGCAATTTGCTGAGGACTTTTCAAATAAGAAAACAATTAATTTAGACCCCAAAGCTAATTGGAATCAATAGTTAATGTTTCTCCCCAACTCTCGAAATTAATTACAAAATGATGTATGTTCACTTTGATGCCAGACTATGGATTTCTAACGAAAACTCCCCCCCAGGGGCACCTTTTCAACAAGAAGTCAGCTGCATGTAGTTTGTCATGTCATCCCCTTCCCCAACCACCTTCCTCGTTTTCTCCCCTTGAAATTGTGTGTCCCGGGCACTGTTGCTATTGTGTCCAAGGATTAGCTGTACTTGAGACAAGAGGAATGAACCTCCAGATGCACTCAAGCAAATAAGGGGGTATTGACAGAGGTGAAGGCAAGGGGCATGGGGGAACGACCCTCCTCTGTAAAGCGCTGTGGGTCCAAGCTGACTCCTTCATCAGCAACATGAGCTGGTAACTCTTTCTCCGGCTAGCACAAGGCAAATGCATCTTAAAAGGTGGACTGCAGTCCAGCCAGTGGCCTTGGTTCTGACTTTGCAGGGGGTAGTCAGAATTTTAAGAGGATTTTAAGAGGTAGATGAACTCTGCTTGTCATCTGGGTGCCTTAATACGTGGTGTTCAAGAACTTTCAGGTGGAGATCATAAACTATCTTTAGATGGTATTGGAGCACCTGGGTGGCTCAGTGGGTTAAAACCTCTGCCTTCGGGGCGCCTGGGTGGCTCAGTGGGTTAAGCCACTGCCTTCAGCTCAGGTCATGATCTCAGGGTCCTGGGATCGAGTCCCGCATCAGGCTCTCTGCTCAGCAGGGAGCCTGCTTCCCCCTCTCTCTCTGCTTATTTCTCTGCCTACTTGTGATCTCTCTCTGTCAAATAAATAAATAAAATCTTCAAAAAAAAAAAAGATCTGTAGATGGTATCATTAACAAGACAACTGGTATACTGGGGCACCAGGGTGGCCCAGTGGGTTAAGCATCTGCCTTCAGCTCAGGTCATGATCCCAGGGTCCTGGGTTTGAGCCTTGCGTCAGGCTCCCTGCTCAGTGGGGAGCCTGCTTCTCCCTCTCCTCCCAGCTCACCATCTCTGTCACTATCTCTGTTTCTCTCTCAATCTCCTCCCAGCTCACCATCTCTGTCACTATCTCTGTTTCTCTCTCAAATACATAAATGAAATATTTAAGAATCAAAAAAAAAAAAAGAAAAGAAAAAGAAAAGTGGTACACATAGGATGCTCAATACACATGCTTTGATATGCCTTTTACTTGTTTGTCCAATACAGAAACCCTACAGTACATTTGGTTGTCTGTAAGCCTGTTCTTATTCTAGCCTACTCATCCTGCATGTGCCCAAGCAGAGGTAAGAATAAACATGTCACGGTGGTCTTTCCCTGTGGGAGAAAAGGAGGAGCAGAGGCCAAAACCCCATCATATTTTCAGAAGAGAGAAGAACCCTACCAGGTTTGAATGTTGGACCAGAATGTTAGAAGAGATGGATAGCAGTTAGAGAGCATGTGTGCTGGGCTTGGCTGGCTCAGTGGGAACAGCCAAAGTATTCAGTAGCTGCAGAGGAGGGGGCATATAGTGGGATGGGTGGTCTCAGGAAAGCCAAGCATACAAGTAAGACCAGTGTGTCTTTTGGTGAACTGTAAGGTTTTTTGAGCATAAGTGAAGGACAGCCTAGGCTTTGGCTTCCATGAGATCAGTGTAGGAATCCTAGTTCTACTCTCAACGGCCTTCTTGACCTCTGTCCATACTCAGCATCTCTGGGCTTGTGTTTCTACTTAGTAAATGGGAATAATACCCATCTTAAATGATTGGGGGAAATATTGTTTTAGTCCTTTAATTATATGTTAAAGCAATAAAATTTGAACTAGATTGTGTAACAATTTGAGAGAGAAAGGGGGTAGGGATCTGTGAGGTATTGGAAGTTTCCAGAAAGTGAGAAGACGCAGGAGCCGGCTGGCTTCAGGGACTCTCTCTCCCAGTCTGTCTCTGCTTCATCTCTCAGACCTACTTTCTCCACATGGGGGAGAGGGTGGTACAGAAGCCTCAGTTCCTTCCCTTCCATATGCCAGCTTTGCCACCAGCAAATTTGAGCAAATGCCCCTCTTTGGCCCAATCAACAAGAACGTGCCATTCAGATCACGAGGTTAGAGTCAAGGAAGAAACATTCCCCGGAAGAGTCTTTTGGGCAGACAGACCAATAGTGCTGATGAACAGTAATGGCTGATGGCAAGACGGTGGTCTAGGGACTTGGATCCGAAGCATCTTCTGGATTCTAGGCAACCCACAGGTGCAAAAAATTAAAAATGTTGAGTGATGGGGCGCCTGGGTGGCTCAGTGGGTTAGGCCGCTGCCTTCGGCTCGGGTCGTGGTCTCGGGGTCCTGGGATCGAGTCCCGCGTCGGGCTCTCTGCTCGGCGGGGAGCCTGCTTCCTCCTCTCTCTCTGCCTGCCTCTCTGCCTGCTTGTGATCTCTCTCTGTCAAATAAATAAATAAAAAAAAAATCTTAAAAAAAAAAAGTGTTGAGTGATCACTTCATGCCAGGACATTTTGTATAGCATTTCACTTAACTCTCATATCAATTCTTAGACTAGGTAAGCAATATTACATTTTCAGCATGAAGTAATTGGGAAATTCAGAAGGGTTCCAACTTCTAGCAATCACACATCAGGATTACGTTCATCTGGCTCCAAATCTTGGGTTCTTTCTGCCTTTCTGGGTTTCCAGAGGCCAAGGGGCCTTCCTGTGTGGTACAACATATTCTCCTCATTTGATTTTATTGAGGCTGTGTTTGCTTATAAGCTCAGTGCAATATTCAAAGACCCATGGGTCTAGGGCTCTACCCCTCCCTGTTTTACTGTGAAAAAAAAATCAGTCTTTCTCACCATCTGCCAAATAAAAGAAAGCAACCGCTCTTTCCATCCATTCCCTCCAAGCTATGGAATTCTTACTTTGCATAGTCATGAGATAAAAAAGAGGGTCGTGTTCTAAAATGTTAGAAACCATGTTAAACCCATGACCTCAGTGAGTAATATTCTCATGAGTGGAGAGAGTAGAAGTGGAGCCAGACCAACTGGGGGTTGGTCTACACGGTGGTAGTTGTGAGTAATCGGTAGCACCCTGAATGTCTCCAAGCCCCAGGTTTCTAAAGGACAGAATGGAAATAAACTAAATATCATCATCCTAGAATTGATGTGCATTTTCATTCACTGGTGCACTATTGTTTTTTTTTTTTTATAAAGTATTTCTGATTGATTCTTTTTACGTAGCATTAAATAGCCTGGTCAGTGTCACATGCTTTTATGAAGCTCTGGGTTGTTCATTCCAAGTGAATTCCCACTGAGGGGAGAGATAGTGGGTGGCTGTGTGAGTTTCCAGCAGACATCCCCTATGCAAAATCTTTTCATGCACCGGTTGCTAGAAAGTCGAGGTGTAAATATTAAGCGAGTGACACAGGATTGAGAATGCAAAGGTCGTTGCTTGTGGTTAGGGCAAGAGAAGTTGAAGATTAGAAATGGTCACCCAGAGAAAGTAACGCCCAATCAATGTCTAGTAATGGGAAGGATGAACTGAACAATTACACTAGGCTGGTGTCCCTTTGAAATGACACTTGTGATATCCAGGTATAATAATGAACAATGTGGCCAGACAGATGCTTTAATTGTAGCAGGATTGACCTTGCTTTGGAAAGGCACAACAATATGTTATCCAAATACACAAAATACTATTTAAGTTGTCAAGACACTATAAGAATAACTGCACACCCATCCCAATGAGATAGATGTTGCAGTGGTAAAAATTATATTCCGAATACATCTTGTTTTGTTGTCCCTTCCCTTGCCAACTTGGAAATAATACAGGACTCCAAGGTTAATTTATAGGAGGTGAAGTCAGAAAGAAAGGTGGTATAGACGAGCATGAAGTCTATAGGATCTGAATTCAAACAGAATGTCTATGAATTTTGCCGAGCTCCTGGCTTAAGACATGGAGGGAAGCCAAGATGTAGTGTTTTTATAGCTGAAAATAAAGATACAAGTGGCAATTTTCTTTGCTGACTAGGGAGGGTAAAATAGCAATAGAGAACATTTACTATTGCCAAGCACCATGTTAAACACTTTGCACATATTCCTTGACCCTGGTAACAATGCTTGCAACTGTTATGTTACAGATGAGGAAGAAAGAAACAGATAGGTTAGGCTAGCCTCCTGAGACCACTCAGCTAGAGAACACTGAGGCAGTAATCAAATCCACTCAGTCTTCCCCAAAGCCCTGGATTCTTCCCAAAGTACATTGGCTAGAGGGATAGACAAAATGCAGAACAGCAATGAGGAAGAATTGGACCTTCCTGAACGATTACATATCAATGACACAGGTCAAATGCTTAGCTGAGCTGGCACAGGGTAGGCACACAAAAAGGTGGGGGAAAGCCAGTTCCATCCCCTGTTTCTCTCCCAGTAAAAATCAACAACAATCCTGAAAACTTAAGAAGGTCCTTTCCAATCTTGGAAGTGGCCTTGCACAAGTGAACAAGAGGAAACCCTAAAACCTCCCCATTAAATAAGAAACTTTTTACTTGACAAAGGGAAATTCGACTTTAGCTTTGAAGTATGAAAAGTCCATGGAAGCCAAGGAGCAGATGATTTCAGACAGCAACACACAGAGCAGGGAGCTGGGCGGGTGGGGCAAGGCTGCGATCGAGGCCGGGTGCGGGAGTCTGACCCCGCTGCATGGATGTCTGGGTCTCCAAGAAACAGACGTGGGAATCGCTAGTGGCTGCACATCTGGAAAACGAAGCCCCGGGATGAATTATGCGCAGATTATCTTGCACTTGCACAGGAATTTCTGTTTATTCACAGTTGAGGAGCATAAAGAAGAAAACCTGTTTCACACCTGGTGTTTAATTTAGAAGGGATTGCTTCTCGAGCTGAAGGGAAAGCCATCTGAACTCTGCTGTCCTGGCAATGCTTTAGGGCTCCAGCAGCCAGGCAAGGCACGCCAGGAGCACCTGGAGCATTTTGCAGTGTGTCCCATAAGGGTCTGTGTCTGGGTGGGGGTAGGGAAGAGGAGGGGAGCAGGCAATGTGTGAGCACAAAGCCACTCCTAGGTGCGGAGACACCAGTCACAGCCTGAGGGTGTTGGGACCCAAAGCACATCTGGCCCAGTCACTAAGCTTCTCTCTTTTCCCAGATAGCTTCATAAATGTCATCAGGGACTCAAGCACCTCTCCCAGCTACACATCCCAGGGAACTCCCCTAGCGCACCTTTAATTTCCTTGGGAATTCATCTCACTCTTCAGGTCTGCTGAGTGTGAAAAGTCTGAGGAGAAACCAATCCATTCTATTAGCCCCAAAGCAATGGTCTATTGTGTATGGCCACTGAACCCAGCTCTGGGAACTTTTAAATTAAGTTCTTCCTGCTACAGAAGCTGCTTTTTCTCCAGTGGAGTCCCGGCTCTTTGTGAGCAAAATGGAAATGTCCCTTGGCATTTGTAGCACGGCCAATGTTCACATTTAAAGCCGCTCCTTAATCAAACCAGGCGGTCGTTGGCTATGCCCATGATCTCTGGGAGGGACAGGACACAGGACAGTTTTATATCACTTAGAAAGGGGGTTTGCAGAGCAAGCCGTATGGAAATTATGTTATTGATTAGGGAACTGGTTCCACCTTGCAAAAGATTTATTGAAACACTGGTTTCAAATCAGTGTCTTATCATATCTACCAGGAGTGCCCAGAACAAAGTAAAATAAAACAAAAATTCTTTTTTTGTTTGTTAATGAGACGGACAGGGTTCTGGTTCACACTTGCTTTTCTTCATATGACCCACCCTCTAGGAGTCCAACAACAGCTAATCCATTTGGTAAATATTCCCATCTATGATGTATGTCCAAACTCATTCATTCCCTCATTGGAACTTGCTACCTTAATACTTGTAGAAGAATCATGAACTCTAACAGTAGTTAAGAGTTTATTACTTAAAGGATAAGTAATAATTCCTTACCCTTAAAGGATAAGGAATCGTATCATTTTTATTAATAGGACACTGTTCTTTTTAAAAAATCACTCTTCCATGGACAGAGAGTGGGGAGGGCAGGAGAAATTAAGAGAAGATGGCATTTTCAAATCTTGGTTTCTCCTGTATGGCTCGCTGGCAGGGGCCAGCAGTAAAACCTCTTTTGCTAAATGTTGTGAGTTTAACGAAATTTACAATCGAGAATGCAAAGTCATCCACGGGGTGTACAGAAAAGAACATGACTATAAGTCTTCTGGCTCTTGCTCTGTATCTTGCTTGCGATAACATGTGGTTCAGAAAATTAAACCTGAAAGGATACCAGGCACTCATTTGATTATAGTCCCCTTTCTACACTTGAGGAAATGGAGACCAATGGTACAGATCTTCCCAAAAGAAGAAAGGATATTTATATGAACTTGTTATTTTCACATTTCCTTCCTCTGAGCTAGGTCAGAAAGAATAGATATATATTTTTAAAGATTTTATGTATTTATCTGACAGAGAGAGATCACAAGTAGGCAGAGAGGCAGGCAGAGAGAGTGAGAGGGAAGCAGGCTCCCTGCTAAGCAGAGAGCCCTATTCGGAACTCGATCCCAGGACCCTGAGATCATGACCCAAGCCGAAGGCAGCGGCTTAACCCACTGAGCCACCCAGGCGCCCCAGAAAGAATGGATATTAAAAGGAACTCATCACCAGTGTCCAAACCAAACCAAAATGAAAGAAAATGATTAAAAGAAGACTGTATTTTTGTCTTGACAGAACCCCTAGAGATCATCTGGCTGTGCTTTGGTTCTGCAGGTCAGATAGGAGCTCCAATCTACCACTGCATGACCTTGGAATCATGGGGCAAGAGCTGATCAGCTATGTCCAGAGACTGAGTGTAGCTCTTTCATAGATTCCATCCAGTAATAATCTCTCAGCATCCTTATGAAATGGGGATTATAATCCCATTTTTTTTTCCAAATGAGGAAGCAGAAGGCTAGTGGGTTTTTGGTTTGTTTTTGTTTTATAAGACTCTCTCAAAGGCAAATCAGCCAATTAGTAATAAGGATAGACCATGGGGTACCTGGGTGGCACAGTAGGTTGGGTGTCCCACTCTTGGTTTCAGCTCAGGTCATGATCACAGGGTCGTGAGATTGAGCCCCATGTGAGGTTCTGCACTCAGGAGGGAGTCTGCTTGCGGATTCTCTCTCTCTCTGTCTGTGCCTCCCCACACTCATTCTCTCTCTCTCAAATAAATAAACCTTTTTTTAAAAAATATTTTATTTTATTTTATTTTATTTTATTTTATTTTATTTTATTTTATTTTATTTATTTGACACACAGAGAGAGAAATCACAAGTAGGCAGAGAGGCAGGCAGAGAGAGGGGGGAAGCAGGCTCCCTACTGAGCAAAGAGCCCGATGCAGGACTCGATCCTAGGACACTGAGATCATGACCTGAGCCAAAGGCAGAGGCCCAACTCACTGAGCCACCCAGGTGCCCCTAAATAAACCTTTTTTTTTTTTTTTTTTAAAGGTGGACCAGGACTGCTGAAATGGGACTAAAATCAAGTCTAAGCCCAAGAGAATAAATTACTAAACACTTTCTTGGTGCTGGGTCCAGGTATGTGCTAGTTCAGTACTTATTCTGTGTTTTCTCAAATATCCTTAAGAGTAGCTGGTTTTGTGAAAAAGAACAGCCTTGAGATGAAATGAGGATCATTGCTAGAATTTGTCAGGTCCTAAGCTCATGTCAGGTGACCTGAAAAAGTGGTCACTTGTCTTGCTGCAGAAAAGACTTGCTCACTCCTAAATAATGGTTCCCCATGTTCTTACACAAACAGAAACCTCCAAATATAAAATACTCATAGCATAAAAAAATGACCTGGAATATTCCAGACATTGTTAAGCGGTCAAAAATATTCATCATCATAATACACAGTTTGATTAAAGATGGCTTCATGACAAGAGACGTTTCTTTACCAATCGCCTCCTGCCTGTCTTGCCAGAGATGTTTCCCATCATATTTTCTACATGTGTTTGGCATCTGATACTAACTGCTGGTCTCTGCTTACTTACTGGAATCTGCTTATTCTTGTCTTGGCATGGAATGTCTTCCATCTCCAACTTCTCTACCTAGGCAATCCCTCCTTTCTTGTGAGTTTCCACTAAAATTCTTTTTTCTCCCAAAAGTTCTCCTAAATTTTATGGTAAAGAATGAGAAAGGGAAAGGCAACATCAATTAATCTCCAACTCTGTACCGGGAACTGTGCTTATCTCTCTGGCACGTCTTATCTCTCCCGGTACTAAGTGGATTGTATATGAGAAGCAGGGAGGGAAGAGGAAGGGATATCTCAGTAAGTTCAGAACCCAAATTATTCAAATCACAAAGGTTCTAAATTAGAAAATATTCAAATGACAAAAGTGACTGTGCAGAACTAAAAGTACTCTAATTACAAAGGTTCCAAGTTGATGGCATAAAGACATATTATTTTTTATGGGTGATGAGGCATCTGGTTTCAATATATTTGCTCATTCTCCTTGTTCTATGTTGCACTGTCAATGGACAACCATCTGGCCAGCTAGATGCTCAGACACAATCAAGACTCAAGGTGAGCTGTATATATCTTGGGGATGAATGTATCTTCTTTTGGAATATAGAACTTTCCTAATATTATATTCATATCCGTAACTCAAGGCCATTCATTCTTACAAAATCCAAGGAAATAATATCATTACGGCAAGTAGGTCATTCCATGGCTAACAAGGAGATGCTTTGAAAGTATTAGGGAGTTATTAAAGATTATCGGGTGATGGGACCAGGGGAGGTGGTTTAGGAAATGTTGGATGCAGAAGGCACGGTTGGGATTTCTCTCACAGAGTGGGTTTTGAAGAATGGGCAGGGCAGAATAGATTGGTTGGTTAACTTGTTAAGCTTAGAAATGTATGCTTCTTAATAGGGCTGTCTGTGCTGGAGAAGATTATCTAAAGAAACCAAAACCATAGCACGAAAAAGGGGAAACTATTTCTAGGCTAATCACTTAGCCCTACCTCACTTTCCTTGGTCTTTCTCTTGAGTTCACAGCAGTGTTCTCTCTTTACTCATTTTAGAGTAGAAGGGACTCACAGCCACTGTCTAAATGGAGTTATGGGCCGTGCTCAGTCCCATCCACCCATGTTAGACCATTATACGACATAACACAATGTGTGTGAAAGTTAAATGTATCCACCTGTTTTGCTGAGTGGCCATGGGAAATATTTTGTACATGTGCTTTGGGGGGCGGGGAAGGAAAGACATTTATCTTAGCTTTCTGCTTCCTATGATGACCTGGGGCTTTCATTTTAATAAGGAATTCCTCTCCTGGCAGAAAAGGAAAACAGATGGTATATCTTTAAGTACATAATGTATGCTTCCTCCACATTATTTTTGGAGAGCATGAAGTATGATGAAGGGAAGTGAAGTCATGCTGCGAGGCGCAGGCCCTGGGTTTGGGTGCCTGGGATAGTTTCCATATGTACCAAGGTGATGGGTTTTCCTGATTCCCCCTGCCATCCTCATCCTCGCAGGATTTGTAAGAACAACTGTTACTCACAGAGAAACCATATGCTTCCAGTCCGTGAGTGACTAGTTTGTCTAACTTACGTGGGTTTTCCAAGAACTGTGATTGAAAATTAGATGTCACTAATATCGTTCCAGATAATTCTGGAAAGCTCATTAGCATAATTCTTATAGAAGCTGCTTAGGAAGTAATCCTCACGTTCTTTCTTGTGCTTGCCCTGAACCCGAGGTTACTATTGCTACATAGGTTGTTTAAAAATGCCTTTATGGGGTTGCCTGGGTGGTTCAGTGGGTTAAAGCCTCTGCCTTCGGCTCGGGTCATGATCTCAGGGTCCTGGGATCGAGCCTCGCATCGGGCTCTCTGCTCAGCGGGGAGCCTGCTTCCCTTCCTCTCTCTCTGCCTGCCTCTCTGCCTACTTGTTATCTCTGCCTGTAAATAAATAAATAAAATCTTTTTTTAAAAATGCCTTTCTGCCGACAGATGTAGAAGAGCAACCTTATAGCTTTAGGTGACAAGGCTGAACCATTCCCAAAAGATGACTGTGAATTTTCAGGAAAATGCCATATACGATTTTAACAAATATATATTCAGCACAATGTCAGGTAGGGTCCTCTGGCCCTGGTCAGCAAAGCCCAAACTCAGAACCGCATGAACAATTGGGGCCTGGTCGGCTCACAGGACTGGAGATCTGGAATGGGGGGTTCTTGCCTGATCTTCACCTACGGGTTCTGGTCTGGTTTCTCTGTCTCTCTCGTGGCCGTGCCCTCCTCTATGTATCCGCATCAGCCTCAAGCCGAGCACAAAGGCTGCCACGTTTCCAGCTCATATTTGTGCATTTGGATGACGAGAGCATCGGAGAAAGAGTAACTTCTGGAAAACCTCTCAGACAAGTAAAGATAAAAAAACGTCGCCAACAAATGTGTCCTCACCTCCTGCCTGACTGCTATTCTCACCCGTTCAGACCGTGAGGAATTCCATGAAGTTTCCTTTTGTTTCGGAGACTGGGAACCAATGTTCATCTTCAACCCCTTGTCACTGGATTAAGAAGGGATTTATAACACTTAGGGGCCACTTTTCACAGAGGAAATGGTGGATCTGTCAACCATGGCAAGTCTAGCCTGACTGTTCGGCAGACACACGAAGTCCCTGCAGTATTCTTTCCTGTCCTTTCTGTGTGGTGTTCCCAGGTTTCACTTCTAGAAGGCTGTGGCAGAGAGGAATCAGGGCATCGAGTTCCACGGATCAAAAAACATCTAGTCTTTAGGGCCTCACCCAGTTTCATTATGTATGTGTGTGTTTGGTGCACACCTCTGGTAAATTCTTTTTTTTTTTAAGTTTTTTTTTTTTTTTAATTTATTTGACAGACAGAGATCACAAGTAGGCGGAGAGGCAGGCAGAGAGAGAAGAAGGGAAGCAGGTTCCCTGCTGAGCAGAGAGCCCAATGCGGGGCTCGATCCCAAGACCCTGAGATCACGACAGGAGCCAAAGGCAGAGGCTTAACCCACTGAGCCACCCAGGCGCCCCTACCTCTGTTAAATTCTTATGACAGGACTGTCATAGTACTACCTGAGGTATCATGCAGAATATGTTCCTTTGATTGATTTAGAGGACATCAGAAGTCTACCTTTTTGAGATGGAGACATGACTTAATTATGGAGAAGCACATACATACTAAGCACGTGGTTTGCTATATTTCTGTTTGACTCAGCGGAGGCCAAACTGACATACAGTGACAGGTACACATCTTAAGTACAATTTGATAGCTTTTGGTAAATTAATCATGTGTGTCAATGACACCCCAAATAAACACAGTATTTTAAAATTCTCTTAACCCTGAAAGTCTTCAATTCATCCCCAGTGCCCCAGAGGCCATCACTTTGGTGAATTCTATCAAGACAAAGTTTTGTCTGTTCTTGAATTTCATAAAAATGGAACGAGACCCTGTACACTTTTATGTTGGACTTCTTTCACTCCAAAAGTTGATTTTGAGGTTTCTTCATATCGTCATTTCTTATTGCTGAATAATACACCATTGTATAATTATACTATGGTGTGTTTACACATTCTCCTTCCAAAGGGTATGTGGCTGGTTTTAGTTTTCTGCCAGGGTACATAGGCCTGTTGTCCCCTTTAAGAAAATTGCCATGTGTCTCTCTTGCCTAAGAAAGGCTTCTTCTTGGGATTCCTTATAACTTCCTTTACTCCTCATCTTTGATGGTCCTGTGGGAGACTGTGGTTGTTTTACTCATCCTGGTTTCTGTTGCTCTCATGGATATAAAAACCCTTTTCTTTCTTTACATCTTAACCATAAATGAAATGTCTCCTTAAGCACTGGTGTTTGTCCTTGGAAGGGGAGTGTGTGCGCACATCCTTACGTACATGCACATAGTTGTGTGTGTGTGTGTGTTTGTGTGTGTATCGTTTCCAGGAATTAGCAAGAGGAATGTATGCATGTGCATATGTAATCGTGCATGGAGGTGTGCCTTTTTTCCAGAAGTTAAAAGGAGGAAGTTGAAGGAGTTCCTGAAGACAACACGAAGGCAATGTATGTCCCTATTACGGTAGTGGAGAAAACGTAACCCTAGAGCATGAACATTTTCCTGGAAGGTGCTGCTGGACTTGGAGTGCTAATGCATTTCTCATGGCCAACCCTCTGCACATTTTATTAAAAACAAGCTGAATAATTTGCAATTGGGGAAATATATTTTAGGGAACTTTAGAGCCTCTAATTCCCTGATTGGAAGGGTAAATCCCAGAAAAAGTTCTCTCTGGATAGGGCCTGAGTCTTTGCTGAAGAGGGTAAGAAATCGTATGGTTAAAATTTGAAAAGCATGGTTCTCTGCCAGAGGGTGAGTCAGGATAGAATTCAACACGGAGATGCAATGCTCATGTTTGAGGGGGGTGAATATAAACAGGGTTCTCATAAAATGCTGAAGTGTCATCCCCTCTTGATCTTTCTAGTTATTCCCAGTATCATGATAAGTTATGTAAGTTGTATACAGTTTTGGGTTAGTGACCCTTGGGAGAAAGGATCCAAGGAACAAGGACCCAAGTGCTTTTCAGGGAAAGATGAGATGGTTTATGGGAAGATGGATATGAAGATATAGAGAAGCTGAGTGTGAAGCCAGACCAGCCAAGTAGAGTAGGAAGAGGAAATGAGATACACCCCATCCCCAGAAGTGTGACAGGGAAAGGGCCCCTGGGGAACAGAAATGCCGATTGGTGGACTACCTATGGGGGGGGAGGGGGTCATTTTCAAAACTAGTTAGTGGATTTTTTTTTTTTCCTGGATAAAACAGTAAAATCACCAGAACCACCCATATTCTTACCTCTAGCCATGGTCATACTTTTGTTTAATTCCCAACAGCAATGAAATAAGTTTTGTTACATCTCTTCTAAAGTGAAAAAATAAAGTATTTGAAGTAGAGAAAGGGTAAGAAAAGTAATATTCATTGTAATATGAAAAGTAGTAATTATTGACTACCGGCCCTAGGTTTAGAAAGAAAAGGAGGTTGAGGAGAGCAGAGAGATTAGCTACCCTCCCCGAGGATACTCTTTCTTTGCGTCATGCCCAGGATGACCCCTGGAAGAGAATATTCATGCATAAATGCACGCATGCCTCACCTGAAGTCACAGAGATAATGACAGATGGGGAGAATCCATTCTCTGCTGCCGTTGTGAAAGGTGTGCTTTCCATTTCTTATAACTGCTCTCACCTTCCTCAACCCTCGCTGAATCCCGGTTGAGGTGGGCATGGGAAGGGGAGTGATATTAAGAGTCAGAAGCACTAACTTGATAATGGACATATCTGGACATTGTCAAGTTCACACGGTGCCATCCAGATAACCCAGTCTCCCTCCAGATTGTTACTCCGCCTTTCAAATTTTGCCCCCTTCCCTCTGTTTACCGAAGATAACCTCAGGCCTTGTGGAAGGGTGGGTACACTTGAGCTTGTGGGAGTGAGTGTTGAAAAGGATGTCCTACTTCTAGGTGGATGGCGCAGCGCCATGCTACTGGTCTCTGAGGTGTTGTCCTTCATCGGCCTGGTCCTTGATCCTTCTGTTCCTGGTGCTGTGAGCATCCCATGTGGAACAGGGACAGGGCTGCATTGCACTTAACTACATGATATTGGCCTGCCCTGCTTACTCTGGGTTTAATACACCCTAATGGCTACAGAGGCTCATACAGGATATCGCTCTGATGAACCCTTATAACCAGCAAATGTGGCTTCTATTACACGAAATAACCACTCACATAAGCCAAAAAGTACATAAGCCAAGACTTTTAATAGTCACTTGGAGCTGTCCCAGTCTCTATCATCCACAATCCACAGGGCTAATTAGACCCTCAGCAGTGGCCATGTGATTCTGAAGGGAAGTGCTGTGACTTCACCCAGACCCTAACTAGCTTCCACTGCCTCCTGGATTCTGGCCAGAGAGGGCATGAGGACGGAGGACCTCTTGGTCTGTCTCATCTCTGTCTCTCTTCATTCGCACACATTTCGGTGATCAGCGGGGACAGAGTTTCTACTTATTTCTTCCAGTCTGTTCAGAAAGACTCTGAAATGCTGTTTCCTTAGGGCAGGATGTGCCACGGTCTGTCTTTCCCAGCTGTATGATCTGAGTACTCCAGACTAGTTGTCCACATGAGACCAAGGAACAACCAGGAATGAGGGATGTCTTAGGATAACTTCAAGATATTACCCCCATTACAAAATAGTCTCAGAGGGCGACAAGCACAACTGTGGTGTTTTTCCATTTAAGACCCATTAGTAAATAATATCCTTAAGAAAAATATTTCTGAACACCCCTTGAATCAGACTTAATCTTACCTCAATTATATTTGTGGCTACAGGGAGCTGAGACTGCATCTTCTATATTTGCTTTAGGCCATCATTAGATAATAAAAAACAAAAATGCTCATAAAAGGGTTAACTTTATAGAAGGTCCTAGAAATAGCCCCTGGGCCTCCGGCCAATGCCTACTCAATGCTTTCATGGATGTTCTGAAAGCTGACATTTTTGTGTGACTCTGCACTCAGCTGCAAACCAATTCCTTTTTTTATTTCTTTCATATGTTAGCAAGCAGCTCTATGCATGCTAACCATTCAGATGGTTGGTCCTTCCACATAGGGACAGCATCCCCAGGGACATCTTGAAGCACACCCCAGGGCAGGTTATTGATGGGAATGATTTTAGATTACTCATGCCAACTTCAGAGAGGTCTACCAGCTGCTAACAGCAGTGAGCCATTAGTTTTAAGTGTTACTGGTTGATTTTAAATCTGCGATCCTCTCTGTGTGACAAAACTCCTGCAAACCGAGACTCCCCTGTTCCATTGGTGGTGACCTGCCAGAAAGGAATCCATGCAGACAAAAACCAGAGGCATACGGATACTTGAAAAGAAGGTGTTTCTACATCTCATTTTAGTTCAATTTTAACTCTTGGTTTAATGGCTCTAATTTCCAAAATATTGACAGGCCCAAGTACTCATGACCCTTATACGGAGGTATATGTGTGAAATCATCAAGGTTAAAACAAAAAACAAAAATTATAATCTGCCCAAATGAGAGCCAACTCCATGTGATTACCTTACTCGAATCGTTTTTCACTGCTGTTGTTCTAAACCAGTGGTTTTCACCTTGACTATATATTGAAATCATCTGGGATGCTTTAAAAAACAATATGGACGCCTGGTTTTAATCCTAGAGATTCTGATTTAATTGTTCTAGGGTGCAGCTTATGCAGCAGGAGTTTTAAAAGTTTTCCAGGTGATTATAATATGCAGTCAAGGCTGGGACTCACTGCTGTAAGCAGTAACAGGTGCTTGAATAGTGGGTGTAGGCTGTGAAGGGGAAGATGCTCAGCTGTACATTAGCTGTACCTACCCATTGAAGGTCAAAAAAGCATAACCTAGGGTTATCAAACCATTTGGGTTTGCCTGAGAGTGTCCTGGTTTTAGCACTGAAAGTCCCATATGCTGTGTAAACCAGGACTAGGGTCGTATGAGTCATAAAACCTGCTGGGAGTCCCTGCAGAAGGCACAGGAGGGAAAGACATTGGTCCATAGCCAAGGAGAGTATGAACTAGTGGAAGTAGAAAGGACAGACCTTTGCTAGGAGGAACCCAAAGCTAACCTGGTCTGGGCCAGGCAATATCAATGTCAAAGAGGTCAAAGCCCAGGGGAAAACCTTGGCTGCAGGGGTCGTTGGTACTGTCAGTTCTTGCTGTTGGCATCTGTCTTGACTTTGGATCCTATGCAGCAGCCCCAGCTCTTATGAGGCATGCCAGGGTGGAATCAGACCCATCTCCCCCCCAAGTTCATTGCTCTCTACAGTCTTCTGTCTTGGTTCTCCAACCAGTTTAATCCGCGTGGAGAATCTCTGTTAGCTCAGAAACACCATTTCCTCTCACCCCTCAAGGTCTTTGCTCATACTGTTCTTCTGCCTCTTCCTCCCACACCATCAGGGGGAAAGAGCCTTCTTAAAAAGATTGACCTAGTACAATATTTTCCAACATTTTTATTCATTATTGTTCTCCCAAGGAGACTTTTAAGACATTTTTTTCCCTAATTGCCACCCCATAAAATTTTAATGGCAAGAATATGTTATATATCTGTTTATGTAATGCAGTCCTTTGGAGGGTCACAAGCTATAGGAATATCTAAGAATTTTCTGCTTCTCCATCCTCAAGAACCAAATTTTGTCGCCTTAGGGATTTTATAGCCCCCACTGAGAATGCATGAACTAATATTGTTCTCCCGTAGAATTTTGTACTTCCCTTTATCTTGCTCCCACTGTACCCAATTCAGTCTTCTATCATAACATCTGTAATATTTAATAGTTCAGACTTCAAATTATTGCTTCCATTTATAAGGGCAGATACCAGTTCTAATTAAGCATGTGGGGGTATGCATTTTCCTTTATCCACTGGCAAATGCCTGTCACATGTTAGTTCTTCAGTAAATATCTGGATGAGGGAAGGCTTATGTGGCTCAGACTTCCCTAGTCATCACCATCCTATAATAACTGCTCTCCCCATGCATATCCCATTCCTTTGGGTCTTCTGGACATGCCCTATGTCCTTCCCAAATGACCAGGGGAGTCCTCAGGAAATCTCCAACATTTTCTGAGACTCAGGTTTTCTGGTTTCTTCAACTAGTTAGGTCCTCCTGCTCGTTGTTCTCACTTACCATGTTCTCTGTGGCACATTTTCTGAAGTGCAGGAGTGTCATTTGAAACTCCATAGAGGCAGAAACTCTTTTTCTTCAGCAAGTCCTTTATTTCAGAGAAAGTAGCAGAATGGATTCTCTGGTTTCCTAAATGTAAAGCAAGTCATTTTGTGCTGGGGTCTGAGCTGGCCAGTGGGGTCCTGCCCCTGCCCCAGTCTCTATACCCACTAATGCAGGTAAGTTAGAGGTTGAACATGGAGATGGAACAAATTTAAGTAGAAGCACCATGACCTTCTAATGGAATGAGTTCAAGACCCAGATCCCTTCCTAGAGACTCAAAGTAACTGAAATGAGGCCTGTGAGGTGAATTTCTCCATGACTCTCCAGAAAGGATTAAGCTATCAATGAGGTGACTGCTTGAGGGTACGCAATGAGACAATGCTACGATCTTAACCCAACCACTGGGGCCTGCTTGGGGAACATGGCTCTGAGTCAGACTGAAGAGAATGACCACTCAAAGCCATCACAACTGAGCCAAACGAGATGCTGAGCATCTATGGTCGCTAAACGCAGGTGGAGAGGGATCGCTGCAGTTCCCTCTGAGAAGCCAGAGTGGTAACATGGTGACAGTGAGTGAACTCCAGTTTTGGATAGTCCATCCTCTTGGATTACATGACCTTCTTAGGGCTGATGTAACAAATTGCCACAAATTTGGTGGCTTAAATATTTATTCTCTTCCAGTTCTGGAGACCAGAAGTCCAAACTCAAGGTCTGAGCAAGACAACATTCTCTCTGGAGTTTCCAATATGGAAGAATCCATTCTTTGCCTCTTCCAGCTATCAGAGGCTGTCGGGCAACTGTGTGAACACGATCACTCAGAATCACACTGCCTCTCCTCTTCTCCGTATCTTCTCTTCCATCTCTCAAATATCTCTCTGCCCTCCTCTTATAAGGACACTCGTCATTGGATTTAGGGCCCGCTGGATAATCCAGAATCATCTCCTCATCTCAAGACTCTTCGTTACGGCTGCAAATACTCTTTTTTGAAAGAAGATCACATTCAAGGGTTCTAGGGATGAGGACTCGGACAAATATTTTTTGGGCCCACCATTCAACCTATCACAAGGATCAAAGCTAATTTCTGAAGAGCACAAGAAACTGTATCAGGGAGGCAAACCTCTAACTTCCCAGGCAGCCTAGCTTCTGCAATACAGTGGGTAATCAGGCAGATGACAAGGATACTGAAAACTGTGTGACTCCCCTGAGATTCTTCACCTATCACAGGAGCCTGTAAAGTGGGTTTGTATGCATCACTGTATGTGCATATGTGTGTTTGTCTGGGAAGGGAAAGGGGAGCATGGTGCATGTATCAGCCAAAGTCTCAGCAGGAAACAGGTGGTGCATTCAAAGGATGACTGGACAGAGTCCAATGAAGGATCTTCATAGGGTGTCAACAAGGATAAGGTATCAGCATGGATTTTGCTTAGAGTGACAATGAATGAACCACAATTTCAAACTTCCTAGTCTCTTGTGGTTTGGGGATCAAAAGCTCATCTGGCAAGAATACAATAAGCTGCATTAATGAGCCAGCTGTCAGGGATGATCAACAGATCGACAAGGGATCATAAGGCACGCTGGTCTAGCCGAAGAAGAAAGCTAGTGCCAAACTAGGGCAGAAGGGCCAAAGGAAATGTACTGTTCCCAGAGGAAGCAAGAGCTTTAGCCGGCCCTGAGGCTAAATGACATAGTGAGAGGAAGAGAGAAAGAGTAGACCACTGAGGAAGGCCTAAAGTGATCAAAACCCTCTGCCAATTGTTGCCCTGATGATGCCATTACCTCCAAATACTATCAGATTGGAAATTGGGTTTGAACATGTGTATTCTGGGGGGAAGCAAACATTCAGTCCATAGTCCTATAAGAAGTTCCCCATGGTCCAAAGGAACAGATTAGGGTCCTTGAATGCCATGCATAGGGGTGCATGTGGAGATTCACTGAAGCAAGGAGGAGGTGAGGTCCTGCGTGGTATTCCACAGACTCTGAAAACACTCAGATGGAAGGGTCTGGAGAGCGTGGGTAATATTGGCCTTATCTCCATGTGTGCCTCAGTAGTAGCAGCCTAGAATCCTTATAGTGGGCACATAGCCCAAGGGTCCTGTCTCATGTAGGGACAATAATCATGGACATAGTTGATTTTTTTATGCTCCCACTTCTCAGTGAGTGGGGAACTGAAAATCACACATACCATTGGCAGTGTTATGAGGGTCTCTCCCGTCTTTAGCTATTGACCCCAGTAAGTAGCAGATTCTGAGAGAAAGAGTTACAGGTCAACATGGAGGAGGCTGAAGGGACCCGTGGTCAATCAGGCAGACTGAACTGCCAGGGGAATTTCCCTTTTTCATTTCAAGCTCAGAGAAAAACTGAAAAATAAAATAAAATAAAAATTGTCCAATGCATACCAAAGTTTAAATCCTCTACAAAAGGCAATCCTGAAGAACAAGAATTGGAGAGGTGACTTGGAGTCAATGATGTGTGGAATGGAAGCCAGTGGTCTCATGGGTGGATCCAGGGAATGGGACAGGCCTGAACAGCATGGGGGTGGGTTCCCTGCTGCCCAGGGTGAGGACTCCTGTCCTTGGCAGAGAAACATGCCTGCCTCCCAAGGCCCATGGTGGAAAAAGAGGCAGACCGGCCAGGACCATAAGTAGGTGCGAATTCTGAATTCAGGCTACTAATGTGGTACAGTGACCCAAGCCAAAAATATTAAAACAAAAGCTCTCATTTTAATGAAAGGTATAGAGCCCCTGGCAGGGACACATTCAAAATTGCCTGCTAGCTATGCCAACCCAATTCAGGTTTAGTAGACTAATAAAGGATGCAGGAGTTGAAGACCAATACTATCAACTTAGATGTAAGGAACCTGCAACGGGATGAGGAAAATCGTAATGTTTTTAGACAATGAAATATGATCTCTGAAAGAAAGAAATTCAACATGAAAGAGTGGCATACCAAGAAAAGAAAAAGACCAAGTAAATTGTTAAATATGAGTTAGCATTGCTTGGTTATAAAAATGAATAATAACTTTTGAGAAAGGAAAACAAGGTGGGACTACGATGATAATGAACAAAGCATGGGAAATGGGTAAGATCAGAATCAAATCTGTCAATGCTGACAAGAAACATACTTAAAGCGAAATAACATAGACAGTTGAAAATATCATGGTAGGAAAGTACATACTAAACAAACACTAATCAAGAAAAGCTGCTATAGCAATAGTATTAGATTAATAAATTTAATTATGTCAAATATTAGATTATATTAGATAAATTACATTAATAATTGTTAGAACAATAAAATCAATTGAAGGTCAAGAGCGTTGAAAGGTATAAATAGTGATAAAGTTTTTATGGTAAGATAAAGGTAATGATCATTACAGAGATGTAGAAAATATGAAATTGCTTGCATCTAAAAATATAGCTTGAAAATAGGTAGTGAAAAGAACTATAGAATTACATGGTGAAATTGACAGATCCACAACTTCAAAAGTACATTTCAATTCACACCTCTCAGAAACTGATAGACAAAAAATTAGTAGGGCAGTAAAAAAGTTGAAAAACACTTCTAAGGAGTGTGTGCATGTGTATAGATCTATATGCCAACTTATAATATATATACATACATATATGTGTATCTATATAACACATTGTTTGTGTGTTTTTTTTTAATTTATTTGACAGACAGAAATCTCAAGTTGGCAGAGAGGCAGGCACAGAGAGAGGGGGAGGCAGGCTCCCCGCCGAGCCGAGAGCCCGATGCAGGGCTCGATCCCAGGACTCCGGGATCATGACCTGAGCTGAAGGCAGAGGCTTTAACCCACTGAGCCACCCAGGTGCCCCCATTGTTTGTGTTTTATAGATAATATGTAACATACTTATAAATATATTAATATATAACTATACATATTTATACATAAATGCATAAATACATAATTTATATACATAAGTGTACTTTCTAACCAACAAATAGAAACCACATTGTGTTCAAGTCCATATGTAACTTTAAAAAAAGATTGACTATATCTTAGGCCATAAAAAAGTTTTGATAAACCAAACCCTCAATAGCAAACACATGATATGCTCTACTCGCAATCCTATTAATTTGAAATAAACAATAAAATCATAGTTAAAAGACTTGTAAAAAGAAATTTGATATAAACACACACACACACACACACACAAACACACAAATCCTCCCTAAATTCTGAAAATTTATAAGAAAATGTGAAAAAAGGCCTATTTGATTTCAATATAGGAAAAGCATTCTTAGATAAGACAAAACAAACCCAAGGTACAAATTAAAAGATACATAAGTTTAATAAATCAAATGAAAGATATCCCTACAGAGAAACAGAGACAGAGACTGAGAGAAAGAAAGAGAAATAGAGAAGGAAGTAAAGAAAGAAAGAAGGAAGGAAGGAGGGATGGAGAGAAAGCAAACAGGCAAGGCAGGCATGGTAATAAAACTTGAAAGATAGCTATAAACAGACAGAATATATGTACAGCACATATAGGAGATTGAAGACTAGTATGCACATTAAAAACTTTTATACATCAATAAAGAAAGAACAAAATGGTACTGTAATTTATTCATAGGGACATATATATAAAATAAAATATTTGTAAGAAATGCTTTATTATACTTACTTTGGGGAAGGTAAATAGAGACATGGGTCTGGGGAGGACTATACTTTCACTCTCTACTTACTTTTTTTTTTTTAATGTGAAACACTTTAAGTCAACTTGGCAAAATGTTAATATTTGTTAATTTGGGTTCACAAGGCATTTTTATATTTTTCTCTGCGTTTTTTTTTTTTGTATTTTGTTAGATAATTCAAAATTTTAAAACTGGCAAAAAGCAGAGAAAAAGTATTAACCATGTGTGTGTGTTCCCTTATTGCAGATTGTATGCCAATATCCACCCCCCCACACACACACCCAGCAGGATTGATACATTTTTCTTGAAACAAATGAAAATTCCCATTTCAATGGACTCAACTCATCAAAAATAAGTCAATATGCAAATATATGGCTGATGCATGTAATCCTCCAGCTAAAGGCAATAAAGCACATTGTTTTTGCTATGAGCAATGCACAGACATAAAAAAATCAGAACGTGGAACTGTCTCTTGAAGAATAACAAAGAGAAAAACAGGTTAGGACAAAGTACCAAGATATAGGAATCACCACCCCAATTTTTACAAAAGGAAGCAAGCATGAGTATGACAGCATGGCAAAGGAAGCCCATCCTCAGGTAAAATGGTGAGGAAGGGAACGTTTGCTTTGGCATTCACACAGAGAAGACACTCTGGGGGGGGTGGGGTGTAACAGAGAACACACCTCAAATCGGTTCAAACAATGATGACCGGTGTTTTTTCACCAAACAGGAAGGCAGGTGGTTCATGGGGGCTTGTCTGATATCATGAAGCTCCTTATGGGTCTCTGCTCTAGTAGCCTGGGAGTTAACCACCTTGGGCTGTTAGATTCCAGTCTGTTAGGTCAGAATTGGTTTGGAGACCCATTCCAGAACCAGTTACATGCAAGGAGGTGGAACCTATGGATTGCCATAACATGTAAATGCATCAGATGTCATTTCCGCTATGCACTCCCTGGATCTCTTTCTCCCACTCTTCCCTTGTATTTAGCTTCTTCCATTTGCTGAATGCCTTGTTTTGCCTCTTGTTATCAAAACTGAAGAGCAAATTCCTATCAATATTCGTTTGCTTATTTATTTATTTATTTATTTAAATTTGGTCTTATCAACCGATAGGCCTACACTGATGGATGTTGGGCGTTAGCCACCAAGATAGAATTGAGGAGTAGTAGGCAGTGAGATTTGAAGCTATCAGATTCTCCTCCCATTACCTGCCTCCTCTTACAACCTCCTATAAATAGTATTGTTGCAGAAAATTTGGCAGACACATAGGCCAAGGAAAAGCAGAGTTGTCCATGATCCCAGAAAACCCAGACTCTGGTGCCTTACATTTAAGTGTGTTTTCTTAAAACAGGGATTCCCATTTGGGAAATGCTTCATGGTGTTTGTTTGGAGAATACGTTGGACTTCTGTCAATATTCAATGTATTCCGGTACAAATAGGGAAAGGTTTCGTTTTTCACACGTGCTTGATTCAATTTTTCCTTTCCCTACTCAAGGAACATGTTGGTGCCTATCTGTTGAGTCAGCACTAAATCCCCCATGAACTGCCATCCAAACTCTGAGGGATTAGGGCTCACTCCACAGTGTCTGGCTTTCTTGCAATCCTGAGGACCCAAATTGAGAGAACCACCAGAGCTCACGGGAACCAACTTGCCTTGGTGACTAATGCAGAACTTTTTCTCCTGAAACCTAGAGACAGCAAGGGGTGTGACTGGAAAAGAGCACTTTCCCTGACAAGAGCAGTGATGGAAACTCTTATGTCAGTGAGCTTCATTCTCTGTGCTAAGAGCACCCCATTGGGCCAAAGCTCAATCTCCTTTCGAAGCAGAAGATCCAGCATCTGTGAGCTGTCAGTGTGACAGCCCTGTGGTGCCAGGTTGAAAAATTACCCCAGCTTTCAGCTGGTTACAGGTTTATACTTTGCAAACTATCCCTTCCGATTATCTTTGCCATTGTTCCCCAAGGAAGGAACACTTGAAGCCAACATCACTATGCTTCACCTTGCAAACATCTCTATTCACAGCTTTCATTCTGAATATGTGGACTGAAGTCAAAGGCAGTCAGACCTACCTGCCAGAAACTTCTTGAGAGATTGTCCCCTTCATTGCTCATTCCTTCAGTGGTCATTTGGAGTATGATTAAAACTGCCTTTCTCACTTCTTTTCACTTTGGGTTATTTTACCAGAAAGTACTGTTTTAACACTGAATGGTCCTTAAATAATCTCCAGTGAGCAAATGGATGAAATATATTATCTTTGTAGAAGTGGAGATGCTCAGATAGATATAACTTGACTTCCCTGCTTCATTTCAGTCAGATGCCAATGGTGCTTAGGTCAACAAGAGGATCCAAGTGGGTGGAAATGGTAGTTACATAAGGTCACAGAGCCCTGAGCTTCAGTCCTTATTCACTGGCTGTGTAGATGTGGGTAGATGTGGGTAGATGTGTTAGTCTTTTTCAGCCTTTATTTTCTTGTCCTTAAAATGGCAGTAAGAATACCTGCTAAACAGATTGTGTGACTTCAAAATAAAATAATGGATATCAAGTACCTACCATTTTTAGAATCTGCCATGGATGACTTATGTAGTAAACATTAGCTTCCCCCGTCATCTCTGTGTGACACCATGATCATAGCCGTTGTACAATCCATAGAGAGAGCATGAAATTTTATAAGGCTAATATGATTCACAAACTAGTGGTTCAGGAGGCCAAAGAGAAGCCAAATCTCAAATTTTCCTTCTTCAAAGACCTAAAAATCAGTGCCTTAGACAGGCTTTAAAATGGCTACAAAAATACACCAGTAGCACTCAAAGGAAAGGTTGGTGGCTGCGTCTCTGTGGTCATTGAAAGAGGAAGCCAAGTTTTCCAGAATATACAGGTCCCTGAGATGACACACCAGGTAGTTTTCAGCTTTGCAACCTATAAAAGCACTAGAAGTGATCAGAAACATCAACAATGTCTCTTGCTTCTCTACTTTGGAGATATGTAGATGATGCAGCCAAAGATATCCATATCCATGGTAGTAAATACTTTTCCACTCTACTCTACCTTAAAGACCCCTGAGGTAGAAGCAATCTTTGGTATTGGCCATTTTGGTTTCTCCTTGTTAAGAAAGCAGTGGCAGAAAGTCACAAATGTTAAGCACTAATTACATATGACAATGAATAAGACAATCGGAATATAAAAGGTAACATAATAAGAAGTAATCTAGGGAGGCAGTAAGAGGTAGGGGAACAGTCTACCACCATTAGAACCACAGCCCAGAAAAGCTGGCCAAGACCTATGTGTGAAACTGAAACAGGAAACTGCCGGCTAACATAAATGATTGAAGAGGATGCCTAGTGTCTTAAAATAATAGGCAAAATGTCCAGAATACAATAGAAAATTAGACCTCATGTACTCATCATGCCAAGAACCAAGGAAATTGCTGCCCGAAAGAGAAAAAGCAATCAACAGACACCACACAGAGGTAAAACAGATGCTGGAATTATTTGACAAGGATTTTAGAACAGTCATCATAAAAATGCTTCACTAATCAACTATAAATTCTCTTAGAACAAATTTTAAAAAGAAACATCTCATCGAAGACACAAGAGTTATAAAACAGAACAAAATGGAAATTATGGAACCACAAAATACAGTAATTTAAAAACTTCCCAGGTAGTTCAATAGTTAAGTGGAGAAGACAGAAGATAAAATCATTAAATTTGAGAATTTTTCACTGAAGTTCACTAAATCTGAACAACAGAGAAAATAGACCAGAAAAAAGGGCAAACACCACTGTGATGTCTTTCTTATGGTCCTCAGGCCTTTTCCATGATTTTGAGGTTCATTAACTTTCGTGTAGGTGTGGCTCAATGTTAAAGAGTAGAATGACAATCAAGAAAGCATCAGCATTTCTTTGCTAAAATACTAAATACTTTTGCCTACAGCATTGGTCAGGACCTTAGAAAAAGGCGGAGTCACCTTGTGGCTCCCAAGATTAGCATTCAGAAAGGGCTTTTTGTTGCTTAATCTCCAGACACAGGAGCCACCCAGGGTTTATTGCTTTTCCCTCCTTTGGGGATGTGAATATGTGTGTCAGGGTGTGAGCATTCAAACACATGTTCTGGACATCAAAACACACAGATGGCCTTGGCCTTAAGCATTCAGCTCTGTCTGTTCCACACCCCGACATTGAAACAAATGTCTTTTGGAATAAGATCCTATTCCCTAGATTCCTAGTTGAACAAGATTTTTAAACTTGTGAATTCTGCTTATTCTGAACCTTGAAAAAGATTAGAAATAATCAAATCAACCAAGTATTGTTGTCCTCAATGTCACGTTAAGCACTAAAACTTAATGAACCTTGTAGAAGTCAGGGTCACGGGCCAGCCTGTGGATGCTCTAGCTTGCAATAGTGAACAGAAAATGTTTGCTTGGAGCTCTGTCAAGTGTACTTCATGGAGAGGGAGGGATGGGAAGACGAACCCTCAGCAATGTGTCCATTTAGGTTAAATGGTGCTTTCAGCAATTTAAGTTATTAATTTTTACAAATATCTTCTCATTTTATCTTCTCTATGATTCTGCATATAAGTGAATAGAGAGAACATAGAAGTATTTGGCAGTTTGTCTAAGGTTGTCTAAGTTTGGCTCGTTATTTCACTGATTCATTTATTTATTCATTTATTCATACATTCATCATTTACTAGTCTTATTTTGTGCTGGCCACTATACCACTTCTTTTGTGTTATATACTTGTTAGAAGAGCAAGTAAGGCTCTTTCGTGAAATTCATGCATTAGGGCAGAAGATAGGTATAAATCAAGTATATAAATAATCACACCAATAATTGAATAATAACTGACTGAGATAAATCCCATGAAGAAATATGATACATTCTTGGACTACATAGCACATAGAAACAACACTTAAACTCATCAGGTCTTTGAGATGATGATGAAGGACTAGAGATGGACTTCTAGACGGAAGGTCTAGAGCATGAAAAGGCCTCATAGAGGCAGGGATTATGGCATTTATGAAAAATTAAAACAAGACCAATGTGGCTGAGGTCAGAGAGTGGCTTGGAGGGGAAAGCAAGAGGAGAATGAAGAAATGGGTAGATCATGCAGGACCACCTTCAGAATCTTGTCATGATTCTCATGATGCCATAAACATCTCTTAGCTGGGGGCGTCTCCAACTCTTGATTTGGCCTCAGATCATGATCTCAGGGTTGTGAGATTGAACTCTCCATTGAGCCCTGCTTAAGCCTGCTTAAGATTCTCTCTCACTTTCCTTCTGCTCCTGTCCTCCCCACCTCCCCCAAAAAAGAACTCCCAGCTGCCAGATGGATAGTGTCTTAGAAGCAATATCTGTTACTATTATCAGCTTTTCTAGCAAGAATAGTTGAGAGCTTTAACTATGCTATTGGCAGTATGGGTAGAGACGTCCGTATAGATTTCAAGATTGTTTAGGGGACAGAATCAATAGCATTTAGTGAGGGGTTGGGTGTCAAGAAATGAAGGAAAGGGAAGTAAGAATGATTCCTAGTTTTTTGTCCTGTGAGATTGAATAGATTCAAGTATCATTAACAGATATAACACCAGATGAAGGCTGGGTTGCGGTACAAAGACATTCAAAGTTTCATTCTGATTTGGACATATTAAGATCCATGTGGTAGGTCTCCAAATGGAGATTTTGAGTGACTAGTTAAATATACGGTGAGAAGTTCAGAGAAGAGGCTCTGGATGAAAGACATCTATGAGTCATCAACATTTAGATGGTGCCTAAAGCTAGGGATGTGGACATGATTGTCTTGCAGAGTGGTCCTGAGGAAAGATAGGACCTCAGTCATAGCTTGGAGGATCTCCATTTGGATGGGCTATGTGCAGGAGGAGACACCTGGTGGGGTTACTGAGAAAGAGACGCCAGAGGATGAAAGGGAATATAGAGAATGTTGTGCCCTGAAGGCCAGGGAAAGTGCATCCAGAAGGATAGTGAGCAGTGTTGAAAGCTGTGGTCAGGTTAGGGGAAGACCAAAGAGGTCCTATTAAGTATGGTGATGTGGTCCTCAGCCCCTCAACTTGATCCTCCCAAGTGCTTTTAAACTTTAAGACTCTCCTTTTAAAGGAAGACTTCCACATTCTACATCTCCCTCCAAAGACCACTCTAGTGGTCTCTCTCTCCTCCTGTGCAACCAAACTTGTTGAAAAAATTTTCTGTGGTCTAATTCCCCCTTTCTCTCTGACTTCCACTCTCTCAAACAAAGCCTCTTCCCCACCATCCTACCAATATGCCTCTCCTACTTTGTTATACTCTCTGCATTTTACATTATGATGGAGTTTTGCGTGGAAAATTCTAATTTACATATCTAAATTCATAAGTATTTTTATTTTTTATCTGTACTGGATAGCCTTTCTTAGATAGGCCTTTCACAATTCAGGTGTATAAAAAATTCACTATTATCTATTTTATTTTATTTAAAAATTTTTTACTAATATCTATTTTAATTATTTTATATTTATATTTGAATCATCAGCAATTAAATTTGATATAAAGTATGAGATAAGGATTTAACCTTATAAAGGTTCTGGCCACCAAGTCCACCTTGGGGGTCAGGAAGGGGTTTTCCCATACCAATAAACAACTCTCCAAATCTAGCTGAGTATCCTATAATTTAACTCAATTCCAACACTACCTACCTCAGTCCTGTAGGATGCCACCCACTTCTTTAGCCACCAGTTATCTGTGCTTCTGACCTGCCAGCTATGGATTGAAGTTTCCAATGACCTTCTCCTTGGGTTCTGATTGATTTCCTAGAGAGGCTCACAGAACTTGGAGAAACATTTTACTTACTAGATTACTGGTCTTTTATAAAAAGATATAATTCTGGAGCAGCCAGAAGGAAGAGATGTATAGGACAAGATAGAGGGAAAGGGTGAGTAACTTCCATGTTTTTTCCAAGGGGTGCCTCTTTGTCCAAATATCTAAGTGTTCATCAGCCCAGAAGGTTTCCTAATCCCATCCATGTGGGTTTGTATGGGAGCTTTGTTACCAAGACATGACTGATTAAATCATTGGTTATTGCTGATTGATTCAACCTCCAGCCTCTCTCTCCCCTCCCGAGATCAGGGGGTGAATCTGCAAGTTCCCACCTTCCAATCACAAGGTTGTTTCTCCTGGAAACCAGGTCCCATCCTTAAGTGACCTAGAGGGCAGGCCAATAGTCACTTCGTTAACATAACAAAAACCATCTTTCTCACTCTCACCACTTAGGAAATTCCAACTGTTTTAGAAGCTCAGTGGTAGAAACTGGAGAAAGACTAAATATGTATTTCTTATTAAAATCACAATATCACCCTTACTTGGGTCTAAATAGCTAGATAGCAGTCTCAGAAACATATCCTGAATGTGCTCCTCCCTAATTTGAAATAGCCTCTTTATTGCTCCTCCTTCTTCGGTGTTCTCAAAGTGAACTGTTCAAAACTCTCTTTTTCACCCTCAGGAGGCAACAAATCAATGAGAATTGGAAAGACAAAACTGTAGAATATTGAAAAAATCAACAATCTTGAACACAGTGTCCAGAACACACAAAGCATTACACTCTTGGTGTTTAGTTGTCCTAACAAAAATGATAAAAAAGAGAGAAATGGCCTATAAATTAATAGTTTCCAGTAGCATTGACATGAAAAAGGCACACACACACACACACACACACACACACCTCCTTGGAGGTAATTTCATTTCTTTTCTTTCTTTCTTTCTTTCTTTCTTTTTTTTTTTTTTTTTTTTTTTTTTTCAGTAACTGACCTTTTATCATTTGTTTTTTTGATCTGTCTGCAACCTGAACATATCATGTGGGAGACCCAATACCTTAAAAAAGTTTATTAAATTCTTACTTTCAGTTCACCTGAAGTAATTTCTAAATCACTGGCTTTAGTGTTTCTAGACCAAAATACTCCACAGTATTAGTAGTTCTTGGCCTCTTCTTTATTATATTGTGAGTCAGTTAAGGTCAGTGACTTGTCCATCTCCTTGCACTGTGGCCTCTATAGTACAGAACTCTGTGCCAGGAAAAAACTGTACTTTGATGATTCATTCCCTTTTATTGAGTGTGTAGTGATAGGCCAAATCCTATACCAGTAGAGTGAAGAAGACAGATGTGCCATTAAGGCATAGGATAGTTTTCAAAGGAGAAAAAAGACAAATATGTATATGATTAAATAAAATAAAAGTATGCAATGTTGTATGCATACAGATTCATATGTTGTAACCCCATGTCCCCATGTGATGCTATTAGGAGATGGGGCCTTTGGGAGATAATTATTAGGTAGTGACAGTGGAACCCTTGTGAATGACATTAGTGCCTTTGTAAATAAGAGGCCAGTGAGCTAACCAGCTGTCTTTCCACCATGTGAGGATAGGCAAGAAGGCAGCTGTCTAAAACCAGGGAGAAGGTCCTCATCATGAATCCAACCATGCTGCCACCTTAATCCAGGACTTTCAGCTTCTAGAACTATGAGAAATAAATGCTTGTTGCTTACGCCACCCAGTCTGGGGTGATTTGCTATAGTAGATTTGTTAAAGCAAAGACAGATTATTTATATATACATTTAGAAATTACTACACATCTGAAAATTGCTATGTGACCAGAAGGGAAGGGAAGGAGTCCCTTCCCTTACTAAGAGTGGATGACTAGCACAAGATCTGACAGTTGAGGTGTCTCTTGCAGAGACGTGGGAATTTTGTAGGTGGAGAGGAGAAGAGAGGTGCACAAGGTATAGAAATGCCAGAAGAATGAAATGGAGAGACAGAGGAGTCCCACAGGCCTTGGTTCCTTGGGGCTGGAAGAGCTGGGGAGGAACAGGGCAGCCCCACATGGAGGAACTCTAGGTCCCAGGCTGAAGTTTGACCTTCATCTCAGAGACCTCCAAGAAAGCTGAGGTGGGATCAGAGCTGTGGTTTTGCTCTATCACCATAGCCATGGAGAAGGAAATGTGGGAGGGAACTAGAGAGAGGAATAGATTTGGGGGCATTCTGTATTAACACAGGGAGGAAAGCTTAAATTTAAATGGAATCCAAATACTTCTAAGCTGCTCTACATCTGATCCCAGATACCTTGCTGCATTATTACACCAGTCCCTGAATTTGTGTTCCTGCTTTTGTCCTTGTTTCTTGCAGTTCTTTTAAAAACTTTTCTTTTTATTAAGACTTCATATTTTTAGAACAGTTTTGGTTTCAAAGCAAAATTGAGGGGAAGATACAGAGAAATACTTCAAACCTCTCATGCCTACACAAGCATAGCTCCTCTCCCATTATTAGCATACCCATCAGAGTGATCCATTTTTTACAGCTGATGAACTTATACTGATACACCCTCATTACCCCAAGTCCCTGGTTTACAGTTCACTGTTGTTGTATATTCTGTGGATTTGGACAAATGTATAATGATGTGCACCCATCATTTTTGTACTCTACAGAGTATTTTCACTGCACTAAAAATCCACTGTGCTCTGCCCATTCCTCTTTCCCCTGACCCCAACCCCCAACAGCCACTGTCTTCCTAGTTTTGCCTTTTCTAGAAAGTCATAGAATCGGCATCATATAATCTGTAGCCTTTTCAGATAGGCTTCTCTCACTGAGGAATATGCATTTAAGCATCCTCCATGTCTTTTCACGCCCTGGTCATCAGGCGAACATAGTTTTGGAAATTAATTTAAAAAACAAACAACCAACAAACTGTCCTCTTCTCAAACGTTTCTTTTTCCTAAATCCCTGGAATTTTGTTGTGTCTTTGGATTAAGAGTTACCAACATTGGGAATATTTTTTAGACATATTGTGGGAGAAGAGTCAGTTCTCAGTGTACTTGGCATGCACTGAGTTTAACTGATTTCCTCCTGGCCTGGGATGCTCTGAGCCTCCAAGAGCCCGGGGAACTCAGATAGTGAAGTTTGAGCAGGAAACCAAAGCAAATTTATCCTCATTCATCATTTTGATCACTTTGCCCATAGCTGAACCTGCTTGAAAAGCTCTGGGTAAAAATTGAAATTAAAAATAATAAAGAATTTTCAAAAAGCATTTTCTAACAGAATGGTATTTTATAATTTCTGGTTTGTTTTTTCAATTTCCTTTGGAGGAAACAAAATTGCAGAAAATATTATTAAATACCAGGAGTAATATACAAAACAATATAATTATATATATATATATATATATATATTTGTATTGTTGTAAAACTCATTTTTCAGTTCCACTTAGTAAATGCCTCATCTGAAGAGAGATGTATGCTTGTATAGGAAGAGAAATCTCCCTTCTTGTGAGGAGCAGACACACAGTTAACTTTGAGACAAGGAAGGTGTAGTGTTTTCTTTTTAAATTAAAACACACACACACACACACACACACACACAAATAGAACCAGAAGACAAAGAATACATAGAATATACCAGTAAGCTATATGAGCATGTGTACTATGTTAGAGCTTAAAGGGTGGGGAGGTCTTTTTCATTATATGTCAAGAAAAATTGTGGAAACACTTTGGAATGGATGAAACAGATATTCCTAGACATTCTGTTCAGCTACACTGCCATGTTATCTGATTCTACAGGGGCCTGCATCTTTGAGCCATTCTATAAATCTGGAAGTTGTGAAAGCTTCTGCTAATGAGAATGAATTTCATGTCATGGAATACAATTGACTATCGTCCTGTGACTATCGACAAGTTCTGTATCCGTTTATAAACTTATTTCAGTGTTTCTGATGCCACACATATCCACGTGTGTTGTGTGAACTCTCTCTTGAATAACTGTAACATCTTATTGGTTCCCTCATTATTTCATGATGAGGAAAATCTTTGATAAGTATTTATATTTTATATTTGCTTCAAGTCACATTTTAGTTTCTTAAAATATTTATTTAACACCCCAAAAGCGTGCTGTTGAGCATAATTCCTTATCTTCTATGCATTCTGGCTGGAGGTTAAGGTGGGTGAAATGAGAATAGAAGGGAATAGTTTATTAGGATCCCCTCTTGCTGGCCAAATTGCCCTCTCCACTCCTCGAGGTTAAGAAAAAAAAAAAGTCATAAATGAAGATCTAGAACCCTGCTTCTCAACATGTGGTCTGCTAAAGACCAGCATCTACATCTGCCTTTTGTTAGAAATGCAGAATCTCAGGACTCACTCCAGACTGACTTTGTTTAATAATAACCTCAGGTGGTTTGGACTCCCTCTGAAGTTTAAAAAGTGCTGATCCAGAACACGGTTACCACATCATTGTCAGCTTTGGTGCCTCTGCCCCTTAGCACCTGCCTGAGACAGAGGTATAGAGTCCAAGCAGACAGCAGCAATAAGAAAATGTATTAACCAGGAAAGCTTAATTTTTCTTTGGTTAGATAAAATAACTGGCATAACTCTAAGCCTCCACGTTTTTTGTAAGAGTTGGTCTTGAATGGGCAAAGAGACAAAAGGTAATGGGATCAACAGAGGGATGGATGATAGTTGAGAGATGATAGATGTTAGATAGATAGATAGATAGATAGATAGAGGATAGATGATAGATAGATAGATGATAGATAGATGATAGATAGATGATAGATAGATAGATTATCTCCTAGAAGTCCCAAACCCTTTGTTGATGCAGGCTGTCTTCCCTCCACATTGGTTCAATCACACTCAAGACCTTTGGCCTTGCCACCCATCTTTGGATTCTTCTGCTCTTGAATTTGAGATTTCAACTTGATCTCCTTGACATTCTCTGAGGACTTGGCTGCTGCCATCTATGTGACTTTTGTTGGTAGACTTGACTAGGCTGTCCTTGCCTGGCTTGGCCTCCATACCCATGGGTGGGTTCTGATATCAGCTTTCCAAGTGGAGGAGACCGCCATGACCTTTAGGACTATAGTTCAAGAGACAAGAGCACTTGTGGAAATCAGCCGTGGCTCCCATAGACAAGGGCACATTATAAATTTCCTTCACCTAAACCACTGTCTGTCTAAATAAAACTCCTTGACTTGTCATGTATAAGAATTGTATGATATTTATGAGCATCTCTGGCCTTTACCCACTACATGCCAATCCCCTCCTCCCTGTTGTGACAACCCAAAACATCACCATGCATTGTCCAATGTTCCCAAGAGAGGTAGGCAAAGTCGCCCTTGGTGGAGAGTCACTGTCTTTGTGTGCCAGCTTGCTATTACTGTATTTACAATCTTAACCTTGGAAACTCTTAGGAAATTCCAACATCTGACCCAGGGGCTCACATGAAAGAGGCACTTGCATATCCCCATTATACTTCTATTCTGGATTCATGGGTGCATAGCAAAATAAAAACTCATTGGTGTTGTTTTATTTTATTGCTATGCTCTAGGGAAAATGCAAAGTGATCTGGTGTGCATGAAGGAGATAGAAAGACGTATTTTCAAAACACAATTAGAATGGGGAGAAATTGCATGCAATTGTGTTGAAGAATGCCCTGCTTAACATGCACTTGGCATAACAGAGCCAGCAGGTTGCAAATTATGGAATATAGATTTTCATTATCAGGTCCGCATAATGTATTTCTTAAACTTAAAGATTCAAATTTTAGGGCTGGTGGAAAGTATGTAAATTGTTTGGTGCTGTAACTAAGGCTTAACATTTTTTACCTCAAGTTTTTATTGCCGTTTCCTTAATTTAAACACATCTAGTACATTTGCATTTTTTTCAATTGCTCTTTTTTCTGGCATGTTGCTATCATGGTCTCTGCCATGGGCTATCAACAGAGTATGGAAAATAATTTCATGGTTCTTGCAAGGCTGGAGAGAGCAGAGGCAGGGGGGTCTGGCAATCTCTAGTTTGGGCACACCCACTGTGATGACTGGGAAAAGCATGGAACCTGTTTTCTCATTAGCTGGAAGGAAGCAGGGGGGTGGGGGGAGGCAATTGCTACTCATTCTCTAGTTCCTATCTGACCCTTTGGACTTTGTCAAAGTCATTAATCACATGACCATTTTAAAGTACTTTAAAAAAAATTTCAGTTCACTATTTCTTTTGCTTTGTAGAACATATGCCATCTGGCTCTTATTTTTGCCAGCAAACTTTCTGTCTTAGTTCATACATTAGCTTACCACTTAGAAGCTGGAATATTTAATTTTTAACCATGATGGTCAAAATATGTAAAAGTGGTGAGGAATGACCAGATGGGAGCATAAGCCAGGAGCAGACACTGAAGATACTTGCTGTGCCAGGGGCTTTGAGTCACTGGTTCATGAGGAACAAGAAGGGGAAAGGGCCAAGAGGAAGTCAACAGTCAAAGGGGAGGTGACCCAGAGTGGACCTGCCTGGAGCAGCCAGAGTGGAGGTTAGGGTCAGGTGTCTTTTACCAACAATATGGGAGTATTTGCATGTCTCAACGGGACAGTATTCTGGTACCTTAACAGGCATAGACTGTGTACTGAACCTGGTTAAGCTGCACTTGCCCTAATACAAAATGAAAATCAAAACAGTGTCTATTTGATATGGTTATTGTGGTCCTTAACCAAGATTTGCAAGCAAAGCACGTAGCACAGGGGCTGACATGGCATAAATGTTCAATAAATACTAGCCAATGTGATTATCCTGCTATTGCCTACTCCCCATCTCTTTATGCGTTCCTGTTGCCTTTTTCTACCCGCATGTCTTGTCTGTCATTCTGGCTCTATTTTTCCATTCTCTCATTGTTGTTTAGAATTTTCTCATGTCCCTAATTTTGTTTCTGTCCTTTCACATTTCCCTATTTCTCTTTTCCTGTTAGTATTTTGTCGTGCATTTCACCCAGATGTATGTGAGGAGTAAACATGAGTAAATGAAATGGGGATACAAGGCACAAGACGATTTTTTTAAAAGTAATGAAGTTCTGCAAGTGAAAATGGGTAAAGCGGGACACTCCATTGGCACAGTAAGTAGGAGTCAGTCTTTCTGAATTCTGCATCCATGGAACCCATGAATGCGTATTGAGTTCTGTATGGGTGGGTATGGGGGGAGATGACCCAAAGGAGGATATTTGTGGTGTTGTGTTGGGCAAAAATTGAGCTATGGGCAGCTAGCATTCACATCCCCAGACTCTAGTCAGATCCCAACAAAGAGAAATTCTAGGTGTGAAAGTTGAGGGAAGTTGTTTTTACAAGGGACTGTATGAAACTCAGGGACAAGGAGTGGAAAATTTAAGCTTGGATGACAAAGGACCATCCCAAACTGGAGACAAGATCTTCCAGCAGATGCTGGCATGAGCCTGTGCTGCATGGTCATGAAGAAGGGAGTACAGTGCCTCTGGTGTCTTTTCAGCACCGAAGTTAACTTGTTTGTATCTAAACTCAGGTTACCTGAAGTTGTGGAGGCAGATCCAAAAGGAAAAACATATGCTGATTTCTATTTCTAATCTCCTTTCACCCCCCCGCCCCAAATCACAATTCCATCTGTTTAAGGAGAGGCCAGGGAAATCTGCATTTTAAAGACATACCCTCCATACTCCTAGATCCTTGGAATGCAGGCAGTGGCTCTAGAGACCATACACTTAGAGCTATGGGAAATGTACCCAACCGAAAAATCACTATTCTTTATTTTTTTCTTCCTTTTAAAAAATTTATTATTTTTCCCACTTTAATGAAGAATTAATTGACATACATCCAGAAACCACTATTCTGAGGGACCTTATAAGTGAAAATCTTGAAAGATAGAAAAGATGTGGGGTGGAGAAGGAACTCAACATTGATCGGACTCGAAATCCAGCTGGCCGTTGTTGGCAGGTTTCATCTTCCAAAGTTCTCTGTTTACTTGTAAAATGTGAGAAAAAAAAAAAAAAAGTGAGCTTTCCTTGACTTTGACTGAGTTTGGGTTGGATGATGACATCAACATTGGTGATATCACTGAATATAAGTAAAAAGTTAAAAATAGAACTACCATATGATCTAGCAATTACACTTCTGGGTATGTACTTAAAGAAAGCAAAAGTGCAAACTTGAAAAGATCTGTGTACCCCCATATTCTCTGAAACAAGACAACCATGAATTTATAATTTATAATAGCCAAGACATAGAAACAGCCTGAATGCCCACTGACATATGAATGGATAAAGATAATGTAACACACACACACACACACACACACACTGGCATATTAGTCATAAAAAAGGAAATCCTGCCATTTTTGATAACATGGATGGACCTAGAGGGCATTATGCTGAGTGAAATCAGTCAAAGAGAGAAACACAAACACTGTATGATCTCACTTAATGTGGAATCTTCAACAAACAAACAGAAGTTCAACTCCTAGATAACAGAGAATAGACTGGTGGATGCCAGAGGCAGAGAGTGGAGAAGTCGAGCTTATACTGAAAAACAGTATGAGTGCTAGCTTCCCTAATGTTACATTTCTGTTGTTAAGAAGGAAACATGAGTCAAAAGGAATGTAATTCTGATTCCTTTCAGAGGATGTTCATCAAACAGCCTTTA